>NW_028318344.1:1037000-1381000 GCF_062004578.1 Staurois parvus | reverse complement strand
CTCCTCATGCTGCTGCCAGGCCCGTAATCTGTCATGGGCCCCTGTACCGCCTCCTCATGCTGCTGCCAGGTCCAGAGTGTGTCATGGGTCCCTGTACGGCCTCCCATTGCTGCTGTCTCCATCGCCACACTCTGCCATGTGCCACTTTCAGGTCTCCTCACACTGCTGGTGGGTTCCATTTTTTCATAGGGTGCTGTATGGCCTCCCATTGCTGCTGCCTCCACCGCCACACTGTGGCTCCACACTCTGGTTTTGGCCCCGTGACTGCCCAAATGAGTGAAGTGTGCGGTGATTCTAAGATCGACGGCACTCATCTGCATGTCATACTGACTGACATGATTATTTCTCTTCCCCAGCAGACTCCAAGGGCATTTAAATTTAAAGGTACAGTGTTCTGCACTAATATAAAGGCTCTCTGAAGCCTAGAAACACCCTTTTTATAAGTTAAATTTGCAGCGAATATATTCGATTCGAATCAAATTTATTCCACGAATTCGCCGAATCAGCCGAATCGAATTTTTGAATAATTCGCTCATCTCTATCCACAAGGTTTAGGAGTGTGTCTATGGGATTGTTTGACCATTCTTCCAGAAGCGTATTTGTGACGTCAGACACTAATGTCGGACGAGAAGGCCTGGCTCGCAGTCTCCGCTCTAATTCATCCCAAAGGTGTTCTATCGGTTGAGGTCAGGACTCTGTGCAGGCCAGTCAAGTTCCTCCACCCCAAACTCTCTCATCCATGTCTTTATGGACCTTGTTGTGTGCACTGGTGCGCAGTCATTCTTGAACAGGAAGGGACCATCCCCAAACTGTTCCCACAAAGTTGGGAGCATGAAATTGTCCAAAATGTCTTGGTATGCTGGCGCCTTAAAATTTCCCTTCACTGGAACTAAGAGGCCAAGCCCAACCTCTGAAAAACAACCCAACACCATAATCCCCCTCCATCAAACTTTACACTTGGCACAATGCAGTCAGGCAAGTACCGTTCTCCTGGCAACCACCAAACCCAGACACGTCCATTAGATTGCCAGACAGAGAAACGTGATTCACCACTCCAAAGAACAGGTCTCCACTGCTGTAGAGTCAATTGGCGGCATGCTTTACACCACTGCATACAATGCTTTGGATTGCATATGGTGATGTAAGGCTTGGATGCAGCTGCTCAGCCATAGAAACCCATTCCATGAAGCTCTCTACGCACTGTTGTGCTAATCTGAAGGTCACATGAAGTTTGGAGATCCTTAGCTATTGACTCTGCATACAGTAGGCAACTTCTGCACACTGTGTCCTTCAGCATGTGCTGACCCCGCTCTATCATTTTATGTGGCCTACCACTTCGTGGCTGAGTTGCTGTTGTTTCCATTTGCTTTCACTTTCTTATAATACCACCAACAGTTGACCATTAATCTTTAGTAGCAAGGAAATTCCACAGATGGACTTATTGCACAGATTGCAACCTATCACAGTACCTCACTTGAATTCACTGAGCTCCTGAGAGCGACCCATTATTTCCCAAATGTCTGCATGCCTAGGTGCTTGATTTTATACAACTGTGGCCATGGAGGTGATTGGAACACCTGAATCCAATGGTTTACTTTTGGCAATATAGTGTATATACGATACATAAAACATATTATGCATATATAAAAAGTCCAAAATAGAAAAAGTTCAATGAAAATCCCCTTAAACTATCAAATGGTGCACATATCTGTAAATGCATATATCTTCACTTTTCCTTCAATATGTAGTGCACCTCCACCACACCAGGTGAAACTCCAGCTCACCTTAGATATATTAATGCAAGCTCATCAGAACTATCTGGCTGAGGGCCTCACTTCTTCTCCAGGAGACTTCCACCTCGTATATCTAAGGTGAGAAGGTTTTTCACCTGGTGTGGCGAAGGTGCACTACATATTGAAGGAAGAAGTGTGGTGGAGGTGCACTACATATTGAAGGAAGACGTTATTTAGTGGGAATTTGTTTATGTTGTGATGCACTTACACTTGAACTTATTTATGGTATGCTGATGTGAAATTCACTTCAGGTGTTCAGCTTGCAATTATTCACTAATATTGTACTTGTTTATTTATATTTTAATTTTATTTAATTATTTTTAGTTTGGTCGTGTTGATTGATATTTGAGTTTTACAATTAAAATATAGTTGCTAACTGACCCTTATATTCTCTGTTCTTTTTGTCAGCTTTCCCTATCATACCCCTAAAGCAGCCTTCAATACACTCGTACTATAGCTGCTCAGTGCAGGGTGGATAATATGTCCAACAAATGTAGCCCTAACTTTATATTTACTATAATAATAGGGGGGGTGTAGTGAATGTCAGCAAACTAATTTGAGGTGGTTTAGGTACTCATGAATAGTTTTTTTTAACGTGATGCAGAGGCCTGCTGTGAATACTTTTAAAGTGAGGGCACTGGCTTATCCAAAAGCCCACTTATTGGCCCTTCTAAGTATGCTGGCCATAGTTCAAAGGGCCTGCAGTACTTTATACTTTAAAAATAATTCTCCTGGGTAAACCTACGCATAAGTTCATATGGACCAAAAATTTCAAATCCACAGGGGTTGCCTTAACCCCATGGTAGCAGTAAACCCAAACTTCATCCCTATTTCTTACAGAATAAGTTTTCAATTCTTCCCTAAGAGGATATAACATCCTCTTGCTTCCTTGACTGCCTTTCACTGTTGTACATTTCTTGCCATTACTAGTTGTTTATTTAGATTTATTAACAATACGCCATGTGATCATGCAAATAAAATAGCGTACGTTCTCTGCCTGCTAGGACCCTGCCACTATACAGTCTAAAGGCAACTTATAAAACAAAAATGTTGTATACTTACTGTTTCATGGCCAAGGTGTTAAAACGTTACCCTGTTTTTGATACCTGGCCACTACAGGTATCCAAAACTTTCAGGTGTGTTAAAAACCTGCTACCCCCCCCCCCCATGCTATGATCCTTCCTTCTGGCTCCTACATTGGCTCCTCTATTCTTTATGTGCTTTAGCTGAGTGCAGGGTGTCTACATTTATGAGTTTGAAAAGATTTTAAAGTGTCCCTTATTGACAATTATAGGTATCATAGTTTGTTGCCCTTTCACCGGTGTGAGCAGTTTTGAGGCTTGTCATATTTATCTTTTATATTTAACAGAGATTTAGAGATTTTATTGGGTTTGTGTACACTAAAATCAATTTGAGTGTATTTTGACTGAAAATATAGATTTCATAAACAGCTTTGAAAATATTGTGTGACACAGTGTAAATTGTTTTAGGAGTTTTAAGTACACTTTGATAGCTTAAAACAATAAAATACAACAGAAGATTAAAAAGCAAGGAAAAGGCCTGCCTAAAGGTTTGTATGTTTATTTAGTTATCTATTGATCACTGATAATCTGCTTTTTTATGACCACACCACACACATTGCTTTCTAAAAATGTTATTAGGATTTATCAGACCCTTAAACAATCTGTTTTCTACCTGACATGCATATCCAAAAAGTACTATTTGGAGCTTATCTCTGCTTAATGAGCAGACAATAATAGAAGGCTAACATTATGATTATGGTATGATACCGTAATCATGTATTTACTGAGCAGTCACATAAAGCTAACTTAGCTAAGCAAATATTACATATTTAATGTTCTCTAGTACATTTTTTTGTAAAATGATAATGGTTCATTTGGAGGACCTTATTGTTGTCACCATCCCCCCCAAAAAACGCTTAAATGCTATGCGTGTAAAACATGTGCACATAAATGCATTCCAATGGCCAGAGTAAATGATTATTCTGATGAATAGAATACATTAAATGGAATACGTACATAAACATGCCTAAATGTACATAAACGGGTGAAATACATGGCTTTAGGTGTGTTTTTATTTTAAATCACAAACAGATTGTGTAGCAATTATGTTTAAGGTTTTTATTAACATTAGTGAGGTTTTCCTTTAAAGTAGAACTAAAGTCTAAACTTTTTCTTCATTTTGGACAGAGTATGGGAGGGTTATAACACATCAATTTTTGTTTTTTTTGCTGTTTGTGTTCCATTGTGGAGATTTGCCTTCACTTCTTGTCTTATAGTCAGGAATTGGGAGGAAATACCGCCAAAGTAAAGGAATCCCTGGTTGTCATCAGGGTTACCAGAACTAGTGTCCCCATTGGAAGATTTCCCTTCTTTTATTTTTCTGAGGACATCCCCAAATGTGGGATTTTCTTGCACTTTTACTTTCAATGACAATGGCATACAGGACAAACCCTGGTTCTCACTTAAAATAATTTTTAACCACTTCAATAGGTTGTGAAACCCCATCATTACTAGCTCATTTTTCAGTTGTCAGTGCTGTGATAACTTAACTGACAATTGCTTGGTCATGCAATGTTGTACCCAAATTCATTAACATTTTTTAGGACACCACTATGATTTCATACTTGGAACACTAAAAGTTGCTTTAGCCACTTCCCGTCTGGCCCATGTAGATAAACAGCCGGAAGGGAGCATTGCCGAAGCGGGTTGCCGTTTATAAATGGCCTTCATATTCATTGCATGCTCCCTGGGAGAACGCGGCACCATGATCTGGTGCCCGCTTTGTCCTCCGGACACAGTGGAACACTGATCGCTGTATGGGACCTCTGTGTTCACAATCAGTGAATCACATGAATAGTAGTAAGCAAGATGTCACTTCTGACATCATTGCTTACTACTTGTGAAATCTGTGAATGATCACAGAGGTCACATGGTACAAGGCTATTCACAACAGCCTTGTACCATGTGACAAGCTGTGACCAATCACATCTCTCACAGTATTTCTCAATGGATGCAAGAATGCAGCCAGAGAGAAGGAGAAATGATTGCTTTAACAGCCTTTATGGGTGTAAAAGCATTCAGTGTTTAAAAAAGAAAAAAAATCTTCATCACCCCCCCACAAGTAGTACAGTGTCACTATGGTGACACTGTACTGCTAGGGTGACAGTATGTTAAAAAAAAAAATTAAATAATAATATAAAAAATAAAATAAAAATGTAGAAAAAATATCATTTTTGGTTATAAACTAATTTGGGTTATTGTTTTATTAAAAAGATAGCTGAATACATTTTGGCCAAGATTTATGCAGAAAGATTATTTATTTGCAAAAAAAATTAAAATCCCAGTGGTGAATAAGTACCACCAAAATAAATTTTTATTTGTCTAAAAAAAATCCTAAAAAAATCATATAGGTACTGCATGACCCTACAATTGTCATTCAAAGTGTGTTAGAACTGAAAGCTGAAAATTGGCCTGGATAGGAAGGGGGTAAAAGTGTCCAAACTTGAAGTGGTTAAATAGTAACTTCAGGCAAATAAATAATGTGAGCAGCATGTCTGTCAGTGTCATGCACACGAATACACAAAAGTATAACCTGACCTTTGTCAAAGTTAACTCTATACAAGTCATTTTAATAGTAATTAGGTTTAAAATACACTGAACTGGAAATGTATGTAAAATGCAGAAGTCAAAGAACTGAAGGCCATGTAGAGTTTGATAGGCAAGGATAAAACAGACAAGGTTCACATGCAAATAAAAGGACAAGGTTCATTGAACTTTATTATTGTAGCATTCCTTAGATTCCGCTCACAGTTGTGCAACTTGTCATATGACTTTGGACACTAAAGTTGCATGACAAGTCGTACCCGATGCTTTTCAATAACAACTGTTCAAATACGTACGACTTAAAGTTGCAGCGACTTCAAAGTAGTTCATGCACTTTTCTGGTACAACTTTCATGCAACTTGAGTGCCATAGGCTGCAATGTAAACCCTCAAAAGTCATATGAAAGTTGCATGCTTTACATGCAATAGTTGTCTATTATCATTAATGAAAGCCAAAGTCATATCCAAATTGCACCCATTCAAAGTTGGTTGAAAGTTGCGTCGAAGTTGCACTCCAAAATCATATGACTTTGGAGTCGTACAAGTGTGAATGGAACCTAAATGATATACAGAGAGTGACAAGTAAAAAGCAGTATGCTGGACCAAAACCATCTTCAACACCAGTCCAATTCATATGTTATTTTCTTGCAGTTTATTAAAGTGTAGCACTACCCCCTTAGGGATTGCTGATGAATTGGGTCCCCCTATAGTCCTGCACAGCCAGTCATTTAACATTTTCCATACAACCTTGCATCTGCAGATAGAAATCAGTCATTGAGCATTGGTTTTGTTGTTTTATTGAGGGGATTAGGACTTGGATAGGGTAAAGGGGTATAGGATGACCAAGGAGACCGATAACTGAGGATAACGTCCTGCACTATTCACAAGCTTCTCTTCTCTAATGCAGGCTCTGTTGGAGTGCTAGCCAGCATTTCCTAGTTGTACCACCTCAGACCCTAGATGAACTCCTCTTCACCCAGTAATCTGGAGACTTTCTTCCTGATCAGGGGATCTTGCTTCTGATCCTTTAAATGGTTAACAGTCACTAGAAGGGTGCTAATCTGGTTTTCCACCAGAGTGCTCCTTCCCCTATCCCTCCCCTGTACTGCTTGTTGGGTGGCTGCTGCTACCAGTCTTATCCTGGGTCACTCCTTCTCTGCCACACAAGTGGTCCTCTCTCAGGGGGTCAGTGAGTCCCATGTTTTCCTCCTTTCCAGCTCTAGACTCGCAGGCAGGCCCCATCCCACTAGGCCTCCTCGCAGCCTCCTTCTTTCAGCCTCGTATCTTATTCTCCACACTCCTCTCCTTCTTCCACCCGACTCCCCCTACTGAGCACTTACATTTTTAAGGGAGTCCCAGCCCCTTGCCAAACCTTCTGTTGGGGATTGTCTGAGGTCCCTCAAGAGTGCAGCCAGCCACTCCTCAGATCCACCCACTGCCTCCAAGGCCCTCCTCCAAAAGCCTCAGAGCATGGGGAAATTCCAGAGGGGCTGGCCTGCAAAGTATATCAGCCCTGACCCCAATTTGACCCCTCTGGCTATCACGCCTAAGCTGCTAACCAGCTCCTGACTAACCATTAGGGTCTAGCTCCTCCTAGCTGAACTAGGAGGGTACTACAAAAGCTACTATAAAGCAATAATAGAAGCATTTGTAAAAATATGGGTAAACATAAAGGGTATATGAGCACAAAAAATTATGCACATAAATCCATTCCAATGGCCACAATAACTTAATATTTATAATTACATGCACAACCGTGCCTAAACTTGCATAAACACCAATAAACACTTGTGAGAAACATGACTTTTAGCACATTTTTATGCCATATTTTCCTGCCAGCAGTTGTACTGTTCAGAGGGGCTTTTTCAGATGCCATTTGTGCATGGGGTCTAAAGGCGTAGGTCTGTCTTCATTATTACCTGCTAATTTGTTTCATTTTTGTAAAAAGAAAAAAATCAGTTTTAACTTTCTAGTGGCACCCTTTAAGTGAAGTAAGCCTTGGACAGTATCTCAAATAAACTCCAACTCTTGTTGCAGGGGATGACTGTAATTTCACTTGATGCAGGTGGAGACTTCTAAGAAAAATTTGTGATCTGACCACAGAGGCAAGGAATATAATTTTTTCAAGGTGCTAACCCATGTTGCAGGAAACTGTCCCATTGAATCAGTTGACGGTTTTATATCACGTGGTTGGAAATTAAAATTAAATTTTTATTTTAATAAGTTAAAACTTCAAACAGATTGCGCAGCAATTACTTTAGAACTTTATTTTTTTTCATTTTGGGTATAATATGGAAAGGTTACTCAAACCTGATTTTTTGCCATCTGTGTCCCATTAGGGAAATTTCCCATCACTTCCTGTCCCATAGCTAAGGGTGGGAGGAAATCCCTTCAAAGAGAGGAAGCCCTGGCTGTCGTGTTTGTCATCAGGGTCACCAGAACTAGTGTCCCCATTGGATGATTTCCTCTTTCTTACTGAAATGGTAAACAGGACACACCCTGGTTCTCTCTTAAAATAAACTTTAAACGTTTCAGTACTAGGCTGTAATACCCCATCATTCCTAGCTAATTTTTTAGTTTTCAGTGCTGTCATGATTTACCTGACAATTGCTTGGTCGTGCAACATTGTACCCAAATACAATGACATTTTTTGAGGACACCACTATAATTACATACCTGGGACACTAAAAGATTCACTTCACTGAAGGACTTTAGGCAAATAATTAAAAGAGAAATGCGGGCGTTCAAAAAGCAAACAATCATACTCTCCTAAGTGGATGCAGCATCTGTTCCCTGCTGCCTGTAAGACAGAGTGCTGAGTAATCAAAGACTGCTGATTGTTCAGTTATTTATTTTCAGTGAGCAGAGAACCAGTGATTGTCAGTCACCAACTCTCTGCTCTTCCCTTCCAGTGCATACTGGAGCACAGGGCTGCGATGGGGGTGGGTTCAGACTCTCAGTGGCACAGTGAGAAGCTGAGGCGGGTGCCGGTTAGTTATCTGGGCAGATCCTGACATTATTGCTGGGATCCCTGCAGAGCTTGGACTGGCTCTGTGACATCAGCTGACAACTGGCCTTCTGTCAGCTGAAATCTGGGTCACAGAAGTGCAGAACTAAGTGCATTCCTGTGGCCGACAGGAGAAGTATAGCCAAAATAACTTTGGCCATACTTCTCCTTTAAGGTGAGCACCATGTCATCCAGTGTCATTCACATGGATGCAGGCAGTATAGTATGAACTTTGGCAAGAATAACTCTATATAAGTCATTTTAATAGTAATTAGGTTTATAATATACTGATAATGTTGAAAATGTATGTAAACTGCAGAAGGCAAAGAACTGTAGGCCATGTAGCTTTTGATAGGCAAGGATAAATCAGACAAGGTTCACATGCAAATAAAAGAACAAGATTCTTTCAACTGTATTAAAGCCATCCATGAATGATATCCTGAGAGTGACAAGTGAAAAGAAGTATGTTGGAACAAAACCTCAATGTTCAACACCATTTCCAATTCATGTGTTATATCCTTTCAGTTTATTAAAACTTCTATAAAGCAGTAATGAAAGGGTTTGTTAAAATATGGGTAAACATAAAGGGAATATGGTGTTGATGGCATGTGCACAGAATTTCAAAGATGAGGTAAATGAGCCAGGAAGTAGAGTTGATCATTTGGAGTAGAAAATGGGAAAGTTTGCCTCCTCATACAATACACTAGTGCGGGTGTCGGAAACCCACGGCTCCAGAGCCGCATGCGGCTCTTTTTCACCTTTGCTGCGGCTCCGGAGCACACTGCCCACCAGGTGACAGGCAATAGGGTTGCCGTAGCTCAGTGGTCGGCAAGCTGCGGCTATTTACACATTTTAATGCGGCTCTTCTGTGTGCCGGGTGCCTGCTCCCCTCCCTCCTCTCGGGCGGCCGCCCCAAAAGTCAGGACTCTGCAGCTAGCCCAGCAATGGGCAAACTACGGCCCGGTGGACCTTTTAATCTGGCCCGCGGAGCGTGGCAAACATTGGCTGTCAGGATGTAGGCGGGGCAGCGTGACAAACTCCTCTCCTCTCACAGTCCGCCCTGAAGACCGGAACGGCGCGGGAACACGGCGAGAGGAACGCGCGGAGCAAAGGTAAGTGAATTGACACAATATGGGGAATGAATTACTATAGGGGGGATGAATTACTATATGGGGGATGAATTACTATGGGGGATGAATTACTATATGGGGGATGAATTACTATGGGGGATGAATTACTATATGGGGGATGAATTATAATGGGGGATGAATTACTATATGGGGGATTAATTACTATGGGGGATGAATTACTATGTGGGGGATGAATTACTATATGGGGGATGAATTACTATGGGGGATGAATTACTATATGGGGGATGAATTACTATATGGGGGATGAATTACTATGGGGGATGAATTACTATATGGGGGATGAATTACTATGGGGGATGAATTACTATATGGGGGATGAATTACTATGGGGGATGAATTACTATGGGGGATGAATTACTATATGGGGGATGTATTTTCAGTTTTAAAAATGTGGCTCTCAAAATAAATTTCAATCGTGGTTTTGGCGAGATTTGGCTCAGTTGAAAAAAAAAGGTTTCCCACCACTGACCTAAGGCTATGATTGTGATTATCACGATACACTGTGGCCCTGATTAACCCTTTGCTTACTGGGCCCTTAAACCCCCTTCATGACCAGAGCGCTTTTTGCAATATATGCAGTGTCGGATTTGTTTTAAATGTTGCAATGGTTTTGCGGCTCCCAGTCTTTTTTTCCCTATCTGAAACAGGTCCAAGTGGCTCTTTATGTCTTAAAGGTTGCAGACCCCTGCACTAGTGGATGCACATAATGAGGAGGATGAAGAGGTGACACGGTGGAAAGCCTTCTCAGACATTTCCCTCACCTAAGCTGGATACCCAAAAAGAGTGGCAAGTGGTTTCACATAAATGCAAACACAAAAAACCCACTGGCTGATCATCTCTATACATATGTAACTCTACAATACTTGATTCCCTCAGGCTAAGTGGAATGTTCTGTTCATGCAATCTCCTCCTACTGTAATGTTTAGGTTACCTGCATTCAGGTTCCCGTTAGAATCTCCTTTTTTTAAGGAACTGTTGTATTTTACTTTGCAGTTTTGTTTTTGTTTTTCTTCTTTTCTACATTCAAGGTCTGGCATATCTGACCTATTCCATTGAGAACTGCTGGTAATTCTCCTTTCATTACTTTCTATATGTTACAACCCTGGGCGACAGAGACTACTAATGCTCTTCATTTTCCTCATGCCATTCTGAGGTGACATTTGCATTCTTTTATATTTTATTTTTATATTTTACAATGGTGATCAAAGTACTATCTTTCAACATACAGTGGGGCAAAAAAGTATTTAGTCAGCCACCAATTGTGCAAGTTCTCCCACTTAAAAAGATGAGAGAGGCCTGTAATTGGCATCATAGGTAGATCTCAACTATGAGAGACAAAATGAGAAAATAAATCCAGACAATCACATTGGCGGATTTGGAAAGAATTTATTTGCAAATTATGGTGAAAAATAAGTACTTGGTCAATATGAAAAGTTCATCTCAATACTTTGTTATATATTCTTTGTTGGCAATGACAGAGGTCAAACGTTTCCTGTAAGTCTTCACAAGGTTGGCACACACTGTTGCTGGTATGTTGGCCCATTCCTCCATGCAGATCTCCTCTAGAGCAGTGATGTTTTGGGGCTGTCGCTGGGCAACACGGACTTTCAACTCCCTCCAAAGGTTTTCTATGGGGTTGAGATCTGGAGACTGGCTAGGCCACTCCAGGACCTTGAAATGCTTCTTACGAAGCCACTCCTTCGTTGCCCGGGCGGCATGTTTGGGATCATTGTCATGCTGGAAGACCCAGCCACGTTTCATCTTCAATGCCCTTGCTGATGGAAGGAGGTTTGCACTCAAAATCTCACAATACCTGGACCCATTCATCCTGTCCTGTACATGGATCAGTCGTCCTGGTCCATTTGCGGAGAAACAGCCCCAAAGCATGATGTTTCCACCCCCATGCTTCACAGTAGGTATGGTGTTCTTTGGATTCAACTCAGCATTCTCTCTCCTCCAAACACGACGAGTTGTGTTTCTACCAAACAGTTCTATTTTGGTTTCATCTGACCATATGACATTCTCCTAATCCTCTTCTGGATCATCCAAATGCTCTCTAGCAAACTTCAGATGGGCCCGGACATGTACTGGCTTAAGCACGGGGACACGTCTGGCACTGAAGGATCTGAGTCCCTGGCGGCGTAGTGTGTTACTGATGGTAGCCTTTGTTGCGTTGGTCCCAGCTCTCTGCAGGTCATTCACTAGGTCCCCCCGTGTGGTCCTGGGATTTTTGCTCACCATTCTTGTGATCATTTTGTCCCCAAAGGGTGAGATCTTGCGTGGAGCCCCAGATCGAGGGAGATTATCAGTGGTCTTGTATGTCTTCTATTTTCTAATTATTGCTCCCACAGTTGATTTGTTCACACCAAGCTGCTTGCCTATTGCAGATTCAGTCTTCCCAGCCTGGTGCAGGTCTACAATTTTGTTTCTGGTGTCCTTTGACAGCTCTTTGGTCTTCACCATAGTGGAGTTTGGAGTGTGACTGTTTGAGGTTGTGGACAGGTGTCTTTTATACTGATAACAAGTTCAAACAGGTGCCATTGATACAGGTAATGAGTGCAGGACAGAGGAGCCTCTTAAAGAAGAAGGTAAAGGTCTGTGAGAGCCAGAAATCTTGCTTGTTTGTAGGTGACCAAATACTTATTTTCCACCATAATTTGCAAATAAATTCTTTCCAAATCAGCCAATGTGATTGTCTGGATTTGTTTTCTCATTTTGTGTCTCATAGTTGAGATCTACCTATGATGCCAATTACAGGCCTCTCTCATCTTTTTAAGTGGGAGAACTTGCACAATTGGTGGCTGGCTAAATACTTTTTTCCCCACTGTACATGGTCCCAACCAGCCTGCAAAAAGATCCTCACTATGGAGAGAAGCTCTCAAATTAAGTTGTGATCATCTTCATGTCCAAGAGACGCACTTTCAAATACCTGCTACCCCTACTTTCCAACATAAAAACTTTCCACATATTTTTATAGCCATCTACCAAACAGAAAGGTGTATTCATGGCAGTTAAAAACTCTGTTGCTTCCATTCTTCACAAATCCATATCTGATCCAGAAGGCAGGTATTTAATCCTAATCTGTAAACTCAATAACAGACTTGTAACCATAGTTAATTTATATGCACCTAATTCACATCAACTTCAGTTTCTGAGGATTTCACAAAATATCCAACATTAACCTCTTCTTGAGCGCTATAGCAAAAAGACAGCTACAGCGCAATCTTCCAGTTCTAGGGGGGGGGCCATGGACCCCATCCAGGAGTGTCTGTGATTGCTTTGTCCCTTGGACTCAGCGCATCACAGTTCTCAGTAAAGGGCCAATCACAGCTGCCCTTTACCACGTGATTGCTGTGCCCAATGGCACGTAATCACAAATGTCAATGCAGGTGGTCATCAGGGGTTGATCTCTCTCCTTTTTTCACACAAAGGCAAGTGTGAGAGACCAGTGTAACCTCTATGTCTAACAATTTATGGCCAACAACCCAACTTCCAGTTATACATGTCCCTGTGAATGGAAACCAGTAACAGTGTAGGAGTTGAAGATCTTTTTGGGCCTCTCGTTTATTATGGGACTGACAAAAAAAAAATGAAGTCCACTCTTATTGATCAACCCATCCACCACATGCCCAGTTATGCGAAAGACATTATATCTGATGATCATGCAGCTCCATCATTTTAGTGATAACACCCAGTGCCCTCCCCGAGATGACCCAGCATATCATAATCTATGTAATTCAACCCCTTTTTTTTTTCAGAAAAATTTGCCCTTTTATATATCCCAGACAAAAACAACTGTTTGGATGAATCACTTATCCACTTTACTGGCAGGCTGAGCTTCCAGCAGTTCATCTCCAGCAAAAGGTCCCAACATGGGGTGAAACTATAAAAGTTGTGCAACGGAGCCACAGGGTACGTGTATGCATTTTTTGTGTATGAAGGAAAGGACACCCAGCTGCATCCCTCTCAATGCCCAGAATATATAGGAACCAGTGGGAAAATTGTTTGGGAACTTGCATTACCCCTCTTCAATAAAGGTTACCATCTATATGTTGATAACTATTATACCAGCTTGCCCCTTTTCCGCAATCTATACTGAAATCAAACTCTAGCTTGTGGCAGTGTGAGAGATACTGGAATCGGATATCAATGGGGCTTCCCTACAAAATTGAATATCAAACACCAAGGCAGATTTTACACAATTAAATTTCTAGAAGCAGGCATCGAATTGCTGAAATCGTGGAATATCATCCCAGAAGACTCACCTCAACCAGCATCCAATTGGCCGCAACAGATAGAAGCAGAATGGTCATGGCCTACGCTCAAGCATGATACCTCCAACCCCAATTCCCTGGGCCTTACTCTCTACCACACAAGCTGGTAATCGGCCCATGATCGAATATGTTGATCGTCCAAGTTCGTCTCAAGCATGAGCTCTCGAAAGAGTCATGCTTTCTCGTGCCTCCACTTTTCACAGTAGCAGATACTGCTACACATGTTACTTGTGTTTTTTGCAAGTCTTTTTTACCCCTGTTTTTACCCTTGTTCATACCCCAAACTACCAGTCATCAGTCACTTGAACCAACCCTCTCAACAAACCCCTCCACACAATTGAACACTCAATCCACAACAAAGACAAACCCATACTCACAAAGCCACATACCTGGCGGGCCATCACCTCTGTCATACGGAAAATCACTTACCTCCATAATGCCTGAAACCATACAGCTATGGAATACAAACCATCTACAATCAAAAAATGATTACTATATCTTCGCTTAATGTCCGAGGTCTCAACTCCCCCTTCAAAAGGTTCTTGTTCTCAAGAGAAATCCGCTCCATTCAACCTGACATCGTATTCCTACAGGAGACTCACTTTGCCTCATCCAAAATCCCTAAACTCAATATTCCTCACCTCTCCACAGTATATATGGCAACAAACCCGAAAAAGAAAAACGGTGTCATTACAGCCATAAGAGACTCCCTGCAGTTCCAATTTATCTCAGCAACAACAGACCCACAAGGCTGCTACCACATTTTGATCTGCAATATCAATGATACTACATACACATTGGTGAACGTCTATGGTCCTAACACCAATCAACTCCAATTCTTCAACAAACAACTCCATTATAAATCAACACAGAAAAGGCAGACTACTCATCGGCGGAGACTTTAACACTATCGGTAATCCTCTTCTCGACACATCATCCAAGACAAGATCTTCAAAACAGTCCTTCAATCAATTTCTTCACTCCAATGATCTTTACGACATCTGGAGATGCCAATATAGTACAGAGAAGGACTATACCTACTATTCTCCATCCCACTTATTCTATTCCAGAATAGACTTCTTCATCACGATAAATGGACTTTACAACACGTCACTTCCTCCAAGATTGGTATCATCACTTGGTCACACCATGCTCCGATCACTATTTCCCTTGACAGCAAACAACATTTGTCGATACCCGGATTATGGTGATTGAACTCGATCTTGCTGAAAAACCAAGACTACAAGCAACAAATAATTGATGCACACAGGACATTTTTTGAGTTTAACGATACCCCTGATATATCCATAATCACTTTGTGGTCAACCTATAAAGCATGCATGAGAGGTATTATGATACAACTAAACGCTCGCATCAACAAAAATAGAACCCAACAAATAGATAATCTCCTAACCTCAATCAAAACAAATGAGGGAAAAAACAAAAAATCCCAAGACCAAACAATCTCTTCATCCCTGACAGCAGATATTAATAAATTAAGATTCTTTCTACTCTACAAATATGATCTAAATCTCCAAAAAATGAAAGCGAAATTCTACTCACTAGGTAACAAAGCCAGCTTGCTGTTAGCCAAATCGGTAAAACAAAAACATCTGAAATCCAAAATAGCCTCAATTAAACACCCATCTACGAATACCCTAAACACAAACCCACAAGACATAGCTAACGCCTTCACAGAATATTACCAAAACCTATATAACCTTAAAAACAACCCTGACACCATTCAACCAACAACCACCTCCATACAACAATTTCTCCAAACGACCAATCTCCCTCAACTATCCTCAGACCAACTTGACACCATTTCTACCCCAATATCACCCAAAGAAATAGAAACGACCTTTAAAACACTCCCAATTAACAAATCACCAGGAAACGACGAATACACTAACGAATACTATAAACACCTTTCCACAGACTTATTACCACCTGATCAAACTCTTCAATCATGCCACCACCACAGGCTCATTCCCCATAAACATGTTGCAATCCATCATAACGACTATACCAAAACCTGGCAAAGACCCCCAACTTGTCCAAAACTACAGGCCAATTTCATTACTCAATACTGACATAAAACTATACGTGAAAATCATATCCCGAAGAATTCTCCCCTACCTCCCCACCCTTATTCACCCAGACCAAGTAGGTTTCATCCCAGGTCGCCAAGCACCCGATGCTACCAGAAGAATTATCTCCCTCCTACACACCTTAGAAAGTACCAAGAGCCCCTCCTTATTCCTATCTCTAGACGCAGAGAAAGCATTCGACCGGATACATTGGCAATTCATGCAACTCACTCTTCAAAAATTCGGCATCACAGGTTGGATGCTGAACGCCATCTTGTCATTATATTCACAGCCATCCACTAGAGTACTGACAGATGGCACGTTATCTGACCCCTTTGACATCTCAAATGGTACAAGACAAGGCTGCCCACTCTCCCCGATAATTTTTACACTCCTTATTGAACCCCTAGCATCCAAAATCAGAGCAGACCGTTCATTTACAGGAATCACACACCTCAACATGGAATACAAAATTAGCCTATTTGTGGACGATATTATATTAATGGTAACCAACCCCAAAAAATCCCTCAAAACGATTCGCGCACACCTATATACCTACTCAACAGTCTCATATTACAAACTTAATGAACCCAAATCTTCCATACTTAACCTTCACATCTCATCCCAACTCCAAACCCAACTAGCCAAACAATTCCCTTTTTTATGGGAAACGAACAACATTCCTTACTTAGGAATCAGTCTCACACTGACGACAGACCAAGTATACAAAGCAAATCATAAAATTTTGCTTGAAACTATCCCCCGAGAACTAAACATTTTACGCACTTCAGAACTCTCCAGACTTAGCCAAGAGGCAACTCTGAAAATGTACATCTTACCAAAAATCTTTTACATATTCTGCACACTCCCCATACCAATTCCTAATTCATTCTTTCTTGGCCTACAAGCAATCCTCACAAAGTTCCTATGGAACTCGAAAAAACCATGATGGACAAAACAAGGGATAACCAATATGACAGACCTCTATATCAATCAATCTATATGCCCCTTCCAAATTCTCCAAACCGAATATAATCTCCCTACTACTGAAAATTTTACATACCTAAGAATTGCTCACTGTCTACAAACATCTATCTTACCCCACACCATTATGATACCGATTACAGCTTTAATATTCTTCACCAAACCTCAATACTCAGGCAAAGGTATAGCCACCTTTTATATATATCTCACAAACTTACAATTTACTCTACAAACAACCTCCCTAACCAACTGGGAAAAAATCCTATCAGACCAAATTACTTTAAAATGCTGGGAAAATACCTTCAACAACACCTATAAAGCTACCCAATGCAGCTCCCATTCGGAGTCATATCTAAAAATACTTCACCAATGGTACCTGACCCCTGTCAAATTCTCCATCTACTACCCGAAACAGTCTTCTACATGCTGGAGACAATGTGGTGAGCCAGGCTCAACACTACATATCCTTTGGTCATGTAAGTCACTCAGATCCTTCTGGAATACTACTTTTCAATTAATCTGCAAAATAAACAAAATCTTGATAACCCCGAACCCCTCATTAGCATTCCTACACATCGGGATCGAGAAACTCCCTCCTCATTACCATACAATTATTACCCACATACTCTTTGCCGCCAAAATGAACATTACCAGATTATGGAACACAAATAATACCCCCTCAATCACTTCATTAATTACAGACCTTAACACCCAATGTCAAATGGAAAAACTATTAATACCTCTTCCTATCACAAATTTAACAACCAATTGACCCGATGGCTAAACCACCCAAAATGTTCTGTATAATCCTGATGACACTTTATTAGTTGAATTACCGCCCAAACTGAGACCGGTATTTCCTCAATTACCCAGTTATATTCCTCCCCCCCACCACCACCAAAACCCCCCTAACAACCCAACTCCCCACCAAGATTCATCATACCTATATATGAATACCTCTGATGATATTGCTAAACAAGATCTACACCTCCACATACCATTGGGTGGAACAACAACAAAAATGTTTAACTATATATCGTCTAATGTAATACTGTATGAATGAACCATATCGCACTTCCTTGTTTTTTTCTCTGAAACATTTTATAAAAATATTGAAACATAAACGTTGGTCTAAATGTATGAAGAAAAATTCCTTTTTTTTATAATAGAAACTAAGAAAAACGTGATTATTTTTTTTTTTCAAATTTTCTGTATTTTATAGCTTAAAAAAATAAAAAACCCAGTGCTGATTAAATACCACCAAAAGAAAGCTTTATTTGTGCGAAAAAAATGATAAATATTTTGTTTGGGTACAGTGTAGCGTGACTAATTAATTGTCATTCAAAATGCGAGACCACTGAAAGCTGAAAATTGGCCTGGGCAGGAAGGGGATAAAAGTGCCCGGTATTTAAGTGTTTAAGAAAGTCTCTTTCATTGTATGTGGAGACTTTATTCTCACAACGGACTACCATCCGGACATGGCATCTAATCCATGTGTCCCCCACCTACTCTACATTCCCTACTCCAAGTTCAGTATATCTTTGATGCTTGGAGATGCCACTATACAAATGAACGTGATTGTACTTTACATTCTTTGAGATACAATTTCTAATCAAGAATTGATATGATACTTGTAGACAAATTTATCTTGCAGTCTGTCTCTTATTTCTCCATACGCAATATATCCTGGTCCGATCATGCTCCTGTCTCCATATCTGTAATGGAAGAACATACTCCTGGGCCTACATATATTTGACATGTTAATTCTCAGGTGTTACATTCCCCTCATGCTTCTCATATTGCCAGATATTTGAATGAATGTTTCACTCTGAATGCACAATCTGTCTCGGACCGATTTACTTTATGGTGTGACCATAAGGCCTTTACTAGAGGTATAATCCTACAATTGTGTTCACAGTTAACGAGCAGAGGACACAAAAGGTAGATCACCTTTTTGCTGAGATTTGTACCATGGAGCTATTCCTGAACTATCTCATTGTCTCTCTAATCTCCAAAACAAATTCAAGCTTTTATTGACCGAGCAATTTGACAGACGTTTTAAATATTTGAAATTGCCATACTATTTCTCTGGTAATAAAGCCGGAAAAATTTTAGCACAACGGCTTAAAGTTTGGAAAACTCAAACTAAAATTACATGTGAAAGGATTAATGGAATATAACTGAATCCATTTTGTACACACTAATACAAGATGCTTGTTTAACATACACATATATATGAACTTTGTACACACTAACAAAACTGTCTATGCCAGCTTTATGTAGAAATAAGTGTTTTTGCAAACTTTAAAAAAAAGGAGATAACCTTTACTCTCATTTCTGAAAAGTTGTGACCACAGCTTGGGCATTGGGCCAGATTATAGCCATGGTCTGGGCGTTAGGCCAGATATGGTGTGAAAGATAAGGCAGAAATTTGAGTGTAAATGCAGACATCATACAAATAATTGTTGAGTTAAGGTAAAGATATTGTACATGTATTTGACTAGATGGTCTGAAAGTGTGTCTGCCCAAAGGCTACAGTATAAAAACCCTGATGTTATGCCAATAAAGCTGAAGTGTTTGTAATCACAACTGAGGTGACTTGAGTGCACTCACTTTCCGAAATCTCGTAGCTGTGTCCTGATGTGACTATTGGTATCCTGAGGGGGCCCCTAAGGAACAGCAAAAAGACCACCTACTTACCTGCAGTGGTGTCAGAAGTGGGATAATTGCCAAGGTAAGTGAGAGTTTTATTTTTTAAATATTTTCTTTACCGAGGTAATTATTCCGAACTTAAGGGAAATTTGTTGGGTGGAGTTTTAGGAGCAAGACTAAGGGATTATCAGGTCAGGGAATAATACCGGACACACCTGGCACAGCACTTTGTATAATTTGTAAAAAGTTTGTTTTTGTTGTTTTTTGTCTTGTCTGTTGGTTTACTAATTTATTGCTATGGGTAATTCCTCAGGTAAGGAGGAAGGACCCCGTCATGTGCTGCCACAAAGGTTGATTAAGCTATTAAGAAAAACTAGAAAGCTGAAGGGAAAGAACACATCTACCTCAAATGAAACTTGTAAAGAATATATAGCAAGGGTATCTCCTTATGACTATTATTACGTTAATCCCTGGGTGGACAATTTAGCAGGATGGTCAGAAGGACTGAGTGGAGCTAGTTTTCCTCGTGAAGGGGGAAATGACACTATGTGTATGGATATGATTAGAGGAATGTGTTTGCTTGAACAGCCTCAGGTAGGTATCTGGGGGACTGGAGATCCATATTGGGACAAGAATTATATGTATGAAGGGGGTAAGAATTGGTTGAAGTATGCACCAGGCTATAAGAATCTAATTGCAGCAAATGATTCCGCACCACCCCCGCCATACAAACACAGTGAGGCATGTCCTGCCCCTACAGCTCCACATGCAGCCTCATTATACCCAGCACTCCCACAGGTAAAAAAAGTAGATGAAGGGGTTCTTATTGCTGCTTCCCAGACAAATACAGGGAAGTCAGAAGAATCTGGCTCAGATGGGGAAACTGGGAGTTTTAGTCAAAGGGATACTGAGAGGGGTAAAAGGAAAGTAAAGAGAAAGGGACAGAATTTAGAAATGAGTGACAGAATTCTTAGGTCGGCAGAAAGTAACAAGGAGGAAGTTAAAGGTGAGACAGCTGAGCTAGATATGATGAATTCAGCCTTTCCATTCATGATGATTGGGGAGCAGCTGATTTTAAAGGCAATAGTTCCTAAGGAGCTGGATGCTATAGTACAGGGATGTCCTAACCCAAGGAAATCTCCGGGTGAGGCGGTATCCTGGCTAAAGAGGACATGTGTAGGAAAGAACAGGAAAAAGACTACCTACCTACCTGCAACATATTTATTACATCTGCAGGACAAAAAACATAGAATTATTAATCCTAAAGATATAGAAGATTATCTGTCAACAATAATTTTTTGGGGAGAGATGGCTGGCAGGAGATAGATGATAGGAGGTGCTCAATCATACGCTGAATATACTGCCCACTTTCTGCAGGCTTCATAGATTCAGAAATTCCTCAGAATTTGATATTTTTGCTGTGATCTACCATCATTCTTAGTATCATATTTATTGCTATTAGTTGTAGAAGTGTAGCGCCATCCTAGTTAGCTAGGGGGAGCTAGAAGCCTGATTGTCAGACAGGAGGGCTGAGTAGCAGCCTGGGTATTACAGTTAGGAGGCTTGGCAAGGGGCTAGGACAACCTTTAAGGGTAAGGGAGCAGCAGGAGTAGGAGGAGGGAGGAGGTGGAAGAGTGCAGTGATCTCTAGAGTCACTGCCAGGCGGTACCTGACAGTACCTTACGGCCATGGCTGAGCCTGGAAGAGGACCTTCCCCGTTAGATGAGATTTGCCAACATCTGGTGGCACTCACCCAAGTCATCAAGACGCTACAGGAGAGGTATACACATTTGGAGGGATGCATTCAGACCCTAGCCTCGCCAGTGATCACATTGTCGGGTCCGCCTACCCCGCCTCCTGCCAGGGGCCCCACAGAATCCTCCGCCGGAGCAATGGTCACTCTACCTCCACCCAAACCCTGTGTGCCAACGCAAGAGCGTTTCAATGGGGATCGAGAGAAGTTCAGGGCGTTTCAGAATTCCTGCAATTATACTTTGATGTGCAGCCATGGACATTCTCTTCGAAATCCGTAAAGGTGGGGTTCGTCATATTGTTACTGCAGGGTGAGCCTCAGGGCTGGGCCCACCGACTGCTGGAAGCTCGCCATCCACATCTGAACTCGGTTTCTGCATTCTTCAAGGCAATGGCAAAGTTGTATGACAACTCGCAACGGGCCGCTTCTGCTGAGACGGCTCTGCACACCCTCCAACAAGGCCGCCGAGCGGCAGAAAATTACGCTTCTGAATTTAGGCGCTGGAGTGGCGACACCCGATGGAACGACGCAGCCCTGCGTCATCAATTTCGCTTGGGCCTATCTGACCCACTCAAGGATGAATTAGCTAGAGTGGGCATACCCGACTCCCTGGAAAATCTTATAACTTTGGCCATCCAGATTGACCGCAGGCTGTGGGAACGGAGGCTCTAAAGGTCCAGTCAAGGACAGAGACCGACATGGGTGCTACCCCGGGTACCACTCCAGTCTAATTTTTTTTGTTAGTAGTCAGAACCCTGAACCTAAGGACAGGCCCGAGCCTATGCAACTTGGACTGATACGGCCTTCTTTAACAGTTGAAGAACATCAAAGACGACGGTTTAACAACCTCTGTCTCTACTGTGGAGAAGCTGGTCATTCTGTGCGCTCCTGTCCGGCAAAGTTGAGTAGGTTTGCCTCTGTTGCTTCTGCTATATCTCCAGCTTGTCTTAACAAGTCAACTCACCTAGCCGTACCTATCTCATTCCAGCTCCCTGGAAGAACCCTGTTGGTGACGGCCATTATTGATTCTGGGGCCTGCAGCTGTTTTATAGACTTAAGCTTTGCTGCCCATCAGCAGATCCCCCTACAAACCAATAAGCGCGGTTTGAACATCTTTCTGGCCAATGGGTCCCGGATCAAATCTGGGCTGATAAATCGAGAGACCCCACCAATCTTCACTACGGTGGCCGGCCACCATCGGGAACTCTTTCGCTTGGATGCCATTGCGTCCATCCAGTTCTGCTCATCCTATTGTCAAAAGCATTGTTGTCCCAAGACACCGTTGGTCCCACAGGCACTTTTATGCGTGGACACTGATGCAGAGCTAGCTCGAGCAATTCCTTCGGCTTACCACAGTTACCTTGATGTATTCAGCCAATGGGGAGTAGATATTCTTCCTCCGCACCGAGCATATGACTGCCCAATTGACCTTCTCCCAGGGTCTGAAATCCCCTTTTCCCCTTATCCGAGCAGGAGCTAGGGGCTGGGGGCACTCAATGACTATATAGACGAGAACCTCCAAAAGAGATTCATCCGTCCTTCCACGTCACCGGGTGGAGCCGGAATCTTCTTCATGGAGGAGAAGGACAAGTCCCTGAGGCCTTGTGTAGACTATAGGAAACTGAACAAGATAACCGTAAAGAACTGTTATCCCTTTCCCTTAGTTCTGGAACTGTTTCAGAGACTGAAGATGGCGTCCATCTTCACCAAGTTGGACCTGAAGGGTGCCTATAATTTGGTCCGCATCCGAGAAGGGGATGAGTGGAAGACAGCGTTCCATACCCGTTTCGGCCATTACGAGTACCTAGTCATGCCGTTCAGGTTGTGCAACGCACCCGCCACTTTTCAGCACTTTATAAATGATATATTCAAGGACTATCTGGATGTCTTCGTTGTTATCTACTTAGATGATATCTTGATTTTTTCCCCATCCCTGGAGGCGCATCGAGGTCATGTCAGGAGCGTGCTGGAGCGACTTCGCTAACAAGGGCTCTACGCCAAGGCAGAAAAGTGCAGCTTTGAGCAGCACAGCATGCCATTCCTGGGATTATTTCCACCACAGGAATTGCCATGGATCGACAGAAGATTTCTGCAATCTTGGAATGGCCAGTGCCTGCTGATAAGGGCATTCAGCGGTTTATTGGCTTCGCCAATTTTTAATGGAAATTCATTAAGAACTTTTCGGGTCTTGTGTCTCCCATCACTCAACTCACGAAGCTGGGGATTTGCTTCCAGTGGACTCCTGAAGCACAGGCTGCCTTTGAGACCCTGAAGAGATTGTTTACAGCAGCACCCATCTTGAGTCACCCCGACTCTTCTTTGCTGTATATACTGGAGGTTGATGCGTCCGAAAACGCAGTAAGAGCAGTCCTGTCTCAAAGGAAGGGTCTTAAGGAGTTTATGCACCCTGTAGCCTTCTTCTCCAGGAAGCTCACAACAGCGGAGAGGAACTATGACATTGGAGACCGGGCGCTCTTGGCAATCAAAACAACACTGGAGGAGTGGAGGTACGCGCTGGAGGGGGCCATGCATCCAATCCTAGTTTACACGGACCATAAGAAGCTAGAATATTTGAGGACCACGTCAGGCCAGATGGGCATTGTTCTTTTCGAGGTTTGTCCTCCATTTAACGTACAGACCAGGTTCTAAGAACACAAAACCCAATGCGCTTTCTCGCATGTTCGAGGACCCTAAAGAAGGTCCTAAACCAGACACCATCCTGCTGGCAGGGAACTTTCTAATTTTGCAATCTGAACTTCTGTCCAAATTACAAACTGCATCTGTGGGAATTCGCAATCCACCTGGAGTCTCGATACAAAACAGAGCTGGACTCTTATGGAAAGGGGAACAGATCGTGGTACCTGAGGAAGCTCGAACTCTGATCCTGGGCTACTGCCACGATCATCCGTTGGCAGGCCACTTTGGAGTGTTCAAAACATTAGAACTGGTACAGCGCACATTTTGGTGACCAAGTATGGCAAGGACTACAAAGCTTACGTGAAGACCTGTACCATCTGCAATAGGAATAAGTCCTCCAGGAACAAGGCTTGGGGCCTGCTGCGACCGTTACCAGTGCCCGATAGACCATGGAGTATGATATCCATAGATTTTATAGTGGAACTACCGCCCTCACAAGATCATACTGCGATTTTCGTGGTGGTAGATCGCCTGTCCAAGATGGCCTATTTCCTTCCGCTGAAGAATACACCTTCCGCTCCAGAGACTGCGTGGATTTTTATTAAGGAGGTGGTAAGGCTCCATGGAGTGCCTACAGATATCATCTCGGATCGAGGAGTTCAGTTTACCTCGAAGTTTTTTTATGTGAGATTCTGGAAGTCAAGCTATCCTTCTCCTCCGTGTATCACCCGCAAACGAATGGGCAGACTGAAAGGACCAACCAAACCCTGGAGCAATACCTCAGGTGCTACACCTCGTTTCTCCAGAATGACTGGCTGGCACTCCTGACTTTGGCAGAGTTTGCTTACAACAATGTGAGTCACTCCGCCACCAAGCAATCCCCGTATTTCACCAACTATGGGTTCCACCCTACCTTCCTGCCTGATCTAATTTCAGAAATTTTGATTCCGGCTGCTCAAGATACTCTGAACTTCTTTGCATCCAATAACAAGGTATTACAGGAGGCAGTGGCAAAAGGAGTTAATCCTGCACCCAGGAGATCAAGTCTGGTTGGCAACAACCAATCTGAAGTTGGCGTGCCCATTGAGGAAATTAGCACCCAAATTCGTGGGCCCATTTCGAGTGAAACGTCAGATTAATGAAGTGGCTTATAAATTATTGCTTCCAGATACATCCTGTTTTCCATGTATTCCTGTTAAAACCTGCAGCACCGGATCCCTTCTGTAGGTGCTGTAAGCCGGCGTCTGTAGGTGCTGTAGGCCAGCGTCTGTAGGTGCTGTAGGCCAGCGTGTGTAGGTGCTGTGGGCCGGCGTCTGTAGGTGCTGTAGGGCCTGACGTCTGTAGGTGCTGTAGGCCGACATCTGTAAGTGCTGTAGGCTCGCGACGGTAGGTGCTGTAGGGCCCGGCATCTGTAGGTGCTGTAGGCCAACACCTGTAGGTGCTGTGGGCCGGCATCTGTGGGTGCTGTAGGCCGGCGTCTGTGGGTGCTATAGGGCCCGTTGTCTGTAGGTGCGGTAGAGCCCGGCGTCTGTAGGTGTTGTAGGGCACAGCTCAGGGTTGTGCAGTGGCAGGGGCATGGGGGGTAGCTGTGTAGCACACAGTGGGAAGCTCAGGGCTGTGCGGTGGCAGGGGCATGGGGAGCGGCTGTGTAGCACACGGTAGGGAGCAGGGAAGCAGTTCCGGTGGCGGTGGCTTACCCTCTCAGTGCTGGTGCCGGTGGCGGTGGCTTCCCCTCTCGATACAGGAGGCAGGACAGGAGGGAGCAGGAGGCAGGGGCTCTCCCCCTCTGTGCCGGTGGCTTCCCCTCACTCTGTAGGTACCGGTGGGGGTGGTGGTTGCTTCTCTTCTCTCTAGAGCAGAGCGGCGGCGTCTCGGTACGCTGCGGCGGCCGGCAGGAAAGACCATGGCTTCACAGGCCGCGGTAGGCCGCAAGCCGTCGGAGCTCCGCCGGAGGGACAGAGCGCCCAACACCCTTCGCTCCGGAGCCCGCTACCGCCCAGATGGCGGCGGATTCAGCGGGGGGTGCCGGAGCTGGCGATCATGTGGCTGCTCTGGTCGTCATCTTGAAATGACCATAATGGGGTAGCCTGGATAATGGGGTAGCCTTTCTTAGCAGAAGCATTAGTAATAGTCACAGCACTCAAAAGTTTATATGGAAGCATCATAGTTATCTGCATTTAAGACAGGAACCTTCTGAGAACTTCACATATCTGTTTATCAGTAGGTGTATAGCAGATTTCCTTCAATTTGCCATTTTCTTTCATTTCCAGCACTGTGCATCTTTTGCAGGGCACACAGCACAATTTGCAATGTGCTGTGTAGAAGCAGTACTTGTGGACCAAATTTGTTTTTTCTACTAGTTGGTCTCTTTTTATTTAATCTGTTAGCACACCAAACTCACAAGTGACAACCAACTCTTTCAAAGCTGCTATAAATGTACTGTGGATTTCCCATTATGCTGTCTACATTGCCAGAATTTATACCATTCCGCAACCATGTTTACTTTATACACTAATAAGTTCTTTGATGCCGTGAAAGCTGTATCATAAGTGTCATCTGTTGCTGACAGGGTATAGAAAATATGCTGACTTTCTGTTTTCAGGCAATGAATAAGTAAAGCACGCTTTCTAGTAGTTGCTGAGTCGTCCTGATTAGCAGCAAATACAGTATTTAATTCACAAACATACAATTCTAAGCAATAAAAGACATTTAATTCTCAAAAGGGTGTAGACATCCTCATCACAAGTCTAGTGTCCTGTAGTCGGTAAAGTTATATTAGTGTAGTGTAGTGCTTACATAACAAATTCAGGCATCTGCAAACAGAGAACAAGAACTTGAACAAACTTCAGAGAGTATTACATACTGTATATAACAACTGTAAATAGTGTCATCTACAGGCCAGGGGTATGAACACCAAAACCAGAAATGTGAGAAACAGGGCCCTCTAGCACAGGGGTGTCCAATGTGTGTCCCAATATGGATATGAGTGCGGCCCAACACAAAATCGTAAACTTTCTTAAAAATTTAGATTTTTTTTTTGGTAATAGTATGTTTACATTTTGTGAACACGTGGTTGAAAATTTGACAGTTTCTTTTTCTGGACTTTTATAAGTTTTATCTTCTCAAAGAAAAATATCCCACTCTTCACATTCATGCCTTATTCATGTCATCTGTTTTCAGCAGCAACTATATTTGTGAGCAACTATTTTCAAGGATGAAGCACGCGAAGGTCAACATTAGAACCAAAATATCTGATGAGCACTTTGTCAGATATTGCACTAGTTTTGTTGCCTTCTTTTACTTAAAAATATTACAAACAACCTTTCCTGCTTATCAGCTATCCTTTTTGTTAGTGTATTTCATATGTGACCCAAGACAATACATCTTCTTCCAATGTTGCCTAGGAAAGTCAAAAGGTTGGACATCTCTGCTCTAGCATACCCCCTTCTCCCCTAACATAGAGAACTTGCACTCACTTCTTCAAAAGCAGTGTCCAGGCTGATGCTGTAGGGAAAAATGACATCTTCTGCCATTCAGTCTTAGGGTTAACATCTTTTGGTATCTGGTTCTTGGAAAAGGGAATTGGATGGGTGGTTAAACCAGTCTAATTTAGTCATGATCAGGAAAGTGGAACAAACCCAGGATTCCATTAACATTACAATAACCCAATTTATTCTTCCATCTGGGAATTAAAGGATAAGTTCACCTATCATAACATGTTACATCCAAATTCAGGGTGTAACATGTAACATGTTACGATTAGACTGGCCCCTGCTGCTCCTCCCCGTTCCCTGCTGTGACAGCTAGCAGGGGATTTTATCCCCCCTCGCTAGCTGTCAAATTAAAAAAACACATGGCAGTGTGGGGCTTCGCCTGCCCGGCCGGGTCAGTGAGTGGCAGTATTCTATGAATGGGCCGAGTCAGTGATTCACAGTATTCCATGAATGGGAAAGCTATACATTCCGGCAACCTTTGCAGCTGTCGACTTGTAGTTTTCAATTAACCACAGCTTCGTGATAGTTCATTGAGCCTTCCATTCAGTAGTATTTGCTTGCTCGTATGGGATGAATGAGCAAGTAGATATACTGACAGGTCAGGAGGAGACCTGCATGGCACCAGCGATCTGTTGATCACTGGTGCAATTCTTTAGAGGCCCCACAAATAAAACCTGATGAAAGCACATTCTTTTACCTGCAAAAATGTGCATTTATTATTTTTTGTTAAGAGGTGAACTTATCCCTCAACTAGGTTTTTTAGCTTATCAAAAGTGCAAAATCTGATTTGTGAGTTGAGCAGTTGGCACTGGTAGATTATGAAAAACCCATAAAGCTGGCCATACATGTATTGAAATTCGACTGGTTCAACAGGTTCAACGGGATTACCCAAATTTCGATCCATGTATGGGTAGGCTGGTTGTATAGAAGTCAATCTACAATGACCCTGTCGGGTTTTCCTGATTAGTGTATTCTGACAGTGGGGAAGTCTTCAAGCTGTCAGAATACAATAACAGAGAGAGTGATTCCCCCATCCACACTGAATGTTTGGATGGGAGAATCAGGTCGTGTTTTTACATTCATCCCACTGGTTGAATGAAAAAAATATGAATAATGTATGGGCTTCCTAAGTGTTCTTAAATTATGTTTCTGTTACAAAGTATTATAAAGTTAATAAAAATTATAATAATTTTTTTTTTAAATTGTGCTGCAGAAATTAACAAAATCAGCAAAGAAATTAGTGAAGGGAAGAAGGGGAAGGAGGAGTTAATAAGAACTAAGTAGGGCTAGCTGAGTGATTTCAATCATATGTTTGCTTGAACCAACATTATGTGAGGATTAAATAATATTTTATTCACATTTAATCACTTCATTTGATTGAATTCTGCAACCTCAACCTTCATTTATACAGAGGCAACTGTCAGCACTCTAGGTAAACCAGGTGGGACATATCTTTCAAACTGACAGCCCAGCCGACAGATTACTTGAAGGGCAGCTCCCCTGGTGTATTCTAGGGGCCTCAAATGTCAGTTGGAAAGCTTATCCTGCTCCACACTTCTTTTGAGCCCTGGTCACAATTGACAGCTTCTACTTTATAAATGCTTTAACCCTTTTGCTGCAAATGATGTGTGCCACAGGGCATGGCAATGAAAAAGCTAAAAGAAAATCGCAAGTGCAACCACAAATTTGTTGTAGATTTCAGAAGGTTCAAGGTTGTAATGTAAAAGTGATCTAGGCAGTTTTATAGCCCTCCTCTGTTGACTCCCAGTTTGTGCTTGAATGGATGAACTAGAGGAGAGGGGAGTCTAATGTCTTCATAGAGAGTACCTGTCACCTGTTCAATGCTGTTACATAGGACACATAGGGAGCTTTTTATCTGGAGGGTAATACAGTATGCATAGGCCCTATTTTTTATGCAAGTAACAATGATATTTAATATTAATAGTTTTCAATAAATGGTATACTTTTTATTCTGTTGATGTGACTGTTGGACAGATGATGGTACCATAATAGTTCACTTGTATTTGGACTATTATGGTACCCTCATCTGTCCAACAGTCACATCAACAGAATAAAAAGTACATAAACAGCACTGGTATGATAAATGCCTAATAACAGTGATGGTACCCACCCCCATTAAGTGGGGATTGCCATGATATACAGTAGTAGCATCAGTTAGCTTTGAAAAAGCCTCATATATATAGCCTCTTACAGAGTTTGCATTGTAATGCTTACAGGCCCTCAGTACAGTACATAATCAGAGTTTACATCCCCACAACACATTGTTCCATTAGCACACTTTCTAAACACCTATTTTAAACCTCTTTTTCAAATACCTACACTAGCTTCTGTTGTGGTTCTTTTCACAATGTCTGCAAACTACATTTTCTGGCTTCCTCCTTTCCCCTGATGTTAATATGATGTCCTTTTCTATTCACTACACCAATGGTCCACACTATGTTCTATGACATCTCACAACCTGTTGTCCATACTATATTCTCTGACAACCAAGATATTTTTTCTAACAGCTCTCCCCCACCCCCCATCCTTACTATACCCTCCTCAATCCTGCACGTACTGCCTACTGTCATACTCTTTTCTCCCTCTGCACGTACTGGCAACTATAAAAGCCATGCACATACAGTACAACTCAATAACACAGTCATCTCTATGTTAAGTGAAATACAGTTGGGGACAGTTTGCGAAGTGGTACTTCTGAATCCCGGGCTGCAGTTGTAAAAGGAAATAAAATCTCGGGGAGCACAAAAAAAGAGATAAACACATGATGCAAAATAAGGATCATCCACTTCACTTATAAGACCACATCTTGAAAATGAAGAACAGTTTTAGCATTATCCTGTAGGAAGGACAGTTGACATTTATAGAAGTTATAAAGACAGGTAATCTAAAGTAGAAATAGTAGGAAAACTTTTTTTTTCATTTTGGATAGAGTAAGGAGGGGTTATAACATCTGTCGGACTTTTTTCACCATCTGTGTCCCATTGCGGAAAATTTCCCATCACTTCCTCTCCTATAGCCAAACAGTAAGTAAGAGGAAATCCCTGCAAATTAAGGGAATCTTTTGGGCCCCCCAGGTCACCAGAACTAATATCCCTATTGGAAGATTTCCCCCTCTATTACTTTTCTGGGGACAACCCAAATTTTGGGATTTTCTTTTACTTTCACTTTCAATATTAATGGTAAACAGGACAAATAGTTGTGTGAATCTCCCTAACAGGGACACAGACAGCAATAAAAACTGCCAGGTGTTCTAATCCATCTCTCCTCTATCCAAAACTAAAAAAAAATGTTTTGCATTTAGTTATACTTTAAATAATACAAAGCAAGGGGTGTCTCATTTACAATTGTTTGTGTTTGATCCACAAACAGTTTTTCAAATTGTGCTTAAAGTTTGAAAACTTTGCAGCAAACCCAATTGGAGTTTACTTGAGGGGGTTAATCTTGTTATTCATTCTTAGCTATTTGTAGGGCTATTAATAAGTAAGCTATTGTCAAACAAAGAGCATGAAGGACCTGGACATTTTAAACAATAAGACAGGATGTCAAACACACTAAACAATTGAATTAGTTTTGATTTACACTTTATTTCCTCCATTCACTATCCAAACCTTTGAAGTGTATATTAACCTCCCTGGCGGTATTCCCGAGTGTAGCTCAGGGTAGAGTTTTGGTACCAAAAGCGGTAACCCCGAGCTACACTCGGGCTGACCATGCGGCGCTGCATAGGGAGTCCCTGCAGCACTTACCTTGTCCTTCGCTCCCGCGATGTGTCCCCTGCAGCATCCCCGGCCATCTCCTCCGGCCGATGCCGGCATCCGGCTTCTGTGTTCCGGTCCCCGTGACGTCGGGATGTACGGGCAGCGGCGGCGGCGGGAAATTTGAAAATTTGAAAAAATGTCATTTTTTTCAAAACACATTTTTCACAGTAAAACATTGCTGTTTCAACCCATTTCACATACATATTGTCCCTAGTGCTTTGTCCTGTGCCCTGCCTACATTTTGTCTGTCTTTCTGCCTGTAAACTTAGAAAAATCCATGGCGTCCAAAAAGTGTCCCTCTAGGTCAAAAGCGGTTTTAGATCAGCTAGAGAACAGCGATAGTAAATCAGAACCACTTGCAGAATTGAGTGATAATGATTCGTGGGGAAATTCGTCATCAGACACTGAAAACGATTTTGCAACTTTGCTCAGCAATGTACTAACTTGGCGCTCTATTTCAAATTTCAGTGTTTTCGGTTTGATTAAATTATTGAATTAAATGTATTATTATTATATTATTATTTTTTATGATTATTTATTAAATTATAATTTATGATTTCGTGTTTCAAATTTTATCATACCCGGGATGTTTAATAGACTCTTGTTCGGACAGATTTCATTGAGTTATTCCTAAAAATTACAGCCTACAATAAAAAAACTACATATTTCCATGCAAAATAATGGTACCGCTTTCAGCACCAAAAATCTGAAATAATCATACCGCCAGGGAGGTTAAGTAAACTAGTATGTGTGCATTAGAACCTTTATAATGCATGGATAGCTATTTGTGATCCTGATGAAGAGACTTATCCTGCCTATTTATCATACTGACCACTTACATTGTGTTGGAAAGTGACGGGAAACCCCACATTTTACAGCTGTTACTGGAGCAGAAAGTGTAGTAAAAATTTCTCCTGCAGACCCTTGTTCTGGTAAGAAATGTATACTGGTAAGAAATTTTTAGAAGCAGATTTTCCTTCACTTTGGGGTGATTTCCTCTCACGTCCTGTTGTGTCTCAGGGATGGGAAGAGAACAGAAACCTGTCCACTTATCCAACATGGCTTTAGATACACTTTAAAAAACATTGTTCTTTTTTTTAGCCCAGATAACAAGATAACTACAGTGTCTGCTGTCACTGATCATACAGTAGTAGATTGTTTAATATGAAACTGCACACAGTAACATTTGACCTACCAGCAGTAAGGATCTTCACTAGCCATTAACTGCCTGTCAATCACAAGACATTCACATCTCTGTTACATATTTCAGATTTATTATACAGTATACAATGCAGTAATGTTGCATGCATCAGATTTTAACAAGTTTACACACACTGAAATATGTGGGTGAAAGGATGAAATAAAAATTGTCATTAACAAACAACTTTTTTTTAACCAACATCACGAGGGCATTGAACTGCTGGTTAATCACTTCTGGCCTACTGATGAACTCAGGAAGAAGGTTAAGATTAATTCCAAGATTACTGGCTGATATCCAAGTACTGTATACAGAGAAGTAAACCTCTTACGTAGTTTTGGTTATGGTTCAATATTATCAGTCAATTTTCTGTTATCAATTTTAAAATATAATGCTTTGAGATTTGCTATGAATTTTAAGTACCTGTCTTGCTGAAGAAACCAGTTTAGCTTCTGTAGCACTCCTTCTCCTCTTGGGGTGATGCAGAATGGCCCTGGAAGTAATGGGGCAGGCTAACATTTCTATTTCTTGTTGGGGTTGGGTGCCAGCAATTTTAGTCTTTTTACTGTCTATTGTTGAAGTCAGATCTAGGCAAGAGGGTTTAGAGATGCAGGATAACCAAAATTAGCACAAAAATAGGAGGGATTCAGGTGGTAGTAGGCATCTTAACAGCAGCCTCTTTTAATTACTAGGACCTTTAGTGGCAACAGGACTAAAATTCTGTGACATTCAGTAAGAAAACAATGACAAGGAACAAATTGCCAAGGATTGGATGTAAAAGTCCTAAATTGGTTGAAAAGCATCAGTTTTTTTAAACTAAAATAAGAAACATGTCATACTGATCTTCTCTGTTTAATGGTTTTGCATATAGCAACCCCTATCCTCTCCTTCTTAGGTCACCTGTTGGCACCCATGGCTCCTCCCCTTCATCTAGTGTCCTCATAGAAAGCTGTTTCCTATGGGGGAACTCGTGAGAGCTCACTCCTGAGCTCTGCTGCCTGTGTCCACAGGCACAGACAGCGGGGCATGGTCCCGACCACAGCTCCCTTGTCACAGAGATTGATTGACAGCTGCTATGGATCCCTGTGAGGAGGGACAGAACAGAGAGTCACTGCTCTAATGCATGGCGCTGAATCATGATGGGGCTCAGGTAAGTATAAGGGGGGGATTCCAGGCACAGAAGGTTTTTTACCTTATTGCATAGAATGTATTTAGGTAAAAAAAACTTAAAGCTTTAGAACCACTTTAAAGCTTATCTCTGAGCACAAAAGCTTTTGCTTTAATATACCCCCTCAATAGCCAAAACTAAAGTAAATCCACTTTGTTTGCTCCAAAGAAGAAGTTTGACACTGTGTTACTGTACAGGTCTGGAAGAAATACACAATGCACACAAAGATTCAAGCATGAATACACATGCCTCTTATGTTTAAACAATATTTTCATACTCCCTCTGCATAGCAAGGCCCACTATACATTTGCAGAGAAAAACATCAGTTTTGGAGTTTTCAGAAAAGAACAAGAACATGTAAATAATATAAAGTTTTGCAAACTTGGCCAGAAAAATGTAAATGTACTTTAAGTAACTACAGCATAATTAGCTCACAGACCCATCTCTTAATCCCTTGACGCCGGCCTAACACAAATATGCGGCCTCACGGAACTGGGCTTTTTTCCATGGGGCCGCATATTTGGGTACCTGTCTTTGTGCTGGGAGCGCATTGCACAGTGTGCTCCCAGCACAAGGACCGCGGTGTTACTGAGAGCCCCGGGTCCTGTTCTAATGATCAGGACCTGGGACTCCCGATTCCGGGTCACATGATCGCTTTGATAGCCTCTGATTGGCTATCACAGTGATCAGTCACTGTACAGCCCGGTCCCCTTGTTTTTTTCTCTCTATGAATGGAGAAGAGAGATACATTTTTCTTAGTTGTTATAAAATTTTGTAAATAAGTGATTTTTCTCCTTCACTGATGTGCGATAATGAGGCTGCAGTGATGGGCACTGATAGGCTGCACTGATGGACACTGATAGGTGGCACTGATGAGGAGGCACTGGTAGGTGGCACTAATGGACATTGACAGGCATCACCAGGGGAGGACTGACAACTCATGGGGCCCCCGTGTCCTTGCCCAATCTCAAAAAAGCCTATGAAAAAGGTACCAGGGGCATCTCATAGGGCCCCCTACCGACCCCAGGCCCTCGGGCAGTGCCCAAGTTTCCAAATGGTCAGTCCGCCCCTGGGCATCACTGAAAAGCAGCACTCATATATGACACTGATAGGCGGCACTGACAGGCACTGATAGGCCGCACTGACTGGCACTGTTAGGTGGCACTGATAGGCAGCACTGACAGGCACTGATAGGCAGCACTGATGCGCACTGATAGGCGGCACTGACTGGCCCTGATAGGTGGCATTGATTGGCAGCACTGATACGTGGCACTGACTGGCATTGATAGGTGGCAATGACTGGCACTGATAGGTGACACTGAAAGGTAGCTCAGATGGGCACTGATATGTGGCGTTGATGTTCACTGGTAGGCACTGATATGTGGCATTGATGAGGCACTGATGGGCACTGGCAGGTGGCATTAATGAGCACTGACAGCTGGCATTGATGAACACTGACAGGTGGCACTGCTGGGGCTACAGTGATCATCAGGGCACACTGATCATCAGTGCTCTGATGATCAGTGTAGATGACCCCTCTGAGGAATGCCAGCTCTTCGGCTCTCCTCTCCTCACAAGCTGTCAGCGTGACAGCTCGTGAGGAGAGAAATGCAGATAACGGGCATTTCTCTATTTACATGTGATCAGCTGTGATTGGACACAGCTGATCACATGACCGAGCCGACATCGTCAGCTCTTACTGTTGATCGGTGATTTACTGTGTGTGAGGGACACAGCGCACCACTGATCACCGTGCCCCAGAGTCGCGCACGTGCGGTTAGTGAGGGAGGACGTCATATGACGTCGTCCCAGAACGAGAGAACAGCTTTGCGGACGTCATTTCCTTATATGGCGGGCTGGGTGGAGGTTAAATTCTTTGGTGAACAAAAATCACTGAAAGATATCCTGGGGTTCCAGCAATATCTGTAAAGAATATCTCAGATCAAAGACAAAGTAAATATGTCATTTCAATATACCTTCACTTTGTCTCAGGTTCCACAGCACTTTACATATTGTACATTCACATTAGTACCTACATCCCAGTGCCCTTTATCTTGTGCTTAGGTGTTCCTGCCTTAGCTGCTTTTACATGTGTGTACATACATTTAGTTGCATCTAGAGTTTCTAATCAGATCCTGGACACACAGAATTCCTTTTTCCAAAACTGCTAAACTGACTTCACCTAAATGCAGGTAAATGCCAAGTGTGAAAGGTACCACTGAAAAATCATTGCATGCATCTGTTTGCATTTAGAAATGTCCTCTAAATGCAATTGTATAGTGTCAGCGTGAATGAGGCGTAAATATGTGGACATGTACACAGACACATGCCTTTTCTTTTATTAAAAGTCTAGAAATAATCTTGTAATACACTCATCCCAGATCAAGGATGCGGTCATTTACTGTGTAGCAAACAGAGGAAATTTCTTTCAGGGCATCTCTAATTACGTCACATTTGTTAAATTATTTTTTCCCTTAGCTATTACAAAGTAAAACTGTAAACCATTTCATAATTATCCCGGCAAACAGATCTTTGAAGGATGACTGTAAGCACTCCAGAGCAGAAATATGAAAGTACTCTTACTTTAAAAACTTTGGTATGTATAATTTATTGCCTGTCTGCTACATCTAAGTAAATTAATGCTTCAAGAAAAGCCTTTTCATTCATATCCACAGTAGATGTTGTGCATTTAAATTATTTACTATCTTCCAAAATTCATTAGACAACTCACACATAAAGCAGACATTCCATACACAGTTAAATAATACATCAAATGGAAAAACTTTGGAAGGCTACGTTGCTATTTTAAAACAAAATGAGAAATTTTTGTGGATGCTGCTAGTATTTCAAGGCAAGGGCTCAAAGTTGTTAACCTGTGGTTAAGACATTCTCCAAATTATAGTCCTCACATTAAAATGTTAACCATCACTTAGTCTGCATTGATCTAAATCCGTCATACCTAATGCTGGATACATACTACCCATCTTTTTCTAGCAATTCAGGCTTCACTAGTAGAAGCAGTGGTGTAGTGATGTAGATATGAGCCCCAGTGTGGTCTACACCATGGCTATATAGGGAAGATGAAAGCTACAGGTATAGAGTACCGTGAATAAATGCACTGTCTGTGCTTGGTTAAGTGCATCTGGATATTGTGAGTGGAGAGAAAAAACCCATCAGGGGTTTGTGCAGCAGAGGCGCCCATGGTAGTATGGAGTGATGGTCATGGAAGGACCCACACAGATATGTGATACTGTATGTTACTGTGCAACCAGTAGGCACTGAATTTCTGTGAAACACCACAAAAACTGATAGAGTGGCATAGCAGTCACGACACGCATCTTTGGTGTTACCAACAAATGTCTATTCATTACTCTTAATAACTTCAACCCTTCCATGACCCCCCTTCCACTCTACCAAGGGCTCCTCTGCTGCACAAACCCCTGGTGGTTTTTCTCTCTCCATTCACATTAACCAGCCTAACATCCCTCCTGAGAACCTATGGCTGGGATTTTTAGAGACATCAAGCATGACTGCCCACTTCCTATGTGGAAACAGACGTATTCTCAACATGTCTAACTGGAAGATGGAGTTTCATGATAAATGCTTAGTGGCCCAAGCTCAGACTAACAAGGTCTGCTGAATTGGATTCCACTGACTAGTTAGGGTGTAGGCTGGGGAAAGGTTTGCCCAGACCTGAAGCGCACTGTAAAAATAGGAAGACATAGCCCAGCCACCGCACACCTTGCTTGGTCTGAGTGGTTAACAGGTAAAAGCAGCCTTAGTTAGATTTATCAAAGCCATGCCTCCAACATGTTTCACTTCACCCTGGGGTTTAATTATGGAGGCCGGGTGAAACATGCTGATCAATGTTCTTCTGATTTTCAGGTGTCATTTTATCTATTAATGAAGGTATTGTGTGTTTTTGGGAGGCAGTGCTCTGCAACACTCCCTTACTTGCACTTTCATTATGGTCCTCACCATTTCATACCATAAAGAGTTTTTTAACGTCTTTAGGGCACCCCTGGCATGCCAGAAAGTGTTTTCTCATCCTTGTAGCATTTAGAAAACAATATTTCCTCTCACAATATTTGCAAATTGAAGCTTTGCTCTTAACAGAAATCGGACTGTGGAAATGTTTCTAAACTCTAGATGTTGGTCTCATTATTTTACTGAGAGGACGAAAAGATAAAAAAACTATTTACTGACCAGACTACAGGTAAACACTATGCTGTTATGGTAGAGAACTTTAATTGGAATCATTTAAAGGTTAAAATGATAAACTAATTTGTTAACAAATTCTCCCTCTTACCTGTCAATTAAGGCCCGAGAGGACAGAAACTATCATATACTGTATCCCAGCAATCACCCAACTGAAGGAGGTACAAGATGGAGCTCACAAGCAAACTAACCTGGTGCCTTTTCCTCTGCAGTGCTCCCTAGTGTCATAATGCATATTTCTCTGGTTTGCAAACTGCATTGAGAATTAGAGAGTTACTTAAATTGTATTCCAGAATTTGCTTGTCTTCTTCTGAGAGAACTTGCAATAAATTAGGGTTTTACATAAAGTCTCAGAAATCTTTCATTAGGGTTATATTTAGAGATGAGCGAAGTATTCAAAAATTCGATTCGACTGATTCGGCGAATTCATGGAAAAATTTCGATTCGAGTCGAATATATTCGCTGTGAATTTAACTTAAAAAAGGGTGTTTCTAGGCTTCAGAGAGACTTAATATTAGTGCTGAACACTGTACCTTTAATTTAAATGCCCTTGGAGTCTGCTGGGGAAGAGAAATAATACTGTCAGGCAGTATGACATGCAGATGAGTGCCGTCGATCTTAGAATCACCGCACACTTCACTCATTTGGGCAGTCACGGGGCCAAAACCAGAGTGTGGAGCCACAGTGTGGCGGTGGAGGCAGCAGCAATGGGAGGCCATACAGCACCCTATGACAAAAATGGAAACCACCAGCAGTGTGAGGAGACCTGAAAGTGGCACATGGCAGAGTGTGGCGATAGAGACAGCAGCAATGGGAGGCCGTACAGGGACCCATGACACACTCTGGACCTGGCAGCAGCATGAGGAGGCGGTACAGGGGCCCATGGCAGATTACGGGCCTGGCAGCAGCATGAGGAGTCGGTACGGGGGCCCATGGCAGATTACGGGCCTGGCAGCAGCAATGGGAGGCCGTACAGGGACCCATGACACAATCTGGACCTGGCAGCAGCATGGGGAGGCGGTACAGGGGCCCATGACAGATTACGGGCCTGGCAGCAGCATTTGGAGTCGGTACGGGGGCCCATGACACACTCTGGACCTGGCAGCAGCATGAGGAGGCGGTACAGGGGCGCATGACAGATTACGAGCCTGGCAGCAGCAACTTGGACAGGAGGACGTTCAGTTTCTGCACCGTCTGGTGCGTGCTCGCAAACTGTTGTCTCTTGGAAACGGATTCCAAGAAAGACTGCTGACGGAATCCGTGAAGAGGAGTAGCAGGAGAAGGAGCATCTGAACGAGCGGAATATGCCAACAAGCGACAACAGGGGCCCATGACAGATTACGGGCCTGGCAGCAGCATGAGGAGTCGGTACGGGGGCCCATGGCAGATTAGGGGCCTGGCAGCAGCTATGGGAGGCCCGTAATCTGCCAGCACCCTATGACAAAAAATGGAACCCACCAGCAGTGTGAGGAGACCTGAAAGTGGCACATGGCAGAGTGTGGCGATGGAGACAGCAGCAATGGGAGGCCGTACAGGGACCCATGAGAGACTCTGGACCTGGCAGCAGCATGAGGAGGCGGTATAGGGGCCCATGGCAGATTAGGGGCCTGGCAGCAGCTATGGGAGGCCCGTAATCTGCCAGCACCCTATGACAAAAAATGGAATACACCAGCAGTGTGAGGAGACCTGAAAGTGGCACATGGCAGAGTGTGGCGATGGAGACAGCAGCAATGGGAGGCCGTACAGGGACCCATGAGAGACTCTGGACTTGGCAGCAGCATGAGGAGGCGGTATAGGGGCCCATGGCAGATTAGGGGCCTGGCAGCAGCTATGGGAGGCCCGTAATCTGCCAGCACCCTATGACAAAAAATGGAACACACCAGCAGTGTGAGGAGACCTGAAAGTGGCACATGTTTGGGGCATGATTCATGGCGGATTTAGTCAGTTGTGTCAGGAACTGGTGGTTTGAAATCCAGACTAATCCACGCCTGATTCATTTTCACAAACGTCAGTCTCTCCACACTTTGGGTGGACAGTCGTGTCCTCCGCGGAGTTGCAATACCTCCTGCCGCACTAAACACGCGCTCCGATGCCATGCTACTGGCCGGGCATGACAGCCTTTCAAGGGCAAATTCAGCTAGTTGGGGCCAAAGGTCAAGTTTCGTTGACCAGTAGTCAAGGGGATTGTCTACCTCGGTTGGCAGGGTGCTGTCCAAGTAGGCCTAAGCCTGTTGTTTGAGGTCCTGCTCCAGGTCCACCTGATGCTGCTGCTGCTGCTGCTGCTGCTGCTGCTGCTGCGGCTGGTTAGTAGTTTCCTCACTGCGCTGGTGAAGAAAGCTACTCATCATCGACTGCAGACTGAGGCAGCCCCTGCTGGTGGAGCTGCCACTGCTCCTACCACCCCACCCCTCCCCTGCTGCCATGGCAGCGGAACGCGAGCGCACAGGGCCCACAGTGTCTGAGGATAGACGTTGGCGCAGACAGGCAGAGACCAGCTGACTACATAGGTGGTTTTTATAGTACGTTATTTTGGCCTCCCTCTCAGCAGGTGTGAAAAAGGCCACCATTTTTGAACGGTAGCGAGGGTCCAACAAGGTGGACAGCCAAAAGTCATCCCTCTGTCTGATGGTTATTATTCGGCTGTCGCTACGCAAGCAACCGAGCATGCTATGGGCCATTTGTGCCAAGGAATGCGAGGGACTCCCTGCCTCCATCTCCACAGCATACTGCCACGGTGCGTCTGGGTCCTCTGTCTCCTCCTCCTCCTCCTCTACCAGATGCTCCTGCTCCTCCACTCCTGTCCGCTGAGTGGAAAAACCACCCATTTCACTCAATAATTCCTGAGCACCAATGTCCTCCTCTACCTCCTCCTCTTCTTCCTGTCCTGCCCCCACAGGGGTCATGTGGCGTTGAGATCTGTGCGCCACGTCTACCGCACCCTGACCAGCCATTGTTAACAGCATTTGTTCCAGGACGTGCAACAGAGGAATGACGTCGTTCATCCCATAGTCCTGCCGACTCACGAATAGCGTGGCCTCCTCAAAGGGCCTGAGCAAGCGCAGGTGTCACGCATGAGCTGCCAATGGCTGACATCTAAGTTACACAGGGAGTACCTTTATCCGCTTTTAACATCAGGAAATCGGTGATGGCCTTTCGCTGTTCGTAAAGGCGGTCTAACATATGTAGGGTTGAATTCCACCTTGTTGCAACGTCACAGCATGAGGAGTCGGTACGGGGGCCCATGGCAGATTACGTGCATGGCAGCAGCAATGGGAGGCCCGTAATCTGCCAGCACCCTATGTCAAAAAATTCAACACACCAGCAGTGTGAGGAGACCTGAAAGTGGCACATGGCAGAGTGTGGCTATGGAGACAGCAGCAATGGGAGGCCGTACAGGGACCCATGACACACTCTGGACTTGGCAGCAGCATGAGGAGGCGGTATAGGGGCCCATGGCAGATTAGGGGCCTGGCAGCAGCTATGGGAGGCCCGTAATCTGCCAGCACCCTATGTCAAAAAATTCAACACACCAGCAGTGTGAGGAGACCTGAAAGTGGCACATGGCATGAGAGACTGTGGACCTGGCAGCAGCATGAAGAGGCGGTATAGGGGCCCATGGCAGATTAGGGGCCTGGCAGCAGCTATGGGAGGCCCGTAATCTGCCAGCACCCTATGTCAAAAAATTGAACACACCAGCAGTGTGAGGAGACCTGAAAGTGGCACATGGCAGAGTGTGGCGATGGAGACAGCAGCAATGGGAGGCCGTACAGGGACCCATGAGAGACTCTGGACCTGGCAGCAGCATGAGGAGGCGGTATATAGGGGCCTATGGCAGATTAGGGGCCTGGCAGCAGCTATAGGAGGCCCGTAATCTGCCAGCACCCTATGTCAAAAAATTCTACACACCAGCAGTGTGAGGAGACCTGAAAGTGGCACATGGCAGAGTGTGGCGATGGAGACAGCAGCAATGGGAGGCCGTACAGGGACCCATGACAGACTCTGGACCTGGCAGCAGCATGAGGAGGCGGTATATAGGGGCCTATGGCAGATTAGGGGCCTGGCAGCAGCTATGGGAGGCCCGTAATCTGCCAGCACCCTATGTCAAAAAATTCAACACACCAGCAGTGTGTGAGGAGACCTGAAAGTGGCACATGGCAGAGTGTGGCGATGGAGACAGCAGCAATGGGAGGCCGTACAGGGACCCATGAGAGACTCTGGACCTGGCAGCAGCATGAGGAGGCGGTATATAGGGGCCTATGGCAGATTAGGGGCCTGGCAGCAGCTATAGGAGGCCCGTAATCTGCCAGCACCCTATGTCAAAAAATTCTACACACCAGCAGTGTGAGGAGACCTGAAAGTGGCACATGGCAGAGTGTGGCGATGGAGACAGCAGCAATGGGAGGCCGTACAGGGACCCATGAGAGACTCTGGACCTGGCAGCAGCATGAGGAGGCGGTATATAGGGGCCTATGGCAGATTAGGGGCCTGGCAGCAGCTATAGGAGGCCCGTAATCTGCCAGCACCCTATGTCAAAAAATTCTACACACCAGCAGTGTGAGGAGACCTGAAAGTGGCACATGGCAGAGTGTGGCGATGGAGACAGCAGCAATGGGAGGCCGTACAGGGACCCATGACAGACTCTGGACCTGGCAGCAGCATGAGGAGGCGGTATATAGGGGCCTATGGCAGATTAGGGGCCTGGCAGCAGCAATGGGAGGCCCGTAATCTGCCAGCACCCTATGTCAAAAAATTCTACACACCAGCAGTGTGTGAGGAGACCTGAAAGTGGCACATGGCAGAGTGTGGCGATGGAGACAGCAGCAATGGGAGGCCGTACAGGGACCCATGAGAGACTCTGGACCTGGCAGCAGCATGAGGAGGCGGTATATAGGGGCCTATGGCAGATTAGGGGCCTGGCAGCAGCTATGGGAGGCCCGTAATCTGCCAGCACCCTATGTCAAAAAATTCTACACACCAGCAGTGTGTGAGGAGACCTGAAAGTGGCACATGGCAGAGTGTGGCGATGGAGACAGCAGCAATGGGAGGCCGTACAGGGACCCATGAGAGACTCTGGACCTGGCAGCAGCATGAGGAGGCGGTATATAGGGGCCTATGGCAGATTAGGGGCCTGGCAGCAGCTATAGGAGGCCCGTAATCTGCCAGCACCCTATGTCAAAAAATTCTACACACCAGCAGTGTGAGGAGACCTGAAAGTGGCACATGGCAGAGTGTGGCGATGGAGACAGCAGCAATGGGAGGCCGTACAGGGACCCATGACAGACTCTGGACCTGGCAGCAGCATGAGGAGGCGGTATATAGGGGCCTATGGCAGATTAGGGGCCTGGCAGCAGCAATGGGAGGCCCGTAATCTGCCAGCACCCTATGTCAAAAAATTCTACACACCAGCAGTGTGTGAGGAGACCTGAAAGTGGCACATGGCAGAGTGTGGCGATGGAGACAGCAGCAATGGGAGGCTGTACAGGGACCCATGAGAGACTCTGGACCTGGCAGCAGCATGAGGAGGCGGTATATAGGGGCCTATGGCAGATTAGGGGCCTGGCAGCAGCTATGGGAGGCCCGTAATCTGCCAGCACCCTATGTCAAAAAATTCTACACACCAGCAGTGTGTGAGGAGACCTGAAAGTGGCACATGGCAGAGTGTGGCGATGGAGACAGCAGCAATGGGAGGCCGTACAGGGACCCATGAGAGACTCTGGACTTGGCAGCAGCATGAGGAGGTGATATAGGGGCCCATGGCAGATTAGGGGCCTGGCAGCAGCTATAGGAGGCCCATAATCTGCCAGCACCCTATGTCTAAAAATTCTACACACCAGCAGTGTGTGAGGAGACCTGAAAGTGGCACATGGCAGAGTGTGGCGATGGAGACAGCAGCAATGGGAGGCCGTACAGGGACCCATGAGAGACTCTGGACCTGGCAGCAGCATGAGGAGGCGGTATATAGGGGCCTATGGCAGATTAGGGTCCTGGCAGCAGCTATGGGAGGCCCGTAATCTGCCAGCACCCTATGTCAAAAAATTCTACACACCAGCAGTGTGTGAGGAGACCTGAAAGTGGCACATGTTTGGGGCATGATTCATGGCGGATTTAGTCAGTTGTGTCAGGAACTGGTGGTTTGAAATCCAGACTAATCCACGCCTGATTCATTTTCACAAACGTGAGTCTCTCCACACTTTGGGTGGACAGTCGTGTCCTCCGCGGAGTTACAATACCTCCTGCCGCACTAAACACGCGCTCCGATGCCACGCTACTGGCCGGGCATGACAGCCTTTCAAGGGCAAATTCAGCTAGTTGGGGCCAAAGGTCAAGTTTCGTTGACCAGTAGTCAAGGGGATTGTCTACCTCGGTTGGCAGGGTGCTGTCCAAGTAGGCCCAAGCCTGTTGTTTGAGGTCCTGCTCCAGGTCCACCTGATGCTGCTGCTGCTGCTGCTGCGGCTGGTTAGTAGTTTCCTCACTGCGCTGGTGAAGAAAGCTACTCATCATCGACTGCAGACTGAGGCAGCCGCTGCTGGTGGAGCTGCCACTGCTCCTACCACCCCACCCCTCCCCTGCTGCCATGGCAGCGGAACGCGAGCGCACAGGGCCCACAGTGTCTGAGGATGGACGTTGGCGCACAAAGGCAGAGACCAACTGACTACATAGGTGGTTTTTATAGTACGTTATTTTGGCCTCCCTCTCAGCAGGTGTGAAAAAGGCCACCATTTTGGAACGGTAGCGAGGGTCCAACAAGGTGGACAGCCAAAAGTCATCCCTCTGTCTGATGGTTATTATTCGGCTGTCGCTACGCAAGCAACCGAGCATGCTATGGGCCATTTGTGCCAAGGAATGCGAGGGACTCCCTGCCTCCATCTCCACAGCATACTGCCACGGTGCGTCTGGGTCCTCTGTCTCCTCCTCCTCCTCCTCTACCAGATGCTCCTGCTCCTCCACTCCTGTCCGCTGAGTGGAAAAACCACCCATTTCACTCAATAATTCCTGAGCACAAATGTCCTCCTCTACCTCCTCCTCTTCTTCCTGTCCTGCCCCCACAGGGGTCATGTGGCGTTGAGATCTGTGCGCCACGTCTACCGCACCCTGACCAGCCATTGTTAACAGCATTTGTTCAAGGACGTGCAACAGAGGAATGACGTCGTTCATCCCATAGTCCTGCCGACTCACGAATAGCGTGGCCTCCTCAAAGGGCCTGAGCAAGCGGCAGGTGTCACGCATGAGCTGCCAATGGCTGACATCGAAGTTACACAGGGGAGTACCTTTATCCGCTTGTAACATCAGGAAATCGGTGATGGCCTTTCGCTGCTCGTAAAGGCGGTCTAACATGTGTAGGGTTGAATTCCACCTTGTTGCAACGTCGCAGATCAGGCGATGATGTGGAATTCCGTTCTGCCGCTGCAGCTCAAGGAGGGTGTGCTTTGCGGTGTAGGAATGGCTGAAATGCATGCAAAGTTTACGTGACATTTTAAGGATGTCTTGCAGTGGGATGGTGGATTTTAGGAACCGCTTGACAACCAGATTGAACACGTGAGCCATGCATGGCGCATGGCACAACCTTCCTTGACGCAGAGCAGACACCATGTTCTTTCCGTTGTCGGTCAACATGGTTCCGATTTTCAGTTTGCGCGGAGACAGCCATCTGTCGATTTCTCTGTTCATTACACTCAGAAGTTCCTCCCCTGTGTGACTACGTTCGCCAAGGCATACCAGGTGCAGAACAGCGTGACACCGTTGCGCTCTGCACATGTGATATGCCGGTCGGGTAATGGGACTTGGCACGGGGGTGGCGGCTGAGGACACGGCGGAAGAAGAGGTGGTAGAGGCGGACATCTTTGCCGGACCAAGGACGTGCAAACGTGGAGGCAAAAGCGGCGTGACCTGTCCAAGTTGCTGGTCCGGCTGTGACGGCACCACGTTCACCCAGTGGGCCGTAAATGACATGTACTGTCCCTGACCGTAGTTACAGCTCCACACGTCGGCGCTGCCGTGCACTTTGGCAGAGACCGACATGCTCAAAGACTGGCCCACCATGTCTTCTACATGTGAATGCAGGGCTGGCACTGCCTTTTTGGCGAAGAAATGACGGCTTGGCACTCTCCACCGCGGCGCGGCACAAGCCATCATTTCTCTGAAAGGTGCTGAGTCCACCACTTGGAAAGGGAGGGACTGCAGCACCAGCAACTTGGACAGGAGGACGTTCAGCTTTTGCACCGTCGGGTGCGTGCTCGCAAACTGTTGTCTCTTGGAAACGGATTCCAAGAAAGACTGCTGACGGAATCCGTGAAGAGGAGTAGCAGGAGAAGGAGCATCTGAACGAGCGGAAGATGCCAACGAGTGACAACTCCCCTCAGCAGAGGTGTTGGAGCCTTGACTGGCTGATGGAGGGCGATTGACGTCGGGTGACGGAGCAAGTAACAGAGCGGGTGATGGAGCGGGGGCTGGGGCGGGCAGAACCGCCGTATCTTTATCACGGTTTTCCCAGGCCACCAAATGGCGACGCTGCATATGCTGCCGCAACGCTGTAGTCCCAACATGGGCCCCCTGGCCACGCTTGACTTTCTGGCCACATAGTCGACATACGGCTACGTTTACTTCCTCGGGCGGCTTGACGAAAAATTGCCACACCGCCGAGTAGGAAACTTTGACCCCGATACTCCTCACTGGCTGACTGCTGCTTCCTCCGTGCACACCGGCACCACTACTGGCCGTGGTGGTAGGCTGCAGTGGAGCTGGTGCTCTACTCCGTGGCCGTTTGGCTCCACTGACACTGCTTCCACTGACACTGCTGCGACCCTGCTGCTGTCTCCTGGGCAACCCACCGACTGTTTCGCTCACTGCCAAGCTGCCACCCTCTTCTCCTGATGATGCGGAAGAAATTGCCTGATGACGACGAGGCTGCCAAGTGCGATCAACCTCCTCATCATCAAGTAGGGTCTCCGCCTCACTACTAGCCCCCTCGGCTGCGTCTGGGTCAGGAGACAGACCTGTCTCTAGACCGGCTACCGGGCCACTCTCCTCGCCACTACTTCTTCGCCTAGCTGCTGAAAAGGCGGATGTCTCCCCCCGTTCCTGACCGCCCTCTGTTAGCTCTTCCTCACTGTACAGTGGGGCTGAGCCCACAGCATGCGATACTTCGCTTGGTGAGGGAACACCAAAGGACAGGGGCAGGTAGAGGACACGTGATTTCAGTGGGCTTGGTCCCGGGCCATGCCAACTAACAGTTGTGTCTGACGTACCCACCGACCGTTGGCTGTAGGTGTCAGAGGTGACCTGGGAAGAGGAAGACGACCGAGCCAACCAATCGATGACGGCAGGGTTGTCGGTGGAGACACGACCGCTGGATGACACCGGGAGCACTGGCCTCTGGCTGCGAATAGTGCTGCCTCGACCCCTTCCTCTGCTGCCACGTCTGCTCGCTCCTAAAACATTGCCTCCTCTGCCACTCCTCTGCATGTTGTCTGACATACTCTTTAATTAAACGATTATGTGTCCCTGAGTAACAATTCTGTGTCCCTGAGTAACAATTCTGTGTCTGTGCGAGTAACAATTCTGTGGCCCTAAGTAACAGTTCTGTGGCCCTCAGTAACAATTCTGTGTCCCTGATTAACGTTTCTGTGGCCCCAAGTAACAGTTCTGTGGCCCTCAGTAACAATTCTGTGTCTGTGCGAGTAACAATTCTGTGTCTGTGCGAGAAACAATTCTGTGGCCCTAAGTAACAGTTCTGTGGCCCTCAGTAACAGTTCTGTTTCCCTGAGTAACAATTCTGTGTCTGTGCGAGTAACAATTCTGTGTCTGTGCGAGTAACAATTCTGTGGCCCTAAGTAACAGTTCTGTGGCCCTCAGTAACAGTTCTGTGTCCCTGAGTAACAATTCTGTGTCTGTGCGAGTAACAATTCTGTGTCTGTGCGAGTAACAATTCTGTCTGTGCGAGTAACAATTCTGTGGCCCTAAGTAACGGTTCTGTGGCCCTCAGTAACAGTTCTGTGTCCCTGTGTAACAATTCTGTGTCTGTGCGAGTAACAATTCTGTGGCCCTAAGTAACAGTTCTGTGGCCCTCAGTAACAATTCTGTGTCCCTGATTAACGTTTCTGTGGCCCCAAGTAACAGTTCTGTGGCCCTCAGTAACAATTCTGTGTCTGTGCGAGTAACAATTCTGTGTCTGTGCGAGTAAAAATTCTGTGTCTGTGCGAGTAACAATTCTGTGGCCCTAAGTAACGGTTCTGTGGCCCTCAGTAACAGTTCTGTGTCCCTGTGTAACAATTCTGTGTCTGTGCGAGTAACAATTCTGTGGCCCTAAGTAACAGTTCTGTGGTCCTCAGTAACAATTCTGTGTCTGTGCGAGTAACAATTCTGTGTCTGTGCGAGTAACAATTCTGTGGCCCTAAGTAACAGTTCTGTGGCCCTCAGTAACAATTCTGTGTCTGTCCCTGAGTAACAATTCTGTGGCCCTAACTAAAGTTTCTGTGGCCCTAAGTAACAATTCTCTGGCACTCAGTAACAATTCTGTCTGTCCCTGAGTAACAATTCTGTGGCCCTAATAACGTTTCTGTGGCCCTAAGTAACAATTATCTGGCACTCAGTAACAATTCTGTCTGTCCCTGAGTAACAATTCTCTGGCACTCAGTAACAATTCTGTCTGTCCCTGAGTAAAAATTCTGTGGCCCTAATAACGTTTCTGTGGCCCTAAGTAACAATTCTCTGGCACTGAGTAACAATTCTGTCTGTCCCTGAGTATGAATTCTGTGGCCCTAACTTGCGTTTCTTTGTCCCTAAATAACGATTCTGTGGCCCTCATTAACAAGTCTGTGTCCCTGAGTAATGGTTCTCTGTCCCTAAGTAACTTTTCTCTGTCCCCAATTATCGTTTCTGTGGCCCTAACTCTGTCCCTGTCCCTAGTACAGAGCGGTCTGCCTCTGTTCAATAACTGCAGGCAAATGAAGAATTCCAAAATGGCCGCTATTTATAGCTCGACCATTACACAGTGCTGGCTGGCTGGCTGCTGATTGGCTGATGCGATCACATGTAGTTGAGGAATGCATTATGGGTCAGCGCGCCTTGTCTGCGCGCCTTCCCAGACATCCCCGCTCCGTCGCCGCACATGTCAGCCGCCATTTTCTGAAAAATTTCGATTCGCGCGTCCGAATTAGGCTATTTTTCGGATTCGGCACGAATCGAAATTTTTCCGATATTCGACTCGAATTCCACTTCGGATACTTCGATTCGCTCATCTCTAGTTATATTGTTATGTTATGTTATGTTATATAGTTTGAATACCATGGTATAGATACTTTATTTATCATTGCAAAAGAACTTTTTTCTGTAAAAAAAAAAAACAAACTGAGAAAATAGTTTTCCCCAATTTTTCCATTTTTTCCAGGCCTTCCCGTATCCAGCTGTGATTGCTGCAACCATATCAATAAGATATGTGTGTGTCTAATATGTGTATGTATGAATGTGAGTTAGGGACCTTAGATTGTACACCCCTTGAGGGTTAGGGACTGATGTGAATGTTCAATATATATATGTGTAGAGAGCTGCGTAAATTGACAGCGCGATATAAGTACCTGAAATAAATAAATAAATAAATAAGAAGAAGGGACCACACTTTTCTCTTGACAGCTCAGTTTGTGCAGCAGTCCAAGTGCATTGTGATCCAGTAACCCATTTCTTACATTTGTTTTAAAAAACCTCACCCTGATATGAAGTTGTGAATACATTACATTTTGTTAAAATCCTCTTAGATTGTAAACTCCAAGGAGCAGGGCCCTCCTAACCCTCTTGTATTGAACTGTATTGTTGCTGCATTGTCTCCCTTTATATTGTAAAGCGCTGAGCAAATGTTGGCGCTATATATAAATAATGTATTGGAGGAACTGATTTCAGTGGCAAGGGAGCACCCCGAGAGATTCAGGAAGACTTGGGCTTGTTGGAAACACTTTCAAACCACCAATATCTATCATCTTTCTATGAATAACTGAGACAAGATTTAGGGGCACAAACAACCTTTAAAGCTCTCACCCCCAGAATTGCTCCATGGATTGAGCCTAACCGGACTGTATCTTAAATCAAAGGAATAATATACGTTAGTTTGACTAATGTACCATGGTATGATTGGTATAACAGCCACTACTTAATAATTGACCCCCTCCTTCCCCCCCCCTTTTTTTTTCTCCCTCCCCTCTATGACATTATCTTTCCTAATTCTTTTCATCTGATGCGCCCTTCTCTTTTCTTTTCCTTCTTTCCTTCACACCTTTTTCTTACCCAACTGACTATATCTCTTATAAGGGACAGAGTGTCCTCTCGCATATAGTTGTGCTTGTCCTTTATAAAAAGAAACCTACATTTCCCGGATACGGACACATACGATATGCACGCCTTTAGATGATATCGTTGTCCTACGCTTCATTGTCCTATTATCTGAGCACTCCCTACTTAGTAGATCAGCATCCATCTTAATTCTCTAGACTACCTATTATAATCAGTACTTCTACTGGTTTATATCATTCACCTGTTATAATGTGTTATTTTGCTTCAGGATGATTCACACTTCAAATGAACATCTGATGACCCGTCTGCGTTACGGGAGAATAGGCCAGATGTATATGCGCGGACTGTGCTCCGTATCTGTATATGACCTGATATGCCTTTCTTACTTCAATAAATACTTTTTTGGAAAAAAAAAAAATAATGTATAATTATAATGACAATAAAAAATCCCCATATATTTAGTGCTTATCTTTCACGTGTAATCAATAGTTACAATCAGGCATGATCAGGAATAACAAAGCTCAGGGCTCAGATTAGATTTCCAAACAAAGTAAAAGGCACTACTATAGCAGGTAAACTCTGTTGAGTCAGGGAAAACGCTGTGATGGCTTACTTTTTTGTCTGCAAACACAATTTAACCATTTGCCCTCCTGAGGATTTACCCCCCTTCCTGACCAGGCCTCTTTTTTTCTACTCTGTGCTGCACTAATTTAACTGATAATTGCACGGTCATGCAATGCTGCATACAGTTTCCAAGTTTCTGGAAAATGACAAAAACTTTTTTTTTTTTTTACACGAAGTTGTCATTTAAATGATTTATTTCTCGTACAAGCCATGGGTATATGTGGAATTACACCCCAAAATACATTCTGATACTTCTACCGAGTATGGGGATACCACGTGTGTGAGACCGTTTGGGAGCCTAGCCTCATACAGGAGCCTGAAATCCAATGACCACTTTGAAAGCCTGAAGGTGCTTAACTTCCTCATTACACTTCCCCGCTACCTATCACAGTTTTGAAGGCCCTGACATGCCAGGATAGCACCAAACCCCCCCCCCCCCCAAATTACCCCTTTCTGGAAAGTAGATACCCCAAGGAATTTAAAAAGAGGCATGGTGAGTATTTTGCAGATCTCATTTTTTCTCACAAGGTTTTGAAATATTAAAAAAAATAGAAAAAATATGTTTTTGTTTTTTTTCTTCATTTTCCAAAAACTTGTGGCAACAAACGAGATCTGCAAAATACTTACTGTGCTTTTTATCAAATTCCTTGGGGTGTCTACTTCCCAGAAAGGGGTCATTTGGGGGGGTTAGGTGCTATCCTAGCATTTCAGGGCCTCCAAAACTGTGATAGGTAGTCTGGAAGTGTAATAAGGAAATAAAGCCCTTTAAAAGCCTGAAGGTGCTTATTGGATTTTGGAGTCCTGTACTTGGCTAGACTGCCAAAAAGTCTCTCACATGTGGTACACTCATACTCGGGAGAAGTAGCAGAATGTATTTTGGGGAGTAATTCCACATATACCCATGGCATGTGTGAGCAGTAAATCATTTATGTGACACTTTTGTGTAAAAAGTGTCCAAGTTTTCCAAAAACTTGTAGTAAAAAAATAAATTCTTCTATTGATTCAACATGCCTCCCAGCAAATAGTTTGGGGTGTCTACTTTCCAAAAAGGGGTCGTTTTGGGGGGTGGGGGCATGAAAAAAATCAGTATTTTTTGCTGGGAAATTAATTTAAACCCCCAAACATTATATATTTTTTTTAAAGCAGACACCCTAGTGAATAAAATGGTGGGTACTACAATTTTGTATGGCACATAGTACTCGCGCGGTGATTTTTCAAATGCAAATTTAAACAAAAACAAACATTTTTCTTACTTTTAATGCACAGAAACACAATATATTGGTCAATTATTTGGTAAAATATAAAAGATAATGGTATGCCGAGTAAATAGATACCAAACATGGCATGCTTTAAAACTGCGCATGCCCCGTGCAATGGCGACAAACTGCAAACATTTTTAATATCCATAGGCAACACTTTAAAAGCCTTTAAAAGCTACCATTTTAGATTTACAGAGGAGGTCTAGTGTTAGAATTACTGTCCTTGATCTGACGTTCATGGCAATACCTCACATGTATGGTGCAACCGCTGGTTACATACCGGCACAGGGTCAAGGCTTGCGCACACAGGTGTGAGCGCATGGGAGGAGCGGTTTTTTTTTTTTTGTAGTTATGTTGACTTTTTTTTATTATTTTTACATTGTACCTTTCATTTTTTTTTTGATCACTTTTAATGCTATAACAGGGAATTCAATATCTCCTCTGCCCTTACATTATCTAATCAAACCAAAATATGTGTGATCAGATGCTTTCCCAATTTACAAATGGTGCTGTTTATATCCTGCGAAACTGAAGTGATGAAATGCTTGTAGCTTCCGAATTCTTAGACTATAGAGATGATTGGCACCACTCTGGTCTCCAATCAGCTCTATGGTCAGCTGGCAGAAACACCGGCTGCATTCTCAGGTTCCCCCGATGGCACGAGACTGCCCGAGAAGGCCGTGGAAGGCAGTGGGGGAGGGGGGCATCATCTCCCGCTGCTTTTAAAAGCAATCCTACAGCTAATTAGCCACTAGGATTGCTTTTACGTGAAAGCCGATCGCAGGCTGAAAAAAAATTATACCAGTATGATACCTGCAACTGTAGGCATCATCCTGGTATAACCATTCAAAGTCCAGTGATGTACCAGTACGTCGCTGGTCCTTGTTAGGTATATATGCTATGTTCTTTTTTTTTTGTATGCAGCCTGTGGACTGAATGAAAAAATGAGAAGAAATCTCTGCCAGAAAAAGTGTGTGGTATGCCCACCATTAGAATATACTGCCCTGCATCCACCCCCTTCTAATGGTGGACACACATTAGGTCACACTTTGCCACAAGCGCCAGTTCCAAGTTCCACTGCCCTTGAGATTGCCAATCACTTCAAAAACAAAATTGACACAATTCGCAAGGACATTGCCGCAACTCACATGCCCTCTCAACCTGTCCCCTCTCACACAGCTACCCCCTTATCCCCCCTCCCCCTTGACATAACCCGCAGGGACTTCGTCGCTGCTCAAACTCTCTCCAACCCCCTTCACCCTCACTCAGCTACCCCCTCATCACCCCTCTCCCACGGCCCCACCACTGCTCTGACCTCCTCTTCCACCCCACCCTACATTCCTCATACTGAAGCTCCCCCAACACTCCACACCTTTGACCTTACTACCATCGAGGAAGTCTCCAAGACCCTCTCTGATGCCCGCCTCACCACCTGCCCCCTCGACCCTATCCCCTCACAACTCCTACGACCTTCCTCCTCCTCCATCCTACGCTCCCTCACCCACATCTTCAATCTCTCCCTCTCCTCAGGCACTTTCCCCTCCCCTCTGAAACATGCACACATCACCCCCATACTTAAAAAGCCCTCCCTGGACCCCAATGACCCGAACAACCTCAGACCCATCTCCCTGCTCCCATTTACATCTAAACTCCTCGAGCGCCTAGTCTACACCCGCCTATGCTCTCACCTCAACGACAACAACCTCCTCGATCCCCTACAGTCCGGCTTCCGTCCCCTACACTCCACCGAAACCGCCTTACTCAAACTCTCCAACGACCTGCTAACCGCCAAAGCTAATGGACACTATTCAGTGCTCCTACTCCTTGACCTCTCTGCGGCCTTCGACACAGTCGACCACCCCCTCCTCCTCAAAAAACTACACTCCCTCGGCCTCAGAGATTCTGCTCTCTCCTGGATCTCATCCTACCTGTCACAACGCTCTTTCAGCGTTACCTATAATGCTACCACCTCCCCCTCACTCCCCCTCTCTGTTGGGGTCCCTCAAGGCTCTGTCCTCGGGCCCCTTCTCTTCTCCATCTATACCTCCTCCCTTGGCCAACTCATACACTCTCACGGCTTCAACTACCACCTCTATGCCGACGACACACAAATCTATCTCTCAACCCCCCACCTCACCCCCTTGGTCTCAGCCCGAATCACACACCTACTGAGCGACATATCAGACTGGATGTCGCTCCACTTCCTTAAATTGAACCTCTCCAAAACCGAGTTTCTTGTCTTCCCCCCAGCCCGGACACCACCCCCCATTGATTTCTCCGTCACGTCCAACAACGCTACCATCAAACCCGCCCTGCAGGCCAGAGTACTGGGTGTCATTCTGGACTCCAACCTATCCTTCCAGCCCCAAGTCCAATCTTTAACAAACTCGTGCAGACTCCACCTCCGCAACATCGCCAAAATCCGCACGTTCCTAACCCCAGAAACCACTAAACAGCTCATCCACTCCCTCATCATATCACGACTCGACTACTGCAACTCCCTCCTCACTGGCCTGCCTCGCCGCTGGCTATCCCCTCTTCAGTCCATCCTGAACACGGCTGCCAGACTCATTCACCTTTCCAACCGCTCTGTCTCCGCCACCCCCCTCTGCCAATCCCTCCACTGGCTTCCGATTGCGCAACGGATCAAATTCAAAATCCTAACGCTGACGTACAAAGCTGTCCACCATACTGCCCCGAACTACATCACTGACCTAATATCCAAGTACCGCCCAGCACGCACACTCCGCTCCTCACAAGACCTCCTTCTCTCTAGTTCCCTGGTCTCCTCCTCCCATGCCCGCCTCCAGGACTTCTCCAGGGTGTCACCCATCCTCTGGAACTCCCTGCCCCAACCCATCAGATTATCACCTACTCTCCTCTCCTTTAGGCACACCCTGAAAACCCATCTCTTCAGGGAAGCCTACCCCACCCCCTGCTAACTTGCCTCCCTCCTCCACTCTTCCTACCACTCCATCCCCCACAGCTATCTCCTCCTGTGCCACCACCCCCTCCCTCCTAGATTGTAAGCTCGAAAGAGCAGGGCCCTTGATCCCCTCATGTTTTGCATTGTATTGGTATTGTTCTGTCACATGTTCTGTCCCCCTTTGTAATGTACAGCGCTGAGCGAACTATTGGCGCTTTATAAATACTGTATAATAATAATAATAATAATAAATAGCGGCACGCTTGAATAAAAATTGTCCACGTATAAGTGGCACCCCATATGGAAAAAGGATGACACCAAGTCCCAAACTATCTTGCCACTGCTCCCCATGTAGTCTGGGCATCCAGGGGGCTCCACGTGACTATCTTTTCCCTCATAAATCCAAAACTTATAAGTATAGCCTGTTGCCCTCCCACAGGTCTTCTACATCTTGACCCCATATCTGGTACGCTTGCAGGGGAGAACTTGTTCGAATGCAAGGCGGCCAGAAAAATTAATGAGGGACTCATCAACGCAGATGTTTTGCTGGGGAGTATAGACATCTGCAAATTTTTGGTTAAGGTGATTTGAGAGGGGCTGAATTTTGTGGAGCCGGTCAAATTCAGGGTCACCCCAAAGATGACAGAGTGTATTGTTGTTGAAATGCATAAAACACATTATACTCTCATATCTACTGTATGCCTGGCCATGGCAGCAGAGAACACAGGCATATGATGAATCGGGTCTGCGGACCAATGTAACCGCAATTCATTTCTCTTAGTAATGCCCGTGTTGAGGGTTTGGCCGAAAAAATGTAAATTTGAAACCGTAATGAGTTTCCATGCGACTGGTCTGGCAAGCTTTGAATTTGGGTTGGCGGTGATAAATTGTGCATATAAATTGCTTTGATCCACAATCAACGCTTACAGATATTTCGTGAAAAACCGCTCCAAAAATCAAGGAGGTATGTGAAAGACCAAGATGTATTAGACCGCTGGTACTTGCCAGTTCACCAAAAGGTAAAGCAGCACTAGTACTGGCACTCTGCTGCATATGAGAGTCATCAAAATTTACCAGCAAGTGCTAACAGAGATCAGGCCTGATTCTGCGAACACTGCGGTTTTGTGTGCAATGTATCAAGTGACAGTGACCTACTGACACTGTACTTGCTGGGGGAGAAGGTGGGGTTAAGCGTAGGGGCTAAACGCAGGTGCTGGCAGGTTCCGGGGCTGATCCCGCTAACGCTGCGTTTTAGGGGACGCTATACTAATGTGAACACTGGTATAGTGCTGATCTGATCAAAGATATTGACCCGTTCAGACACTATACTAGCAATGGAGGTTTATTGTACATGAGCGTGCTCCTGGCAATCAAGGGGTTAAATGTGATGACTGGTGTACTGACGGGCAATCTGACGCTATCTGGGAGGGGCGTGAAAACCACTGGAGTGCAAATCATATATATATGTATATATATATCTATATATATATATAGATATATATATATATATGTGTGATTTTACGCACCCATGCCGCCCTGTAGTAGTATTTCTGCTGTAGGGTGGTCAGGAAGCGGTTACAGAAGCGGTTTGTGTTACGTCGCTGCGTTACTTTAACTGAAAATTGCGTGGTCATGCAACACTGCACCCAAATTAAATTTACATCCTTTTTTCCCCACAAATTGAGCTTTCTTTCGGTGGTATTTGATTGCCTGTGCGTTTTTATTTTTTGCGCTATAAAAAAAGGCTGACAATTTTGAGAAAAAAAACAATATTTTGGACTTTTTGCTATAAAACATGTCCAGTAAAAAAAATGTAAAAATCAAATTTAGTCATAAATTTCTGCCAAAATGTATTCTGCGACATGTCTTTGCTAAAAAAAATCCCAATACGTGTAAATTAATTGGTTTGCGTGAAAGTTATAGTGTCTACAAATGGCGGGAAAGATACTGGGATTTTTTTTTATTATACTAATAATGGTGGCGATCAGCGACTTATGGCGGTGATCAGCAATTTATGACAGTGATCAGCGACTTATGGCGGGACTGCGAGACTGCGGCGGACATTTTGACACTGGGGGGAACTGACTTGGGGTCACTGAAATTCCCAGTGACACCAATACAGTGATCAGTGCAAAATAAAAACACTGACACTGTACTAATGGCACTGGGGAGGAAGGGGTTAACATTTTTTAGGTAATGAAAGAGTTAACGGTGTGAGGGGAGTGTTTTACTAGGGGGCGGGGGTGTGTACTTTACGGGAACACGCTGATCCTGAGAGATAAACTCTTCTCTCAGGTTTAGCGTGTGCTCTGAACTGACAGAGAGCAGACTTGCAGTGTAAACACTGCATCCGTGCTCTCTGTCAGTGATTGCCGGTAATCGCCGGGACCCGGCGGGTAATGACCCGCCAGGACCTGGTGATGGACACCCGCTGCCGAGATCGGTGGGAGGGGTAGGGCGGGCATGCGCCGCGTACGCGCCCCCTACCTGTTTTGCAGAGCGATGTTAAAAGACGGCGCTCTGCGCAGAGGTGCCGCCCTGCCGCAGTAAAAACACTGTGGCTGGGCGGCAACCAGTTATATATTTTGGAAAAAATGTCTGAACCACATCTTACATTGAGTTTCCATGCTTTTTGTTGTGTTGCTATGTAGGATTGTGCACACAACCTTGTAAAAAATTACAAGCAATATCAAGATGGCAGTAAGATATATAGGTTCAAGTCCATACCAATGGTCAGTCCGCCCCTGGGTGGGCCACAATGCATTTCTGAGGCTCTGCCTTCTTTGTCATGCTGGCCCGCCATGGGAAAGGTGGAATATTTAAGAGCTGTCAAGCGGCTGGCAAGTACCAATCAGAAAGGGCAGGGCAGAGCTGGCCACACAGTGGAAAAAGCAGCTGAGGAAAAAGGGAGAGACAGTGGAATGATGAGATCCTGAACTAATTAATCAGGCAGAGTATGTGGCAGGAGCCAATTTAGAAAGAATTTAAAGGAAACAAGGGAAAGGAGAAAAAAAGTCATGCAGCTAGTGAGTCGGTTTCACCGTATAAAAATCAATCAGTTGTCTATAAACGAAAAGGGAAGATATTACATATTTTTAAAGTATTATGTTAGCACATAAAACGGATCATGTATAAAAGGACCAAACTGGAACAGTACAATATAAAACAACCAGAAAACAACACTATGTAATAATAACAATAATAGAAATAATGCTGAAAGTAAAAATAAATAACAGTAATAATGCCTAATAAAACAATAGCCCTAAGGTTATAAAAAATGACACTAAAAATATGTGTTAGTAAATCACATATATGGTACTGTATAAAGATTGTTATTCTGTACTTGACAGACATGACATGATAGAAGTAAAAAGGTCTAAAATTAAAGATAAAGGAGTAGATGAAAACAACCTAGATCAGAGATTAAATTATGGTATTAATGTCTTTGATTAACCCTCTTGGTGCCAAAGTATTTAGTATAAATATCCAAAACATCTCTCCACTACAGAGCTTCTGGAACCTTTCTTCTTACGGAGACACAAGGGGGATGGATTCAACCACCCAGACTCTGTGAGCCTCTGTGGGCTTGTCATGCTGGGTGAGAAAATGTCTAGGTACACTGTAGTCCTCACTGCCATCCTCAGTGAGCCTCCTGTGTTCCACAAAATGGGTCCTCATGGTCCGAATCATGCGACCTACGTAAAGGAGACCAATTGGGCAGGACAGACAGTAGACCACATATTCCGAGAAGCAGGTGCAAAAACTTTTTATAACGTAAGTCTCACTACAGGAATCTCCGAAGTTTTTTTGCCGATGTACAAACTGGCACATTTTGCACTTAGATTTTCTACATTGGTACATGCCTGTAAGCTGGTAAAACATAGCCAGAGGATGAGCAGAGTGGGAAACTAGTTATTTGATCAAACTAGGGGCAACTATGTTCTTAACATTACATGCTCTGCTATACTTGATCCTGGGTTTGTCAGCTAAGACTGGGTCTAGTTTGAGATCTTGGAGCAGAATTCTCCAATTTCACTTGATGAACCTCTCCATTTGCCTATGTTTAAAATGATATTGGGTGATAAACTACACCTCATCATTCCCTAAAGGGGATGTGTGGCTATCTATGTAAGACTGTAACCATGTGTGATGGAGCTCTGCAGTAAAACCATGAAGGACCCTGACTCTGTAATTATACGTGTGTTCCCAAACTATCTGTACAGTACATGCATTTTATCTAAATGTATTTCAAAGACAATTGTTATATGTATAAATCATTTTGTAACCAGTCAGTGCTGGGCCCCCAGTGTATCTGGGCCTCATATACAGTAATTCTCATAGTCTGCTATGGCCATCATAATGCCCTTTTTGCCATGGGCTTACTTTTATAAAGATTTCATTTCCTTATATAAATTTATGTAAAATATAATTTCCCAGACAGCCAGTATACTTTTTGTTAAAGCATACCTAAACTCAAGAAAATGTTTTTTTATAAATTGCAGCATACTATTCCTTAGATGTGGTGGATGAAACCATTTCCTTTCATCAGGTTTCCTTTATTTTTACTTGGCAATTCTGGCAGTGAAACAATGTTTCTCTTATGGTGACAATTTTCACACATTGTACTGTATCTATAGAGGAACAGTTTTGTAATTCTAGGACAGAACTGTGGAGCACCTCCCCTCACCTTAGATGACTAGAAACAAAAGTAACTTATAAAAGTGCAACAGAGGCAGAAAACACTGGCTTTTATGAACTCACTGAATTTCTGACAGGTTCAACATGTGTTAGAGAGGAGTACCCCTTGGCTCGCCATATATAGATGCAAATACAAGCTCATTTAATTCCTTTTTTTAAAATACCTTGAATTCCCACAGCCCCTGGACTCCAGATAAGCACAACAAATATATGTTCTCCCCTATTTCCTACCCTCTGCAGCTCAAAGATACCGCACCTCATCGGATAGAGGTGGCTGGGCATGGGATCTGCAGTCAGGTGAACAGTTGTCCACTGTTAGACCTAGTGTGGGGAAGCTTGGCAGGAGGCCAATAGCACACAACTTCTATGAAATACCCAGTGACCGCAGAGAACACTGTGCCAATTGCTACCTCAGGACTGTATTTCAAGTGGGTAGCCTTGTGTTTTAAGCTGTCTACCTGTGGTTCCAACTCTGGGACACCTCCAGTGGCTTGCCTGTGGAGCCAGCCCAGAGATTCTTTCCAGTTGTTCACCTGTACCGTGAACTGTACTATGAAAGATGCTGATACAGAGGCTAAGTGCAAAAGCCACTGTTTATGTAATGTACTGTCTACTCAAGTAGTGGCCTTTCTCTAGTATCTGCACCTATGGAGCCTTATAGAGACTGTGCTGTACAGCCACCTAATGTCCTTATTGAATCCCAGACACACGCTCCTATGAGCTCCTGGTTCTACAGCCTCATATGCAGTTTAACATGGTTCTGTACTGTATGCATACTGTACTCTTTTGTCATTTTGACCCTCTTTTAATTGTTAATCCTAGTTTAGTACTAGTTTAGTAAGTGTCAGTTAAAGTTGCCACTTTTATGTCATTGGGCAGGTTTCCTCTACCTGTTATGGTGTCTTTTGATTTTGTTGAACAGATATAACAGAACACTTGCAATGGTATATTTAACAGTTTGAAAGGGAAGAAATAAAAAAGTTCATTGTTAGCATGTACAGTAGATGTTTGCAGATTTTTTTGTTTTTGTTTTAGGCCAATCCCTCAAAGTACTGAAAGTGGTTCTAAAGACAGAAGGTTTTTTACCTTACCTTTTTTACCAGAAATTTTTTTACATTAAGGTAAAAAACCTTCTGCATGCAGCTCCATCCCCTCTGCACCCTTTATACTTATCTCGATCCAGCTATGGTATGCCCACAAGCCTCCTCATTGGCTCAGGGACAGCAGTGGGAACTGCTCTCAATCACAACCAGTGAGAAAGGAGCTGGGGAGGGGGCGCAGTCATGCTCTGTGTGTCAGTGGGTACACAGGGCCTGTTTGGGATCGAGCAGTCACGTGTGCCCCCAAAGCAAGCAACTTGCTATGGAGGCATTTTTCAGGGGGGAGGGGCCAGGGGCACTGATTGGGGACCTTAGAAGAGGAAGATCATGGCTGCTATGTGCACAACCATTGCACAGAGCAGGTAAGTATAACATGTTTGATATTTAAAAAAAAAATACCTTAGAATCACTTGAAGCCATTGGATTTGCATGACAGCAAAGAAACTAGACCTCGAATAAAGCAAGGTCAGCAATAGTATTCTTCATATTTATCCTAACGCAGGTTTTGTATAACAGTTTTGTGTTTCAGCTTCAGTGCCTCTACTCTGACAAGCAGTGTGCATTAGGAAGCTATTTTGATTCTAACGATAGATTGCTGGGAAATAATAAGCTAAGACAGACATCAATATGAGAAATAGGCATCTATGCTTAAAAAGGTATGTAAACAGATAGCATCCCTTTAAATGAGCAATATCAACAATTATGAATTCCTGGAACGTCTTCTAGCCCATTTAATTAAATTAAATATTCAGGGTTGTCATAATACTGTGGATTGTGCTGAAATGATCCCACAGGGATCCCACGTATGCGGTAATAGGCAGAGCCCAAGAGCACACTTTTAAAATTTATAATTATCTTGATTATTTTTCATATGCCTTACTGACACTTCACGTCCTGTTACAGTTCATTAACATCATCTTTGCAATTAATAAAGTTTCCTCACTCTCTTCATATTTCTTAATATTTGGAGTTTCTGTAGTTAAAGCTTAAAGCATACAGTATTTAAAGTCAAAACTTTTTTGTTTGGAAAGAATAAAAAATAGTAGGAGCTCCTGAGAGCTTTTGGGGTGTGAGATTTCCCTTCACTTCCTGTCCTGGAGACATAATAAAAAGTGAAGGAAATTTTCCATTGTGTGGGGAATCACTTCTAAAGCCAGCCATAGAAGGATCAAATCTCAGCCTGTTCAGCAGGAACTGGCCAAGATTCAATCCATGTATGGGCAGGCTGGTTGTATTGAAGTCAATCCATCGATTGACTTCAGTACAACCAGCCTGTCAAATATTGTGCATGCAATTACAGCTAGCAGCTATAGCCGCCAGCAGCAATCATTGTGGTTTGCTGGCAGGGAAGGCCCCTTGACAGGCAGAACACAATAGCATTGTGGGAGGTATTGCAGGAAAGAACATTGCTTGATTCCCTTATCAACACTGACTGTGTTGATGGAGGAATCAAGCAATTTTCTTTCCTGTAACCCATGGTTGCAGGAAAGAAAATTGCATCATCTATGTCATTCCTTAGGCAAGGTTCCGAAAAACAGATGTCTCCATTATAAGATTCCTCTGCCCTCCCACCTGCTCCATTGACAACTGTAAAATCGGTGTTTCCCATTATTTTGTCCTGGCATCCGGGGTCACCATTAGAGATGAGTGAATTTTTCAAAGATTCGATTCGGCTGATTCGGCGAATTCCAGGAAGAAATTCGATTCGATGCGAATTAATTCGCTACGAAGTTAACTTATAAAAAGGGTTTCTAGGCTTCAGAGAGCCTTTAAATTAGTGCAGAACACTGTACCTTTTAATTTAAATGCCCTTGGAGATGAGGAAGGAGAAGGAGAAGGATGAGAAGAAGGAGAAGGAGAAGGATGAGAAGAAGGAGAAGGATGAGAAGAAGGAGAAGGAGAAGGAGGAGAAGGAGAAGGATGAGAAGAAGGAGAAGGAGAAGGATGAGAAGAAGGAGAAGGAGAAGGATGAGAAGAAGGAGAAGGATGAGAAGAAGGAGAAGGATGAGAAGAAGGATGAGAAGAAGGATGAGAAGAAGGAGAAGGAGAAGGAGGAGAAGGAGAAGGATGAGAAGAAGGAGAAGGATGAGAAGAAGGATGAGAAGAAGGAGAAGGATGAGAAGAAGGAGAAGGAGAAGGATGAGAAGAAGGAGAAGGATGAGAAGAAGGATGAGAAGAAGGAGAAGGATGAGAAGAAGGACAGTTCTGTGACAGTTTCTGTCTATTTCTGACAGTTCTGTGACATTCACTCCATACAGCGGTTTCAACCGCTGTATGGAGGGAATGTCCCAGAACTGTCAGAAATAGTCTATTTCTGACAGTTCTGGGACATGTATGGAGTGAATGTCCCAGAACTGTCAGAAATAGTCTATTTCTGACAGTTGTGGGACATTCCCTCCATACAGCGGTTTCAACCGCTGTATGGAGGGAATGTCCCAGAACTGTCAGAAATAGTCTATTTCTGACAGTTGTGGGACATTCACTCCATACAGCGGTTTCAACCGCTGTATGGAGGGAATGTCCCAGAACTGTCAGAAATAGTCTATTTCTGACAGTTCTGGGACATTCACTCCATACAGCGGTTGAAACATTGTATCTATTTGTTTCCATAAATGGATCCATTTATGGAAACAAATAGATACAATGTTTCAACCGCTGTATGGAGGGAATGTCCCAGAACTGTCAGAAATAGTCTATTTCTGACAGTTGTGGGACATTCACTCCATACAGCGGTTTCAACCGCTGTATGGAGGGAATGTCCCAGAACTGTCAGAAATAGTCTATTTCTGACAGTTCTGGGACATTCCCTCCATACAGCGGTTTCAACCGCTGTATGGAGGGAATGTCCCAGAACTTTCAGAAATAGTCTATTTCTGACAGTTCTGGGACATTCATTCCATACAGCGATTGAAACATTGTATCTATTTGTTTCCATAAATGACATTCTGCAGATACACTTAGAGGAGCTCTGCAGATACACTTTTTGCCGGCTTGGAATTATTCTTATTTTCATCCTACTTCTTCTTCTTCTTCTTCTTCATCCTCATCCTCTTCTTCTTCTTCTGAGGATGAGGATGAAGAAGAAGAAGAAGAAGAAGAAGAAGTAGGATGAAAATAAGATTAATTCAAAGCCGGCAAAAAGTGTATGTGCAGAGCTCCTCTAAGTGTATCTGCAGAGCTCCTCTAAGTGTATCTGCAGAATAGAGGAACTCTGCACATACACTTTTTGCCGGCTTGGAATTATTCTTATTTTCATCCTACTTCTTCTTCTTCTTCTTCATCCTCATCCTCTTCTTCTTCTTCTGAGGATGAGGATGAAGAAGAAGAAGAAGAAGAAGTAGGATGAAAATAAGATTAATTCCAAGCCGGCAAAAAGTGTATGTGCAGAGCTCCTCTAAGTGTATCTGCAGAGCTCCTCTAAGTGTATCTGCAGAATAGAGGAACTCTGCACATACACTTTTTGCCGGCTTGGAATTATTCTTATTTTCATCCTACTTCTTCTTCTTCTTCTTCATCCTCATCCTCTTCTTCTTCTTCTGAGGATGAGGATGAGGATGAAGAAGAAGAAGAAGAAGAAGAAGTAGGATGAAAATAAGATTAATTCCAAGCCGGCAAAAAGTGTATGTGCAGAGCTCCTCTAAGTGTATCTGCAGAGCTCCTCTAAGTGTATCTGCAGAATAGAGGAACTCTGCACATACACTTTTTGCCGGCTTGGAATTATTCTTATTTTCATCCTACTTCTTCTTCTTCTTCTTCATCCTCATCCTCATCTTCTTCTTCTTCTGAGGATGAGGATGAGGATGAAGAAGAAGAAGAAGAAGTAGGATGAAAATAAGATTAATTCCAAGCCGGCAAAACGTGTATGTGCAGAGTTCCTCTATTTCTGACAGTTCTCTGACAGCTTCTTTACATGTACAGCGGTTGAAACATCTGTATCCTAAATGGAAACTAATAGATACAATGTTTCAACCGCTGTACATGTGTTCCTTCTGTCAGAGAACTGTCAGAAATAGCGGAGCTCTCTGCAGGGACACTTTTGCCGGCTGATCGGGAAAAATCCGATTCGCGCACCCGAAGTAGGCAAATATTCGGATTCGACGCAAATCGAATTTTTCCTGAAATTCGTATCGAATTCCGGTTCGCCTGGTTCGATTCGCTCATCTCTAGTCACCATAATAAACAGCAAGAGTGAGTCTCCAAAGCAGAGACAAAGACAGCAGGTTCTAGACCCATCTTTACTCAATTCAAAAGTAAAAAAAAAAAAAAGGGGAGGGGGGTGTTGTATTTAGATTTACTTTAACTGGAGATCAAAGTACTTTTTAATTTTATTTATTATACTTTTTTTTTTTTTTTTTTAATCTGCAGAAATCCATACCCCCTGTTCACTGAACCTCACCTGTTGCACTGTTACTGTGCTAAGCAGGAAATCTGAGTTTTAATTAATCTCAATAATAATTCATATGTGTTTTAGGTGATAACACCAAATAGCAACAGAAAGTACATAGTTACATAGTTAGTCTGGCTGAAAAAAGACAAAAGTCCATCCAGTTCAACCATTAAAAAAAAAAAAAAAGTTATAATCCTATACCCACAGTTGATCCAGAGGAAGACAAAAAAAGCCCAGCAAAGCATGACCCAATTTGCTCCTGCTGGGAAAAAATCCCTTCCTGATCCCCCGAGAGGCAATCAGATATTTCCTGGATCAACTTTACCTAGAAATGTTAGTATTCAGTTATTTTCTGTGTATCTAGGAAAGAATCCAGGCCTTTTTAAAGCAATCCACTGAGCTGGCCAGAACCAACTCTTGAGGAAGTCTATTCCACATTTTCACAGCTCCCACTGTGAAGAAACCTTTCCGTGTTTCTTCTTACTTCTTACTCCAGATGTAATGAGTGCCCCCAAAGGCACTGAAAGTGGATTTCTCCAGTGACATCAGAATCTTTCTACCTTTACCTCTACCTTTCCTTCGACCCATAGGGGTTTATTTACTAAAGCTGGAGAGTCCAATCAGCTTCTAACCTCAGCTTGTTCAATGAAGCTTTGGCAATGAAACCTGGAAGCTGATTGGTTTCTATGCAGAAGGGAGTCTGATTTTGGACTCTCCAGCTTTAGTAAATAAACCCCATAGAGTCTAAGTGACAGCATAATACCTGTGACCATTTAGAACTTATTGTATGGCCCTTGGGGCCTCTGAAGACAGTAGTTTGTGTTTTGCTTCTTAGTTAAGCCAGTGAAGGAAATATACTTCAGACAGGCATCTAGTATTTTAATGATTTAATTATTTCTTTCATATGTACTATCTTACTATTTATGTACTGTCCATTATTCTCTGTTTATGTTTTTTCCTCTGATCTTTTATGATGGATCTTCTTCAGAAAAATATCAAAAGTGGCACAACTAATTTTAAGGGGGCTGTGCAGTACATATGTGTGTAAGCATTGATTTGTAAAGGAGCTGAGATTGCTGTGATCTTCAGTAGTCTCATATAATATTTTTCTAGTCTGTGACTGTCTCCTGAAGCATGGTCCCAGTCAAAGCAATGTTGATAACATGTCTGCAATCTCTGACCATCTAATATTCCAAGTCTGCAGTCTTTGATCATCTATTATTGTACTGTACCAAACTTAAAATGCATCCAGAAGGTACAAACAAGTTTCTTACAGCATGCAGGAAGTAAACTTTAGCCCCCATTCACACTTGAGCATTATTCCCTCTCATTTCTATATGCCTGACTATGGTTTTGTATGCCTGACTATGTAGAATCCCATTCTAATTTTCTCTGTTCACACTTGACCTCCTAGTCACCCTACCCTCTATGCCCTACACCTAAAAAATTACCATTTTTTGGATATATTCAGGCATTTTTGATCCCATATTATTCAATAAGATTGCTCCTTTTCATCTTTGTGGGCATATTTAAGCCTGAAGAAGTAATCTCTTGCTATAGAACTGCTCTCCACCTATCTGCTTTCCATATCCAGGAAACAAATGTCTGAGCTTGACACATGCAAAAATGCATGTAAAACTCCTGCATTACCCAAAATCACTGGGATACACTCTGCTCAGGCTCTGATCTGAAGTGGCTTAGGTTAGAGTTCGGATCAGCAATAAGTAGTGCATTGGGATTAATAATACTGTAACTAGTCTAGAGTGCACTCTAGTAGAAAGGCTAGGGTATGGTGCAGGCTGAACTGCTATAATACTGACACTCAGTGGCTGAATATCTCCTTGCCATGGGAACTCTGCCATACTGAAGTTTCTATCTGCCAAACCCAGCTCTGATGAAGAAGGGAGCACCCTTCGAAACGCGTTAGCCTTCATCCCCCCCCTTTTTGATTTACCTGTAACCCTGTTTGGATTATGGTTACTTATGCCTATTATACAATCATTTTGTGAGTATATTTCCTTATTAATAAAATTAGTCACTATTTATTGTGGTAATGCGCAAGGTTTGTGCGCTCTTTTTTTCATCTTCCCCTGAGAGGTACCTCTTAGCATAAGCAATGAGTAAAGATCTCGGTATAGCAGCTGTAAGGGGACAATCTGTAGTCCTAACCCTTTAGCCTGCTAGTGTTAGAACCCAGTTGTATCTTTGGTGCACATGAGAATTGTCTCAGTCAAGCCTGTTGCAGCAGTTAGGCTACGATGTGGTTGTATGGTCAGCTCCTAAAGGACTCAATCTCTCTCTCTCTCTAGCAGCAGATAGTACTGTAAATCCTCACATCAGAAGCTCACCAGTCCCAGCAATATTGCAGCTCACCATCCGGTCACACACAATGATTAGTCCACCCTCTGCTCTGCACCCAGTTAAATCTGGCTGGGGGCACTACCAAACTCAGTGCTCTGGATCCTGCTCAGGCCTCCAACATGAAGCAGTGATGGAGCACAATGGACAGAGATTTGTACTCCCTCACGGCAAAAGGAGAAGTGTCCTTTACAGCCTGACAAAATGCATCTCTTTCCTGTCCTGGCAATCCATCTCTGGAAAAGCTTGATTATGGTAGAGTCTCTCTCCTCTGGACTGCAGTTCCAACAGTGCAGTGCTATACACATTCTATACAAGCTTAAACACTTCAAAATGTATTTGTTTTGCTTTGGATTTGCAGTATATTTTAAACACAAGTCATTTGGATTTATATCTTGAATTCAACAACATCACAAATGAAGTTTTTGTTGGATTGCTTCTTATTTTAATGGACTTTTGATAATGATTATTTTTTCTGGACATTGCATTGGTTTTTAGGTAGCACTTGTTAGTAAGCTTGGGTTGATTGCTATAAAAGGGAAAACATTCAGAACATTAACAAGCACATTTGTGTATCTCTACTGTTATTGACAAAACTACTATAGGGTGGATTTACTAAAGGCAACTAGACTGTGCACTCTGCAAGTGCAGTTGCACTCATTTCCCCCAAAACTTAGTAAATGCGGTAAAGTTCTGCTGAATTCTATCATCCAAACATGTTCAAGTTAAATATTTTTTTGCCTTACAGCTGATTGGGTATTCTATAAGAAGTAAAGCGTCACCACATTTACATTCATTAAGTAAAATGTGTGCAACTGCGCTTGCAAAGTGCACACTCTATTTTTCTTTAGTAAATCCACCCTTTAGTGGTTTTAGAAAATTAAAAGACAGTAATTTAGGAGATTTCTGTCAGTATCAACTGTATTTTTTTTTTTGCACTTATTGGACATGCATAAAAATACTCTCTAGATATTGTATTCTACAGATCAAAGGGAGCAAATAAAAAAAAGTTCCTTGTTAGGGCTTACATACATTTCTAAAGCCAAACTAAAGTGTTATAACAATGAACTGAAAGCAGACAGGCTATTTATTAATGCAGAAGAGACACTCTATATATCTTCTGTAATAAAATAAATGTACCTGCCTGTTTACAGCCATCTATTTTTTGTTGGCATAGATGAGTGATTACATGAGTGCTGTGACAGCGCAGATGAATTCTCCTCTTCACCCAGATGCCAGAGGCAATGCCTTGGCAAGGGGACCCGGAAACTGCCACTTAGCTCCAGATGAGGAGCTAGTTGGGTTGTCCAGGCTGTCCTCTCTCAGGGGACGATTGAGTGATTCTCCTTTCCAGCTCCTGCCTGCAGGTAGGCCCCCTCTCCTGGGCTCCCTCCCAAGATCCACAATCCATCCTTCACTCCATCTTCCATCCGACACTACTCCCCGCACTGATCAGGCTTTCTCATATTTAAGGGTTGTCCCAACCCCAATGCAAGCCACCTGTTTGGGGATTGGCCAGGATCCCTTAAGTATGCAGATCAGCCCCTCCTCACCCCCAACCACTGCCTTTAGATACTTCTCAAGCTTCTAGAGCAGGGGAGGTTTCAGGGAACTGACCTGCAGATCCCTCAGTCCGGACCCAGAGTAACCTGGCTGACTCATCCCAGGCTGACTCATCCCAGTCTGTTTTTCAGCCTCTGCCTAAAAAGCTGACTAGCTCTCTTTAGCTAAACCTGAGGGGCGCAACATTCAACCCTGATAGAACACAGCCATGTCCTCATCGGCTGGGGGACAAAAAAAAGGTTCCTGGGACCAGGAACAGGGCATCCCATAGAGAAAAAGGAAAGATAAAAGGGAAAAAAACTGGGAAGGGGATATTTACAAGTAAATATTTGTAGAAAAATATAAAATATACATAATGTACATATTTACATGAGCAGTTTATATACATCCTGACTGTAGATGTCCATAGCTATTAGCAGGAAAATAAACAAAATACCACAACAACTTATGTACAGAATACATTCAAATAGAGACAAAGCACCTCCTCCAAGAAGGAAGTCTTTCATCAGCAACAGTCTGTCCTCTTATTCTTGTGCAGGATAAGACAGCTGTCTGAAGACATCTGCAGAACAGTGGAAATAAGCAAACACAAAAAAAAACCACACAGCCCTGACACTGGCTATCTACAAACCATAAGGCACTTCAGCATGTTTTTAGAAAATGTCCCCCTTTTTTTCAAAGATAACTTTAGTTGGAGCCCCTCCATTTGAAATAGTGAGGCTAGGCGGTCTCCTGGCAGAATCCCAGACCATCATATCTGGGATGTTTGCTAAAAAACAGCAAGATCTGCTAGGCTGGAATCTTGCGTCAGCCATTTCAGCATAATTTCCATGGGCTGGACAGTCTGAGTCAGGTCTCTGGGCAGCTGCAGAGTAACTTAGCTAACTGGCTTTGACGACCACCACCTGGTCCTTGTATATAGCCCGGCCCCTGCTCTACTCTTGATGTCCTGGAATCTGTTTAAGGCTAATGTCAGGTGGGGTCCCCTTAAAGGCTCAGGAACATGCAAATAGCCCCAGACTAAATCATCCTCCCATTGTTGTATGTTTGTGCTAAAGACCACGCTGCACTGACTGGAAGTGGTAGTTGTATGGGTGGGTGGGGAGATGTCCCTCCAGTAGGTTGTGCCCAATGGTGGGTACTGGCGGTAAGCCCTCTTAGGGTCTGGGCTGCTGCCTTTCTGGTACGGCCTTAAGGTCGTTTCTACACATAGACCTGGAATATTAGGAAAGAAGGAGTGCCCGATATCCAAAAGAATGCACTTTTGATGGTAGTAGAAGAGGCATTTATTGAGAATATTGACAAGTACATCAAACCAACACGTTTTTGGAGAAAAGACTCTCCCTTCTTCAGGGCTGTTGCTGCATGCTATTAAATGGGAAAGATTCCCATACTGGTTAAATATTTTCCAGGTTTTGGAGGAAAAACTGACAGAGTGATGGTTGTCATTTCCGGGGTAGTAATGAGAGTCTCATCGCTGTCCCTGGAATGACAGCTTTTATGAGGTGGCAACATTTTGTCCTGGACTCCTAATCTTCCCTCTGCATTGTCACCCTGTCATTTGCCCGGAGATTTAGATGTCTACCAATTTCCGCATTACAATAGTAAGGAATTTGAACAAATCCAAAATGAGTAAACAAAATTATGTACAAAATAACAAATCATCTGAATTCAAATTCAAATAGAATTCAAATTCGAAAAAAAAATTGAATTAAAAAAAGAATTCAAAATGTAAACATATTGCTGATTTCTTTCAAAGACTGTGGGGGTTATTTACTAAAACAGAAGAGTGCAAAATCTGGTGCAACTCTGCATAGAAACCAATCAACTTACAGATTTTATTGCCAAAGCTTAAAGCAGACCATAGATGAGTCAAAAAACGAAATTTCTGTCGATCAAATAACAAAAATAGCTCATACGATCGTGCTATCATTTGTTTAATTTTTTTTAAAAACTCCAGCATGTTAGATCAGGCACGTTTGATTACAGCACGAAAATTGAATGTCCATGGGTTGCAGGAAAGAAAATCACTAAATTCCCCCATCAACGCAGTCAGTATTGAAGGGAAAATCCCTCACACAGAGCTATTGTGTTCTCCCAGCAGGGGGATGCGGGGAGCAGTCCCTGCTGGCAGAAAACCCAGTAATTATTGGTAAGGGCTATGGCTGCTGGCAATAATCAAATAACAAATCTGACATGCTTGTTGTAGCCAAGTTGATCGATTCCCCCCCCAACCCTATTCTGGTGGCAGTGGATAGAGTACACTAGTGAAGGCATAACATGCTTTTAATGACTATACTCAACATTATTGTTATGCATGTGTGTCTTTTGGTATAAAAAAGATAGTATCTTCAATCACGTGAGTTTCATGTTAGTGTTAGACTAGTAGTTAAACTTTTATATGTATGGGATAAAATAGACAGCTCTTTTAATAATTTGTATAAATTATTTGTGTCCCTTTTGTACAACTAAAATTATTCATATAACATCAAAGAGCTTATTGTAAGCTAGAATAGATAGTATATTTTATGGACCGCGCTCTTTTTATAAACAAAATGTGTAATAATATATAAGAGTGCATTATGGCACTTTTATATATTATTACACATTTGTATTTATTTATACAAAGAGTGCAGTCCATACAGTGTACTATCTATTCTAGCTTAATATAAGCTCTTTGATGCCATTAGAGTACAGTGAACTCATTGTCATGTTCAAGAAACCAGTTTGAGATGATTTGAGGTTTGTGACATGGTGCATTATCCTGCTGATATTTGCCATCAGAAGATGGGTCCACTGTAGTCATAAAGGGATGAACATGGTCAGCAACAATACTCAGGTAGGGTGTGAAGTTGAAACAATGCTCAGTTGGTACTAAGGGGCCCAAAGTGTGTCAAGAAAATATCCCTCACACCATTACACCACCATCACCAACCTGAGCCGCTGATACAAGGCAGGATGGATCCACGCTTTCATGTTGTTTTGACTCTACCATCTGAATGTTGCAGCTGAAATCGAGACTCTTCAGACCAGGCAACATTTTTCCAATCTTCTATTGTCCAATTTTGGTGAGCCTGTGCACACTGTAGCCTCTGTTTCCTGTTCTTAGCTGAAAGGAATGGCATCAAGTGTAGTCTTCTGCTGCTGTAGGCCATCTGCTTCAAGATTCAATGTGTTGTGCATTCAGAGATGGTATTCTGCATACCTTGGTTGTTACAAGTGGTTATTTGAGTTACTGTTGCCTTTCTATCATCTTGAACCAGTCTGCCCATTCTCCTCTGACATCAACAAGGCATTTTCGTCCTCACAACCGCTGCCCACTGAATCTCTTTTTTGGACTATTCTCTGTAAACCCTAGAGATGGTTGTGTGTGAAAATCCCAGTAGATCAGTAGTTTTTAAAATACTCAGACCAGCCCGTCTGGCACCAACAACCACGTGAAACAGCACCTGAAAAATATTCCAGCCTTAAAATAATCCTGACAGTGCAACTGAAAGGCTGACTGAACAGTCAAGGGGCAGGACCCAATCCTAGCAATGAGCAGAAAGGATTTATATTGGCAACTTGGCCTGCAGCTAAGCCTCACCCACCACCCAATGGAAAGAAGCGCTAACTGGACTGGCAACACAAGGAATTTAAAAGTACCAGGGAGAAGTGGTTGCTGCTGCAGAGAATAGGCTGCATAATGTAGAACCTGCACTTAATTGGCAGGTCTACCTAAAGCTTCCAGAGCCCATGGCTGTATTGTAGAGCTTAAGTATGGCTATGGGAATGACTGTAAGCCCAAGGAGAGGACTCAATACAGCAGCCATGCATAAGTGCTTTACCTGGGTCAGATGCTGCTGGATCAAGTGATGCTGAGACAGAGAGGCTGCTGTGAGCCAAGCCTGGGCTGGGAACTCAGGAGCTGCAGTAAGGTACTGTTGTGCTGTTTTCACTTTTCTCATTATATTAACTGAGCTGCATGGCTGTGTGCTGCTGTGGGGTGAGTATGTACTAAAACCCCCCCCTCCCCAAGGATATGTGTGCTGAATTGTGAGACTACTGCAGTGTTCAGTCATTCCAGTGTCTATTTGTTCTGGGGTTCAGAGTGTCCCAGTGTTTGGGTTTTCTTTCTGTTCCGATAACGTACTGTGAGAGGACCATGTATCGCTGAGACTCAGAGAAGTAGGATTTCCATCCAAAGCAGGCTTTAGAGGTAGGCCAAAGGCCTGATGGGCTGCGTTCACCTGACTTCATCACTCAGGATCTGTGCTTTAGTTCAAGTTACAAATCTCATATTTGGGAAGAGAGCACTCTATCACAAGTCAACAAGGACACCAATGCCGGCATGAATGTACCTCGGTATGTTGTTTAAGTCTAGCCTGGTATTGCAAAGGTAAGTAAATACTATGAAAAGTCTGGCCTATATTGTGCTGCTTTTGGACTTGCTTACAACAGTATTCTATATTGTGCTCTGGTTGTTTGTACTGGTTGTACTAACCTAAATTCTAGTACAGGCTTTTATATGTTAATAAAGACCATTGAAACATTTGCAGGTGTGGAGTGCTTACCTGGGTCCGGTTAAATTAAAAGCCCCTGTAAAATGCACTGGTTAACTTTGTATATTGTATGCACATATACAGTATATAGATTGTTATTCCAAAATGCAAATGTCTACGTTGTAGCACATTTGGACACTTACTGCTTATAAAAAGGACTTTTTCAACATTCATATTCAACATTTTAGATGGACAGTTATAAGCACTGCTCTCATATATAGTGTTTTGATTTATATCATTTGAAGTTTAGTATAACTGCTATACATTCACATTTATGGTATACTTTTGTTTTGTTGTTGTCATATGATATCTATCACTTTAGATTTATAGTTTGCACTTCTTAAAAAAAATCCTGGTTTGACCTCACCTTTCAGGGGTGTCTGAACAGTAACAGAATGAATTATCTATTATTTTCCAAAAGAGAAATCCTTTTTTTTTTTTTTTTTAAATAACAATGTAAAACAGAATGGTATATGAGGCAGCCAGTGTGATCAAGTGCACATCAGGGACTAAGACCTACAAGATGAATTGTTACTTATTCAAAAGTACTTTCATGAAAGAGAATAAAAGATGTTTGGTAATTATAAAGGAGAAATGCACTTGCTCTTGCTCAGAAGACTATAAAAAAGGAGACGATGGCCTGGGAATATAAGGAATAAGCAGAATGGTTTGTGACATGGTCATGCACTGTTTGCCTAGATGCATTCTTTTCACTAAATTACACAAAGAACTGTATGGTATAACATACAGTACATCACATAAATACAAACTACTTTGAGCATTCAAAAAGTTAATGAAAGTAAGACTGTTCTGGGCTAAAAAAGTACTCCACAGAGATAACTGATGGGCTGAAATGTGAAAGGGAGTTCCCAGTTTCACATTGTAACTATACCAGGTCATGGTAGATGGTATACCCATTGTCTTAAGAATACTTTCCTAATCATTTTACCCCAGGGAAACCTTCAGATCTAAGAGAACCCATGTTAAAGAAAATTCATTGAGGTTTAGTGGAAAAAAAATGCACCTTACATTGGGGGCAGTGGGAAGAATGCTCCCCTTACAGTGGTGGAGAGAATTCTTCCTTTATATTGGTGGTCAGATTCCCCCCCCCCCCCCTTACAGACAGTTGAAGAGAACATTAGTGTCATGCCAAGTGGCATTGCCCCCAGAACAATGCAGGTGCCATCAAATAAGAAGTCAGTAAGGGACAGCTCAAGAAACCCCTAGTAGCGTCTGGAGATACCCCAAGGTTCCGAACAACCATTGTTGAGAATAGGTGCCTTACAGTGCCCCCTGCATAGTGATAATATGCCACAATGTTTATATGAATAAATAAATGACACTGCAAGAACAACATTTTATCACTACAGACATGGAAAAGAGTAAGAGTAGGGCCCTCTTACCCCTCGTACGTTGTTTGTTGTTGTTGTACTGTGCCATGTATTGTCCCCCCTATTGTACAGCGCTGAGCAAACCCTTTGGCGCTATATAAACTCGTAGTAATAATAATAATAATAATATTTACCACAACATAGTACTGGAAGCCAACAGCAGCAAAGTTTTCAAACATTATGTGCTAAAACCGACAGTAATTTGGGGAGAAAAAAGAAAAATCCTGAAGTAACCGTTAGTAGATATTACTATTGACTATAAAATGATTTTAAAAAATTCTGGTTCAGATTTAATACACCTATAAAGTGTTCTGAGAATAAGGTGCTACAGTCACAGATTTGAGGCTCCATACCTGGAAAGCAGCTGAAATACATTTTAAAACTTTCCAGATCACAAGGTTGCTCTCTGCTAGCTGTCTTTTCATTAAAATAACAGTATTACAGGTATTAACATCCATGCAGTCCAATGTATTTTAAAAAATAAGGGGGCACCAAATTCAAATATTTGCTAATGTTTCTTCTACCGAATTTCAAGAGCTAAGAACTTTTAAACCCTTGACCCGACTCTTAGCAAATCCTAACCATTCTCTTTTTTTAAGGAGGGAGAAAGCTTAATGTTGATCCTGGAATTTATTACAGAACCATCAATCAACACTGGTTCCTCACCACTTACATACTCTAGAGATCAGATTCCTCCACTGTCCTTAAGCTGTCACTCTGCTATAAATTTAAGTGGATATTCAATGAGAAGCCCCTGACTATTTACTTCACATGGGTCCTCATACTTTCCTTGACTATGAAGTTTGATTACATAGTTTTCTTATAGTTATAGGGATCTGACCTGGTCAATAAAGACTACCACTAGTCTAGTCAATACCGGACTACTACAGACTACCACTGAAATTATATAATCAGTTGAATCAGCTGAAAGTCTTAATTGAGTTTTTGATGTTTGTATGACTAACTCACTATCCAAATAGGAGAAATAAATATGGCCAATATGTCCCCTACTTATAGGATTGTTAAAACTAACTGGACATCTATGTACTCCCAAATAAACACTTAATCCTCATTACAATCCAGATGAGAAAACAGGAGGGTGAATTATATATCAGTTGATACCATACAACTTTTATTTCCAATACATTCATGGATGTATCGCTCAGACCAAACATTAATTTCTCCAATAACAGATCTTGATATACCTGTATGTATGGTTCATACTTGAGAGTTTCTTACTTAATTTTGCTAACATTAAAGTGGTTCTAAAGCCTTAGGATTTTTACCTTAGTGCATTCTATGAATTAAGGTAAAAAGCCTTCTGTGCTGCAGGATCCCCCTAGTCCCCCCTTCTTCTTACCTGAGCCAGATCTGATCCAGTGATTTGCATGAGAGCAATGGCTCTTGCTGCTGTCTTCCTCCTCACTGGGCAGATTGAGTGGTAGTGGGAGCCATTGGCGCCCAATGCTGTCAATCAAATGCTGTGACAACAGAGCAGGGCCAGTTGTGTGTCAGGGAATTCCTGTGAGATGTCTGGCTCACAGAAATGTGTGTGGCATTCTCCTCAGAAGGGTGGCCAGGTGAAATTTTTACCCTTGCCCAAGTGCTGACTGGTCTTTCAGCTGTTCCCCATATCGTACTATTACTCTGCGTGTTCCGTTGTTGCTGACCCAGCTTGACAACTTGCCTATGACCTGAACTTGCATGCTGTTTCTGCCTTGTCACCAGTTCCTGACCCCAGCTCTGTTCTTGACCAACTCACTGCCTTATGATTCTGTACCCCGCTGCGTGCCAGCGGTTGACCTTTGTTATCCCTGTAACCTTGTTTCTAGTCCTGTTTTCATGTCCTGTTTGAGTGCCTGCCTGGCTGTCACTGGTACCAGCACTGCTCACCACAGTGTTCCTATCTCATGTTTGCTGGGAGCTCTGACAAGCTACTCATCAGGAACCAGCAGCACATGGTGAGTTCCCCTTTTGACCTTCGCTGAATTTCTGTGCACAGTTACTGTTCCTGACCTGATGTTCTACCAGGCTGCCCAGGACTACATCTCCTGCCACAAGTGCTCCTATCAACACCTGCCGGTACCCATGTTTCTCCTGTCCCTCGGTACCCTCTGTTCCACCTTCAGTGGCACCTGGGCTGGAGATAAAAGAGAGGCCAGCCTTATTTCAGTCTCTGATCAGGTACGTGACATTGTGATCGTATTTATGTTCTATACCAGGGTTAGGATGTATTCAGAAGCTATGAATCTCTTTGGCTTGGTCTTTGCTCTTCAGGGCGGTGAGGAAGCCAAATGTGTTTACATTTTATGGAAATACCCTAGATACGTTTGGGGTATTTTCCTCCAAGACATGTTTTCTCCTTGTTTTACTATCCTTTTTCTACTTTCTTTTTCTGCTTTCTTTCCACCTCATTTAGTAGGGAAATGCATTTCTCTCTTAAGCTTTTTTCACCAGCGGATGCCCCACCTGCAGGATTTAGCCGCTATGAACAGCCTTCATCAATTGAATCCTACAACTGAGTATGAATTATATTTCTTTTATTCCTTTCTAAAGACTCACACACATGAAAATCCATTGGTTAAAATATTAATACATAATGTATAAGGTGGTAAATATGCTTATTCACAGACAGGAAGCACTTCCTCTATAGTTTTCTTTGCGAATGGATGTTCTACTTCTACATGAAATAAACGTACTCTCAGAATACAATCGTACATTATTACACAGTAATAATGTATGATTTCCTATTAAGGTGAAAGATAAAACTAATGGTGTTGTCATATGTACTGTACTGTATATCTAAAAAAGTCACCTTTCAATCAGTCCAACGTCATGACCCAGAAGACAGATTAGGGACATATAAATAATTTGATCCCCCTTACATCTTATATATCAATATGCCCTGAAACAAGGTCAGCTCCAATCTTTTTCATACACTATTGCACATGCTCTTTCCTTATATGCAAAATGTAGTGTTTTTGGAGGGGATTCTACTAGAGCCTGAAGTCTACAAAAAAGTAAACTAAAACATCCTTCCGAAACCAGAAATAAAATAGCTCAGATGCTATTATATTGTGACTTGACAGCAGGGGCAGACTGACAACTCATAGGGCCCCCAGGCAATAGGGGCCCCGTGTCCTTGCCCAAACTCAAAAAAGCCTATGAAAAAGGTACCAGGGGCATCTCATGGGGCCTCCTACTGACCCCGGACCTTCGGGCAGTGCCTGAGTTTCCAAATGGTCAGTCTGCCCCTGCTTGACAGATATTTGGTGAGAATGCAATCCAAAGGCTACAGACTTCATGCACTAATGTCATGATTATGCCTCATTATCTATAAATGGCTATTTACTATCTCAATCACCGTATTGTTTATACAATCAGCTAAACTCCATGAGGTCCCATTATTAGACTCAGTGCCTTAAGAATCTGGGATCGACATTTAAATGGAGTCTCTACTGAACTCCTCTATATGCTTGGAGGTCTCAGAAAAAGTTAAAAAAAATGTAAACTATTTTTCAGTCCAAATGATCCAACAATGACAACAGCAGTAAATGACTGGGCTGTGCACAAAACAGAAGTTTTATTCCTAAAGCACACACTACTCATTTTTTTTTGTTGTTCAACTGACAGCTATCCAATGTTACTACAGCGATCTCCCCTGCTGTGCTATTGTGTTCTGACAGGGAGGACAGCCCCCTGCCAGAACACTCTGGTCAGCACTCTAAGCCAATGGCTGAAAGTGCTGATTGGGAGCAGATCAGCAGACCTTCTTCAGTCATGCCCTTTCGACAGAAGCTGGCTGAACAGCCGGCTTCTGTTGGACTGGCTGCCATACACACGGGCTGAATGTCGGCCGGCTTCTATTGAATCGGCCAATGCTGTCCGACATACAGCCCGTGTGTACTAGGCTTAACTGCTACAAGCATCTGAGCATCTGATCAAGCAAATGGAAGGAGATATAGAACAAAGAAAAAACCCCTAAAAAACATCATGATAGGGACTTTGGACATTAGGGTGGTATTAAAATCAAAAGCAAACATTTATTATATTGCAATTTACTAATTCTTATATGTGATGGCTGCATTAGTTTTCTTTTTAGGTTTTTAGGCTTTCTTCTATTTGTATCTGCTGATCCAGCCAGAAAGTTTGTTGTTTTTCAAAAGAACAAGCTCTCAAGCAGAACGCTTCAGATACAGTGATGAGACAAACCATTTAACTCTGCTTACAATGTTCAGCTTTTATTTATTTATGTAAAACCAATATCCCAAAAGGAAAAAAAACTGTTTGCTGTAACTGCATATACACTTGACGACCAGCGAGGTACCGGTACATTACTAGACTTTGAGTGATTATAATGGGATGATAATCACTCCCCCCCTCCTACCGCCTTCCACGGCTTTCTCAGGCTCTCCCGTCCCACCAGAAGTGTCAGCTAACCATAGAGCTGATCAGAATGCAGAGCAGATTACTTTTGGTTTCTCCAGATGCAAACAGCTCTATTTTAAAATTATGAAAGCATCTGATTACACCGATCTCAGTGTGATCAGATGCTGTGAAGGGAAGAGGAGCAATCTGGGGTCTAATAGACTCCAGATTTCTCAGAAAATGTCTCTGTCTATTGTTATCACAAGGGATATTTTGTATTCCTTGTGATAACAATAAAAGTGCTAAAAAAAATTAAAAGGACAGTTATCCCCCTATGCTCCTGCACAAAGGCGAACACTTGCAATGGTCCCATATGCATATGTAAACAGCGATCACACCACACATGTGATGTATCACCATGAATGTCAGATCAAGGGCAGTAATTTGAATATCAGACCTTCTAAGTCTAAAGCCGTAAACTGTGAAGACTTTTAAAGCATTGCCTATGGACAAGAGCATTTACATCATTTGTTGCCATTGAACAGGTGTGTGCAATTTTAAAGTGTTATATGAATAGTATCTATTTACTTGGCATAACATCACCTTTTATATTTTACAATTAGGTATTTTATTGTGTTTTTTTGCATGAAAATTTAAAAAAGTGTATTTTGTCCAATATTACATTAGAAAAAATGCTGCACAAATACTGTGTGACATAAAAAATGGCAAAACTCACTTTTTTATTCTCTACTGCTTCTGCTTTAAAAACATATACTATTTGGGGGTTCTAAGTACTTTTCTAACAGAAAATACTGAGTTGTACATGTAAAAAAAGTAAATATAAAGTGTTAGCTGGAGTTTGGCTTCAATTTGTTACTGTATGCAAATCTGCTAGTACTTCTAAAACTCCCCTCCCCCATTCTGACAATGCTGCTCTACAAATGTGCCCCCTGTGCTCATTCATCCAGAGCGGAGGTATTTTAATACAGGAGGTGTGTTACTGGTCAGATCACCCACTAAAAAAAGCTTAAAATAAACTAATGCAGCCACCATATCTAATGATTGGTAAAATGCAATATGTTACATTTTTGATTTTGGATTTAAAATAGATAAAGCTTGCCTTGAACTTAATCTTAGTCTCATCAATATAGTTAAAAAAGCATTAGAGAGGCTACAGCAATGTGACCTGTGATTGTAGTGTCCCTTGAACACACATTCGGTGTAACCAATAACATTGATCACAGTAAACAAAGGTTACTGATAGTAGCTAACAAAGGCTTTCATTTATACAGCTGTTGTTAACTACTGCGATTGTAGTAATTGGCCACAGTGATCAAAAGGTATAGGGCCAATCAAGGCAATCTCAGTAGTAATCAAAGAGTGCATGAAAGCAGTTGAACAGTAGTTGCTCTAGTGACAGTACTGTATGTAAAAAAAAATTCTGTATATATACATAACATTATGGTGACGTTGTACTGTGACTGCTCTGGTATCACTGTATATCAGTGCCCCCAGCACTGACTCTGATCACCTTGACATCAGTACATTGTTACCTGTGCCAATCACTACCACACCAGTTAGTGTCCCTGATCAGCACCACAACAGTCACAGTGTCCATAATCACTGCCACACCAGGCACAGTGTCCATAATCACTGCCACACCAGGCACAGTGTCCATAACCACTGCCACACCAGGCACAGTGTCCATAATCACTGCCACACCAGGCACAGTGTCCATAATCACTGCCACACCAGGCACAGTGTCCATAATCACTGCCACACCAGGCACAGTGTCCCTGATCACCAGTGCACCTGTTGCAGTGTCACTGACACCCACCACATCAGTCCTCATGTCCCTGATCACTGCCACACTAGCCATAATGTCACCATAAGAACTCAATCCATTCATTTTACAGGTGGTGAGGAGGTGTTGTATCGCCTCATCACCTCCTGCTTTAACCCCTTGGATCCCAAACAAGCACCACCATTCATTGAATAGGTCACCATCGGCAGGAATGCAGGGGCTATAATTCCTGCCACCGCATGCCACTGCCTCTAAAGTTAAAGGAGGTAGCAGTTGAGGGGTGGTAAAACCACCCCCCTCAACCTCATGTGTGAACAAGCACTAATAGTGCAGCCAGCCACAGTGTCTCCAATTACCACCACACCTGTCACAGTGTCTCCAAACCAATATAGCTAGAATTAATGTTCCTGATTGCCATCACACCAGACGAGTGCAACCAGCAACCATTTTTCTGATCACTGACACACCAGTTCCAGTGTTCCTATACCACTGAATGCCAGAAACTGTGTTCCTTATCACTGCCACACCAAACACAGTGTCACCAGACCAATGTAAGTCAGCAACAGTGTCCCTGATTGCTGCCACATTAGTCCTCAGTCGCCAGACCAGTATAAGCCAGCAACAGTGTTCCTGATTACCACCACTCAGTGCAGTGTTGCCTCTGCCTGCTGCCTGTATTGACCATGGCCTGTTTATTGACCATGTTTCTGCCTGGACCAATCCGATGCCTGTTTGCTGACCATGTCTCCGCCTGCCACCTAAACATACCCATCTGCATGTCCAACTGATTATGTTCCTGCAAATCATCAGTTCCAGCCATCCTCTCTAGTGAACATTGCGTTGTTGGGGGCAGCCAGGTACCAATAGGCTAGGCTTGCTAGAATTATAGGGACGCAGACTGATATGGGTGAAGTACACTGTTTTTGATACAATTGGTTGATTTTTGTGATATGCAAGATGTCATGTCCGGTACATAATCAGTAACACTGAAAAACTCTCACACATGTGGTATCATCATATCCAGAAGAAGTGGATGTATGTGAAAAATGTCTTAATAAATCAACAACTTTGTTTTAAAAAATCATTTTCATTTTCTTTCTGCGTTTTCCAAAAACTTGTGGCAAAAAAATGAAGTCTTCAAAAGACTCACAATGCCTTTTAAAATATGTGGTCATTTATCAGTGTTTCTACTGTCCTGGTGCTCCAGGGCCTTCAAAAATGTGATAGGAAATTAGATGTAGAATTTATGTCCCTAAAAAGCCTGAAGGTGCTTCTTTAGAGGCTTATCTAGGTAGTTAGCCTGTGAAAAGTCTCACAAATGTGGTATTGCCACACTAGAAAGGAGTAGCATTGTTTTTGGGTGTAATTCTAAGTACTGTATGTCTATGCTGTGCATTAAAAAAAAATTATTAATTAACAACTCTGTGTAAAAAAATACATTTTCATTCTGCATTTTCCAAAAATGAAGTCTTCAAAAGACTTACCATGCCTTCTTGTGGTCATGTGTTTCTATTGTCCTGATACCCCAGGGCCTCCAAAAAATGTGATAGGTAGTCAAGAAATTAGAACTAAAATTTAAGTCCCTGAAACACCTAAAGATGCTCCTTAGATTTTGAACCTTTCTATGTGGCTAGGCTGTGAAAAAGTCTCACACATTTGGAGGAGTAGCAGCATGTGTTTTGGGGTGTAATTCCTGCGATGTGTGTTACAAATATCCTAATAGTTGACAACTTTGTGCAAAAAAATACATTTTAATTTTCTTTCCTGCATTTTCCAAAAACTTGTGGCAAGTTCGGCACTTCAGGAACTTAAATATGATGGGTAGTCAGTAAAAGTACCGTAGATGCATATTTTATGCACCTTGAAAGCCCAGAGTTGCTCTTTGAATTTTGGGCCCCTATATGCATCTATGCTGTGAAAAAGTTTCACACATGTGGGATCCACATACTCAGAAGGCATAGCATAATTTTCTTGATAAATTCATTTCAACATAACCCATAGGGAGGAGCAGTAGCAAGCACTCACAGGGAGTTGAAATGTTCCTTCTTTGGTGTATGAACAGCCCATTTCCAGGGACAGCTGAAGCTGTCACCCTGAAGCTGAAGAGAGTGTTGAGACACAGGATACATCCTGTTCTGAAGCCTTGTTGTTTAACCTCACTATACTCAGTGTCTGTGAGTGTGATCCTTGGTTAGAATAAAGATTATTATTGCTTGCAAACAGAGACCACAAAGTTTCCATTTTGTATCTTTTATGAGCATTTTTTACACTGGAGAGGATCTTTGAATGAAACATCACTAGCTTGTCAGTGTTTGAGTGGTTCATGGCTCTTAAAGGGAAGATGGGCTGTGTGACCTTTATTCTTTAAGGGTCATCATTTTAAAGTGAGAAGCCACCAGTTTGTTGCCTCTGGTGTCGGTGGACGAGGAGCACATACACATTAAGATTAATATACAGAAAATGATTCTGTGCTAATCAATATATAGTGAAAAGCCAATAACCAAAGTTCTAACCATCAATTCCAAATCAAAAAGTAGATTCAATTAACTCAATCAGTAAACACCTGGCTGAGCACCTCTCACCGTGACAATAAGATGAATATACTATACATACAGAGAAGAAAATAGAAGATAATGAAAAAAGTGGTAAAATAATAAACACCCGGCTGATTGAATTATTTGAATTGAATCAATGTATTGATTATTGAAGAGATTTTTTTTTGCACAATTGACTTTATTTGAACTATTTTTCCACACTGTGATTTTTTGCACTTGTTTTGCTTTGTTATGTAGGATTCCTAGCCAGGTGTTTATTACTCTGATTTTGTATTCCTATTATTTTCACATTGATTATATATATACATATATATATATATATATATATATATATATATATATATATATATATATGTATATATACACTGTGTATATATATATATATATATATATATATTCACCAGTTAACCTTTCCATAATAGAGGAGCTCTGTCGAGTGTTTATTTATATTATCAGGTACCCAATAATTGTTTTGTATATATTATCATTCTGATTGTAATTTCTCACTGTATGTTATTTAACATGTGAATCATCAGTTCACGTTATCACATTAGGGGAAGTTGCTCAGCCTGGTGTTTTTGTTCATTATTTTACCACTTTTTTTCTTTATCCTTTATTTTTTTTTCTTTGTTCCCTTTGATATTTGGGATATATACATGTATATTCACGTTATTGTCACGGTGAGCTGTGCTCAGCTGAGTGTTTACTGATTGAGTTACTTGAATTTACTTTTTGATTTGGAATTGATGGTTAGAACTTTGAATATTGGCTTTTCACTATATATTGAGTAGTGCAGCATAATTTTTGGCATATTTACTAAGTTTGTGGGTACACAGTTAGATTTTTGCTGCAACTCACCTAGTTTAGATAGTTACTGGCAGTGCAGGAGGTTTCTTTTCCATACACATTAAGATTATTCATCACTTTTGATTGAAGGATCTTCACAATTATTTGTAGATTGACCGCATTTTGCACAGATTTGAACTTTTCCACACATCTGTTTGGAATTGTGTGTTTTTACACAAAGGACTATCATGTACATTTATAAGGATTGATTTATTGTATTAATAGTTATTTTCTATTTTCACACGATCATATATCACTAGAAATTTTAAACGGTACAGTGACACATAGAGGTTGATTTACTAAAACTGAAGAGTGCAAAATCTGATGCAGCTGTGCATGGTAGCCAATCAGCTTCTAACTTCAGCTTGTTAAAGCTTTGACAAAAAAATATAGAAGCTGATAGGTTTCTCTGCACAGCTGCACCAGATTTTGCACTCTCCAGTTTTAGTAAATCAACCCCATAGTTTATTAATTATTTTATAGTTTAGCGTGGCACACGTGTTTAGGCATTGTATAGCAGAATGTGTTTTGGAGTGTAATTGTAAGTATTACTTATTCCAAAAAATACCACTCCTAATATTAATGATAATTACCGGCGCATTATATATATGTGTCACACTAATTCCTTTTGATTGTCTTTATGTACAAACTTATTTACACAAATATTAAGTGACATAAAATTATATGTAACAAAAAATAAACAAACAAATTATATATGTTATAATAGTGCCCACAAGACACCGTAAAATATAAGTCCATTGTAATCAATATTGAATTACAAAAAAAATCATCCAAAAAATATCGTCCAAAAAAATATTCCACAATGTGAATCCTTTGTGACTCTCAGTGCAGAAATAAATAAACCACGTGCTGTGCTTTTCATACACCCCCGCTTATGTGTGCACTCACCAGAACATAGTCTTTAATGAGCCTTATTACATAAATTCCATGAATCAGGGTCATCAGAACACAGACTTTTTTCCACTTTATACAGACTCCAAATTGTTAAGACTGGGAAGTTCCTCCAATAATTGCCCATGATAAGAATGGTAGCCAGGATCATGATATATATTCCTCTCCATAGTTACATAGAAAGAGAAAAGAAATTTGCTCCAATTGTGTATTACCCAAGGTAAACCACTTTAATAAGCCAAAATATTGCACTTACAACGACGAAACATGTCAGGGTGTGACGGTGCTGCGGACCAGAAGTGACGCAGCTACGCAACCGGAAGTGACGAGACGGTGTTCTGTCCGACAGATCCGGAGGTGGCAAGAGCACCTGCAATATCTGTCTCACTGAAAGGCTATTTTAAATAAGGCTTAACTATTTTTGGAATGTTGTAAGTGCAATACTAAGAAATGTTTTTTTCTCAAAATTGTTGGTCTTTTTTCCTTTATGTAGCAAGCAATAAAAAAATAACACTGGTGATTAAATACCACAAAAAGAAAGCTCTATCCATCTAAAAATGATATAAAATTAATTTGGGCACAGTGTTGCATTAATAAGTAATTGTCATTAAAAAAGTGACATGGCAGGAATTGGATGCAACAGTCCAGTCTTGAGGTAGTTAAAGTTAGCCTTCTTTGAAACTTAGTTTTTTTATCATGCCAACATGTCTCTCTTATCTGTAATTAACCAGTTTAACTATTCTGTGATCACTCTAACCCACTTTGTCTCTAATTTCCGTATATATCCAACGGAGCATTTTTTGTTTTAAATTTCAGCTCCCACAATTTGACCCATAAAATTTTTCTGCAAAAAGTTCACGAAATGTCAAACTTTAGTTGAGAATGTGGGTTATAAAAGAAATGCAGCTGAATTTCAATGTCCTTCAAGTGGAACTAATATTAAATAACAATAAAAAAACTTGCACTGACTTGCACTGTCCCTAACACCTATAATTAAAATAAAAGACCTCAGATGGATAATTTTTAGTTTTCTGATGTGAGGTCTGCATTTTTAGATATTATAGTCTAGTTGTTCAGGAAAGCTTTAGAATGTTTAAAAGTAATCATTTGTGTTCCACTTTAATTGTGTACTAACTGCCAGGGTTAACCAATAGATCAGCATTTGCTGTGCTGGGTATTCTTTCTGTCAACATTGTGAAACTGATAACTGTGACATGCTTTGTTCACCTGATAAAAAAGCTAATAAGGTGTGTCTTGTTTTCTCATGTAGGACTGACAGTAAGAGTGCCATAGCCTTGAGTTTTTTGTTTCATGTTGTAAAACCTTGGCATTCAGTAAAAGTCTTTCATACAAAGGGTTCCGTCCATACATTAACTAGCTCTGCCTTCAGTCTTGTACTTTTCTCTGCCCTGCTGTTAACTGGTATCCTTACCTGTGTGAACTTACTTTTAAGGTAAGAATGAAGAGATTTTGTAATCTGTGCAAAATGTTACTGTTTTTTGTGGGAAATTTCAGTTATAAAAGATCTAAGATCCTCAACAAATTGTCTGAAATACACCAGCATCTATTTTGCTTAGCTTATTGAGCCCCCCACTTAATAACATATTGCTTGTTTTTTCACTCACAATTTGGAGGGTATTTACTAAAACTGGAACGTGCAAAATATGTTGCTGCTCTACATAGAAACCATTAAACTTGCAGGTTTTATTAAAAGTTTATTTAAAGTTTAACTGAACAAGCTGAAGTCAGAAGTTGATAAGCTGCCATGCACAGCGGCACCAGATTCTGAGTGCTTCAGTTTTAGTAAATCACCCCCTTATGTAGTGCTGAACCTTGACAGAAAATAAAAATTTAAAGAGAAAACTTTGCTACATCGGTAGTAGTAGTTTTTTTGCAGTATTTTCCATGATAATAGCTAGACAAATCAAGATAACTAGGAGAACAGTGTAAAGTTTAGTAAATGTAAAGAAGTTATAGCATTATAAAATGCCTCTACAATGTTAACAAACTGGAAAAAGATTTCTGCAAAATTGTTGTTTATTCATAATATGATATAGAATTTATGGAGCGCAGCAGTCTGCACAGGCTTTACAACATGAGGGCAGACAATACAGTTACAATATAATTCAATACAGAAGGAATCAGAGGATCCTGCTTGTTAAAGCTTACAATCTAAAAGGGAGGGTCAAGTGATACAAACCGTAATAACTGTGGGGGTGAGCTGATATAGAAAATAAAAGTACAGTTGTTGGGTGGAGGCAGGCAATACAGTAGGAGATAGACAGATTGGAGTAGGGTGTTCCAGAGGATGAGAGAGGCTTAGGAGAAGTCCTGGAGTCAAGCTTAGGAGAAAGAGACAAGACAGCTAGAAAGCAGGAGGTATCAGAAGGAACAAAGGGAATGATTTGGTTGGTATTTCGAGACTAGATCAGTGATGTAGCTGGGGGCAGAATCATGGATGGCTTTGTAAGTTGTTGTTAGTATTTGAAATGTAATTCATTGGATGAGCAGAAGCCAGTGAAGGAATTGGCAGAGAGGGGTAGAAGACACTGAACAGTTGGTAAGGTGGATGAGTATGGCAACAGCATTCATGATGGACTGAAGGGTGGATAGCCTGTGTAAAGGTAATCTAATGAGGACAGAGTTGCAGTGGCCGAGGGGAGAAATAACCAGGGAGTGAATCAGGGAGCGAATTAGAAGCTTTGTGATGTCTTTGATTAAGAAGGGGCGTATTTTGGAGGTGCTGCAGTGGTTGAGGCAGCACAATTTGGACAGTGATTAGATGTGAGGCCAAAAGATGATTTCAGAGTCCAGGATTACACCTAGCACCCTGGCATGTGGGGACTGGTTGATAGTTGTGGTTGTGCCATCCATTTTGACAGAGAAGTCAGGGGAACATTGGGAAGATAATATTACAAGCTCAGTTTTGCATAGATTGAGTTTGAGGAAGTGGTGTGACATCCAGACTGATATGTCTGTTAGTAAAGTAGTGCTGCATTAGGAGACTGATGGAGTAAGATCAGGGGCAGAGAGATAGATTTGGGTGTTATCAGCATAAAATGGTATTAAAAGACATGAGAGGCTATCAGCTGACCCATGGAGAAGGTGTTGATCAAAAATAGGAGAGGTCCAAGAACAGAATCTTGGGGGACCCTTGTAAGTGACACTGAAGGTGCTGTGGAATAGGTAGAATGAGAACCAATTGTCTTGGAAATTCGCTTTAACGAATTTCTCCTTACCGTGAGTACTCGCAGTTGGATGTGCAGAAATCCCCCATAAAGCTGTGCGAATCTCGCTTACCACGACTGCAGCCAAACTACACGATTCCTGCCCATCCAAATACTTTGGTTCTGTTGAATTTGTGGGTGATGGAGCTCCGTTACCCTAGAATGATCACACGACACTCTAAGGCTGGTTGCAATCCACATAAGGGCCGGCTTTAGGCTCAGCTCTCTGTTTTTATTAAGAATACACACATGCCCCCCACATGAATAAAGTCAATCCCTCCCACCGAACAATACAATGGGGATTGCTTATACAGAGGATGTACATTCCAATTGGAGCATAGCCTTTGCTATTATCTATCACTGGTCCTCCCCCATGAACCTTCTGAGGTCAGCAGACTTCCTCCCCTTCCCCCCTATGAGCCATCTGAGGTCATATTTCCTGTCCTACTAGCTTCTATTGGTATGTAAAATTCTCTGCACAAGCACTCCCTAAAAATATCAGTCTGTACCTGGATGGGCCCGATACGATCTTTATTAAAACACATCCATCCAAGATACAGTTTCAAGTTGGTAATGGGTTGTAAGATATGCATAAGCCTACACGTGGAGTTCACACCGCTTGCGCATTGCGTTATGAAGCCCACGTGGTACCATGCTGCTGATATGTGGATACAGGCCCACGGTCTACTGACAGCAGCATTCGCATGGAATGCCGTGGTGGTATACACGCCGGTCTATAAGCGCAGATCTGCCATCTCATCCACTACCAAGCTGAGTACTGTAATACATACATTGTACATGCGCATGGCCCAATTGCAGCCTTCAGAGCTTTAATTAAGCCACACGAGAGACATATGAATAACACGAATACATGACACATTTAAAGTTCGACCAACAATACAAAATTTCCATGACATTCCCTCCTGTTTTATCATATTCTCCTCGTGTCCCTTCTTGATCTTCTTCAGCTTGATGGGTGTAGTCTCAAACTTCAAAGAGTTCCTGTAGTTGTCCCTGAGAATAAAGCTCCACGGGGTACCTGAAACAACAAGACCCGACGCAGACTCGACGCAAACAGGCTTGATTGAAGCGATGATCCTCAAGAGCGTTGGAACCTTCACTACAGGAAGGCTCTTGCAAAAACCACAAACAGACTTGTGGTATGAATAAAGCTTGTGATCCCACGGTGGTCTGGGGAGATCCAGCAACAGATTCTCAAATTGCCCCTGCAGACGGGGCCACACAAGGCTGGTCTCGACCCAGACAGTTTTCCAAATCGCAGACACAAACCATGATGAGGCTTGAAGCTTGCTTGAAGGTCTTGGAGAATGTGGTCTTCAGAGAGATAAATTAGAGGGAAGCCAGGACGTAATCTGTAGAGAAGGTGGATGGTTGGTGAGGTCTTCCTCCGATCAGTGGTTGGAGTGGGATCCCAGGAGCGGGCATGGAGATGTGGTCGTCTGCCCGAGCTTGGTTTACACGGTCGATGAGGCAACAGGAACATCTCACCGCGGCATATAAAAGGCAGATGAAAAAGAGAAGCATCAGGATATACACTCCCACTTCCTTCAACCAAGATCCGATGGAGAACAGGAAATCTCCCAATCCTCCCAAACCCTTGAACGGATTCCAACCCTCACTAGCTATAGCTCTAGCTTTTCCCTGTAGTTCACTAACTTTGTCCATATGGGCCTGGACCTTGTCATCGGTGTCTTCTATCCAAGTACAACAATCCTCTCCGATGAACTCACAGAACCCCCCTTTGGCGGCTAAAAGATAATCGAGGGCCATCTTCTCCTGAAGCACTAAAATTCCCATCTGCCGTTGTTCTTGGGCAATTTCTCTGACAGCCTCTACGGTCTCGTTAAACATACTATCCACGATGACAGAAAAATTGTTCAGGCGCTTCATAAGTTCTATTCCCCATCCTGTCCATGAGGGGAACCAAGCCCATGCCTGGTCGCCCTCAGAGAACAGTTCCCTGCGAACTCTCCCTGCCATCCTTACCTTCTTGTGGACCATCAACTCTTCATGGTCCATCACTACATAGGATGCGGGGACTAGCTTTATGAGGGCACACGAACCTTTCGCGTTCTGGGGGAATGTTCTATAGGCTGCCGAACCACACAGAAAATAGTATGGACCTGTCAGAGCAGAGCAGGAGGAGTTCCTCGTTCGGCCTCTGGCACTGAGCAACAGTTGCACAGACTGGGGGATTGCTCCCTCAGTCTGCACATCACATCCGTCCTTCCAACACACGTGGTCTGGTCGGTCAGTGTGGTTACTCAGAAAGGAAGTCTGGTTAGTCAGATTGACAGTTATACCTCCCTCGCAGGTGGTAGTCCCAACAAACTTGTTACCTGTGCCAAAGCTGATGTTAAAGCACACCTGAGGGCTGCCTAGCTGCCCAGTTACCCATAATGGACTGACGAGGGCCCTACAGGAGCTAGAGCTAATATTGGTGCTGAAACTGATGTTACCTGCTAAAAATGTGTCATTAAGTTCTACCGATAAATGTCTACGTGGGGGCTGACCAGGGGTCCCTTGCTTTTTCATGCCGACGCGGATGTCATATAGGGCATGAACAGCGGCCATTGCGGACATGTGATGACTGGGTGGGGGCTTAGAGCATACCCAACAGTTGGTTTTGTTGGCGGTTCTGGCTAAACGTAGGTGCATTTTAAATAAAAGGTTGGGGTATCTGCCATCTTTTCCTCCGTTCACACACATGTAAGACATACAAACAAAAAGAAAAAGGAAAATGACACCCCTCATTCTCTGGTGTAGCTGAGAAGCTTCTTGCAGTGGCTTGCGTGCACCCAGTTGTCTCGTCCCTCGAGCTTGAGTGAGGTAGGTGTCGTCAGCTGGACTTGGTATGGTCCGGTGAACCGTGGCTCGAGTCCGGTTCTTTGATGTTTCTTTAGGACGACCCAATCACCTGGCTCAATAGAAAGAACACCTGTTATTGTATTTGGATCGGGGAGCGATTCGCGAACCCGATGGTGTATCTTCTGCAGCTCCCGTTGCAGAGATTGCACATAACCTGTAAGCTGTGAATGCAAAGACAACAACTGTTGAGGAAAGTACAACCCTGTTTTGGGAGGTCCCCCAAACAACACCTCGTAGGGTGACAGCCCATGTGGTTGCCGAGGGGCATTCCGGATGGAATAGAGGGCAATGGGGAGACACTCAGGCCAAGGTTTTTGGGTATCGGAAGACGTTCAACCTTACCGCTACTCTCGGGGTGATATGGGGTGTGTCGCCGCTGACTCCAGTTCCACCAAAGAAATGCAGTCGTGTCCTTTGGAAGAGAGATTAGTAGTGGACAAAGAAGACATGTTAGCAGAAGAGGTGTTAGTATTGTTAGTCGTGTTGCAAAATTCAGCACTGTCATTGTTGTCCTCCCCCCCCTTCTCATCTTCCGACACAGGAAGAAGAGAAGCTGGGTTAAGAATAGTGCATCGTTTGATAGTGAGGTTAGTAGGGGTTAGGAGGGCTTTCCCCTGAGAGGGGTACCTTGCCTTGGATGTCCTGTTTTCGCAAGACTGTTCTGGCTGCACCGGTGTCGATGAGGCAAGGGAGGGGATATTTTAATTCCTCGAGAAAAAGATGGATCTGGGCCGACACCGATTTGCCAACTTCCTATGAGGATTCATAGGAGTTACTTACCATGGTGGTCATAGGGGCGGGGGACTCATCAGGAATGAACTGCCACCGACCTTTAGGTAATTGGGGACAGCTCCTCCTCATGTGCCCCGTTTGGTGGCACTGGAAGCACCTGGGTGGGGGCCTATCCTTCCTGTGACCCAGATCCCTTGGTTTTTCGTGTGGGGTCTGGGACATAAGAACTTTGGCCTTGTCTTGTTTTCTTCTATCCATTTCCCTCTCTATTGCCGCAAGAGTGGAAAGGATAGCAGGGATAGACATCTCATTATATTCGGGTCGGGCCAGAACCAGCCTTTCCCGAATTTTAATATTGATGCCTTCCAAAAATTTGGCCCGCAACAGAATGTGCGTCGCGGTCACCTTTACCCCTTCAGTTGGAGCATCAGGTCCAACTTCCAGATCTGCATCCAGTGCCGTTTGCTTGAGACGGCGCCAGAAGCAGGCGCTTTCCTCATTAGGACCCTGGGTGAGCTTCATCATGTCCGTAGTAGAGGTAGCACCATACATTTCTGGAAGCTTTGCCTTTAGCTGTGTACAGAACTCTTTGCCCCCTGAAGTCATCTCCTCATGCGTGGTTATAGAGCACCCTGCAATCACTGTACTGGCCACTTCCATGCCCACCTTTGCCCGTAGGATCTGTGCACAATCTGACCCGCTCATACCATAGCTGAACTGGTTTTGTCCAAACATTCGAACAAATCCTCTCGGATTGACTCGATAGTCCGGGAGCTCAGCCAGAATAGTGCGGATCTCTGCCGGGGTGAAGGGGACATGCCAAACTACCCGTTCCCCTAAAGTCCGTTCCCCCCGTGCATTGGGAGGACCTTCAAATTGCTGCATCCTGACTGGATAGGCCTCGGTCCGGGAAGAGTGCAAGGGCTGACCCAGCATCATCGGTGGGCTTAGATTAACCACCTCGCTTACTGCACCTTCAGGTTTGAGGTCCCTCAGATCAGGGTATAGCTGGGGGGCAGGGGTCTGATCAGTGGTTCGTAGCGCTTTGATGCAATCCGCCCTGTTTTTTAACCGGGTGTCTACTCCCCTTGATTCACAGATAGTCTGCAAATCGGTTGTTGAGAAGGCTTCATAGTTGGAAACAGAAGGAGCTGGGGTGAAGCAGGAAGAAAGGAGAGGTAGAGGTAGAGGCTGAGGCATAGAGACAGAAGACACAGAAGGTATGTCAAGAGTGACGTCACTAACAGAAGAGACAGGTGCAGTTATACTTATCTCAGCCACTGTTGGTTGTTGGGGAACCCCAGCAGACCCTGATCCTGCCTGCCTTAGTAGAGTCAGCCCTGAAAGAGCTTCTTCCACCTCTGACACTGGATCCTCCTGTTTTATTCCCTCTGGAGGCCAGGTATACATCACCTGGTTCTTCCGGACAGACACCAGTTTATGTATGCCCTGCCTCCCTAATCGGATTGACCTGTGAAGCCATAGCTGTGCGATCTCTAGTTCTGACGCCTGCATCCGTGGTCCAAATTCAGAGATGAATTTTTCCCACCTCCATGCGTCAAATGTACCTTCCCGGGGAATTTCCCATCTGGTACCCTTCGACCATTTATTCCACCTTTTGAGGGGTTCTGTAGACTTCCCCCCCAAACTCACCTTCATCAGTTGTGCAGCTGTCCTTACCCTGAAGAGGGCTGGTTCCCCCTCTCTCTTCATGGACTGACTACTGCCCATCGTGACTAGTCACTGGTATATATCCCGCGTCCGGGTACCTGTTTACCCCCTGGAGCACTCGGTGGGATCCTACCGAGAGGCCTGATTCCACCACTTTCCCAGCACAGCGTAATTTATGTGATACTTATCGATCACCCGAAGCGCATCAAGTGGCGGTCAGACTGAGAGCACACCTCCCACTCCCACAGCGCAATTTGTGTGATCCTGACCACCCGAAGTGTTTGTGGTAACCAGGACTTCCCTGGACCGCCCACTCACACAGCGTAATTTATGTGGTTCTCATCACCCACTGTGTTTGGCAGGCCACACAGCACAATGATGAAAGTGGCTTTTCTCTCCCTGCACACAGTAGCTAACACAAGTCAAAACAAAAAGAGGGGTTCTTGGATGTTACTTAGGGGTCACTGGTTGGGCAGAAACCTGCTAACTGACCTTTAGGAAATTTGTGTAAAGAAAAAAAACTTTCCTAATACACACAGAAAAACCCTTTTTCAACCTGAAAAACTGTTAAAAAGGACAAAGTGGATCCTTATGAAAAACACGGGACGTTTCACAGTAAAACAATTACACAGAGGTAAACCGAAAAACTGCGCCAAAAGTAACCTTGTTGCTGACGCAAAAATCACTCCTATCAGCACCGCTAAACGATCCACGTTATACACGCAATCTTTACTGCAACCACCTAGAACCGTTTACACAAAAAGTCTGCTGGACGTGAAACACGCGACACAGCAGCTTAAAACAAACCCGCTTTACAATAAGGAACTACTTTTAACAGGAAAAACACAAGAAAAACATAATCACTATACAAGAAATCTATGTGCAAAAACCCAGACTACACCGCGCTCATTAAATGTGGAACACGTGAAGGGAAAACTCGCTTAATACACTTTAAATTGGCTGGCAATACGCAAACTTAAAGCTAAAAGCAAACAAATGAAACTGTAAAAAATTTGGATTAAAAACACAATATGGGTCAAATGCATATAGGAAACTTCATGCACATTGCATAGAGATTACTGCACATTTGGTAGCCAACAAAATGGCCACCAAACAAAAGGAGTCCATGTGGTTTAGTCAAGAAAATGACCCCCCACAGAGGAGCACATGGCAGATACTAGAATGACCCCCCACAGAGGAGCACATGGCAGATACTAGAATGACCCCCCACAGAGGAGCACATGGCAGATACTAGAATGACCCCCCACAGAGGAGCACATGGCAGATACTAGAATGACCCCCCACAGAGGAGCACACGGCAGACTCTAGCCTCAAAATTGCCTCTTACATAAAACAGACTTTTAGACAGAACATACACTGGACAATTACACAACAATATGAAGCACACATACAACACAATTTGGGCACAATCACAGAACGGACATAAAACACCAACATATCACACTAACATGCACATGTAACAGAAAGGACCCCCTGCTGCATGCTTGCTGGGAGCAGTAGTACCACAAAACATTGTACAGATCACATACACACAGAGATCTTACAACAGTTAACAATTAACCTAAGCCTTTCAGCACTGTAATAATTACCTCACGTGGAGGGGGGTAAAGCAATCACCACAGTACCTACAGCCCACAAATACTTACCTAACACTATGCAACAACTTTTACCCACTAAAACATATACCCGTTTAATTTTTGGTTGGAAGATTTTTAAACTTGACCAAATCCAGCCAACCTAACCCACCCCCCCTGCTGCTCTCAGCAGAGACAAACCCTCGTCTTTTCACCCACAAATCAAGAGTTTAGGACAAAAAACGAGGTCCTTGTTAAGCGGTATTTCTTGTTAGCTAACAGAGAGCGAAATCAGCCACACGAACACGCAAAAAGCGATCCTCTTAATGGCAGAGAGACCTGAAATGTGCCGGCATACTTTTTGCTAGTTCATGATGGCCATTCCCCCCTCGTTCTAGGTTAGCTACGCAAGAATACGCGTTAGTATCCACCAGGCTCGCCAAACTGTCTTGGAAATTCGCTTTAACGAATTTCTCCTTACCGTGAGTACTCGCAGTTGGATGTGCAGAAATCCCCCATAAAGCTGTGCGAATCTCGCTTACCACGACTGCAGCCAAACTACACGATTCCTGCCCATCCAAATACTTTGGTTCTGTTGAATTTGTGGGTGATGGAGCTCCGTTACCCTAGAATGATCACACGACACTCTAAGGCTGGTTGCAATCCACATAAGGGCCGGCTTTAGGCTCAGCTCTCTGTTTTTATTAAGAATACACACATGCCCCCCACATGAATAAAGTCAATCCCTCCCACCGAACAATACAATGGGGATTGCTTATACAGAGGATGTACATTCCAATTGGAGCATAGCCTTTGCTATTATCTATCACTGGTCCTCCCCCATGAACCTTCTGAGGTCAGCAGACTTCCTCCCCTTCCCCCCTATGAGCCATCTGAGGTCATATTTCCTGTCCTACTAGCTTCTATTGGTATGTAAAATTCTCTGCACAAGCACTCCCTAAAAATATCAGTCTGTACCTGGATGGGCCCGATACGATCTTTATTAAAACACATCCATCCAAGATACAGTTTCAAGTTGGTAATGGGTTGTAAGATATGCATAAGCCTACACGTGGAGTTCACACCGCTTGCGCATTGCGTTATGAAGCCCACGTGGTACCATGCTGCTGATATGTGGATACAGGCCCACGGTCTACTGACAGCAGCATTCGCATGGAATGCCGTGGTGGTATACACGCCGGTCTATAAGCGCAGATCTGCCATCTCATCCACTACCAAGCTGAGTACTGTAATACATACATTGTACATGCGCATGGCCCAATTGCAGCCTTCAGAGCTTTAATTAAGCCACACGAGAGACATATGAATAACACGAATACATGACACATTTAAAGTTCGACCAACAATACAAAATTTCCATGACACAATGAAAAGTCACAAAGACCAAAGGAATGGAGTTTTTTGAGGAGGAAGGGTTGGCAACTGCTACAAAGGTAGCAGAGAGGTCCAGGATAAGGAGTACAGAATAATGACTATTAGTTTTAGCCTTTAGTAAATTGTGTGTGACTTTTAAGAGAATAGTTTCTGTGGAGTGGTGAGAGCAAATTCAAGACTGAAGGGGATCAAGAAGACTAATTCTCAGTGAGGTGGTAACTCAGTCGGTTGTAGACCAGACGTTCAAAACATTTGGAGGTAAAGGGGAGCATGGAGATGGGACAGTGTTGATCTCATCTAGAATTGTATCAGTCCTATTTCCGAAGTGATTGGTGATCTCTTGGGCAGTGGGTGAGCTAGCTGGTGGAGGCAGTGAAAGATGAAGTAGAGAGTTAAAGGAAGAGAAGAGTTGACGGGGACTAGGTGAGAAGGTGTTAATGAGTGAGATAAAATAGGTCTGCCTGGCAATGTGGAGGTAGGAATTGTAGTTTTGGATGAAGATTTATATTGGTTGAAGTATTTCTGAGACTTAGTTGACAGATGCTCAAGAGCACGACTATGTTTTTTGGAACTTATTTTGTCTTCTGTTTGTAGGAATTAGGGGCTGATTTTGTGTAGTGAGGGGGGTGAGTGTGTCCAGGGTGTATGACACTGAATTGTTGTAGACAGGAATGGCTAGGATGTGGCAGAACAGGACTGAGAGTTTGTCATAGAGGTGGTCACTAGTAGAATGGGGAAAAAAAGGGTTAAAGTGGCAAAGGTTTTTATGGGTAACTGTTAGGCAGTTGGAAGGAGAGGAGATTGAAGACATGGTGAAAGTGAAACTAATAAGGTAGTGATCAGAGAGAGGAAAAGGATTGTTTGAGAGTTTGCATGGAGTGCATAGGCAGGAGAAAACAAGGTCAAGGGTATTGCCATCAGAGTGAGCAGAAGCATGTATCCATTGCTTCAGGTCAAAAGAGGTTAGATTGAGAAGTTTAGAAGAAGCAGGAGTGTTAGGATTAACAGGGATGTTGATGTCACCGAGAATGATTGTGGGAATTTCAGAAGAGAGAAAATAGGGTAGCCAAGCAGAGAAGTCATTAGGGATGGTTGATACCAGTAGGAGGTTGGTAGATCACAGAAATTCTCAGGGAAACTGGAGAAAATAAACAAATACAATGTGCCTCAAATGAGGAAAGGGACAGAAAGTGAAGAGAGTGAAGAACCTGAAAGGTGCTTTGCTAGGATAGAAATATTTCAGCTCTCTTCTATATACTTGGTCTGGGAGAGTGAGTCCAGGGATGGCCACCATGGGAGAGGGAAGCAGGAGAAGCAGAGTCAAATTCATAAAGCCAGGTTTCAGTAACAGCAAGTAGATTAAAGGAGTTAGTGCTAAAAAGGTCATGGACTGAGGGGAGTTTGTTACAGACAGAGTGGACATTTCAAAGGGCACAGGAGAAGGGAATGCTGGTTTTTAGAGGCAGAGGAATAGAAACTAAATTGTGTGGAGTGCAGCTGAGGACAGAAGGCGTGGGGTGGTGGGTGCATTGGCCACAGTTAAATGATGGAGTCCCAGGGTTTAGAGATATATCATCAGAAGTTAGGAGAAGCAAAAGGGTGAGGGAGGTAATGTGGGAGTGTGATTTATATGAAGGTACATTCCCCATGTGGTTTATAATTAGCAGGAGCTGATGAGTGCAGTAATGAGGAGAGGACAGAAATGAGGATAATATATATAAGACGTGGGGTGGAAAAGGGGGGTGAAGAAAAGAGAGTTTAAGGAGAAAGGACATAACTGTGAGAAGGAGAAATAGCATATATTACAGTGTGGAAGGATTAAGAAGTAGACTGTGCAAGAGATGAAAGAGCTGAATGGGGAAACAGGGTCACCTGCAGTCTGTTTGGAGTTTTGAAAAGTAGATTACTGTGGATTTTCTCTTCATATATTCACTAGAGATGAGCGAATCGAACCAGGCGAAGTGGAATTCGATTCGAATTTCAGGAAAAATTCGATTCGCGTCGAATCCGAATATTAGCCTACTTCGGGTGCGCGAATCGGATTTTTCCCGATCAGCCGGCAAAAGTGTCCCTGCAGAGAGCTCCGCTATTTCTGACAGTTCTCTGACAGTTCCTTCACATGTACAGCGGTTGAAACATTGTATCTATTTGTTTCCATTTAGGATACAGATGTTTTTATTCAGAAACAGATACAATGTTTCAACCGCTGTAAATGTGAAAGTCAGAGAACTGTCAGAAATAGAGGAACTCTGCAGATACACTTTTTGCCGGTTTGGAATTATTCTTATTTTCATCCTACTTCTTCTTCTTCTTCTTCTTCTTCATCCTCATCCTCAGAAGAAGAAGAAGAGGATGAGGATGAGGATGAAGAAGAAGAAGAAGAAGAAGAAGAAGTAGGATGAAAATAAGAAGAATTCCAAGCCGGCAAAAAGTGTATCTGCGGAGCTCCTCTAAGTGTATCTGCAGAATAGAGGAGCTCTGCAGATACACTTTTTGCCGGCTTGGAATTCTTCTTATTTTCATCCTACTTCTTCTTCTTCTTCTTCTTCTTCTTCTTCATCCTCATCCTCAGAAGAAGAAGAAGAGGATGAGGATGAGGATGAAGAGGAAGAAGAAGAAGAAGTAGGATGAAAATAAGAAGAATTCCAAGCCGGCAAAAAGTGTATCTGCAGAGCTCCTCTAAGTGTATCTGCAGAATAGAGGAGCTCTGCAGATACACTTTTTGCCGGCTTGGAATTCTTCTTATTTTCATCCTACTTCTTCTTCTTCTTCTTCTTCCTCTTCATCCTCATCCTCATCCTCTTCTTCTGAGGATGAGGATGAAGAAGAAGAAGAAGAATAGGATGAAAATAAGAAGAATTCCAAGCCGGCAAAAAGTGTATCTGCAGAGCTCCTCCAAGTGTATCTGCAGAATAGAGGAGCTCTGCAGATACACTTTTTGCCGGCTTGGAATTCTTCTTATTTTCATCCTACTTCTTCTTCTTCTTCTTCTTCCTCTTCATCCTCATCCTCATCCTCTTCTTCTTTTTCTGAGGATGAGGATGAAGAAGAAGAAGAAGAAGAAGAAGAAGAAGTAGGATGAAAATAAGAAGAATTCCAAGCCGGCAAAAAGTGTATCTGCAGAGCTCCTCTAAGTGTATCTGCAGAATACACTTTTTGCCGGCTTGGAATTCTTCTTATTTTCATCCTACTTCTTCTTCTTCTTCTTCTTCTTCATCCTCATCCTCAGAAGAAGAAGAAGAGGATGAGGATGAGGATGAAGAAGAAGAAGAAGAAGTAGGATGAAAATAAGAAGAATTCCAAGCCGGCAAAAAGTGTATCTGCAGAGCTCCGCTAAGTGTATCTGCAGAGCTCCGCTATTTCTGACAGTTCTGTGACATTCCCTCCATACAGCGGTTGAAACATTGTATCTATTTGTTTCCTTCTCCTTCTTCTCATCCTTCTCCTTCTTCTCATCCTTCTCCTTCTCCTTCTTCTCATCCTTCTTCTCATCCTTCTCCTTCTTCTCATCCTTCTCCTTCTTCTCATCCTTCTCCTTCTCCTTCTTCTCATCCTTCTCCTTCTTCTCATCCTTCTCCTTCTTCTCATCCTTCTCCTTCTCCTTCTTCTTATCCTTCTCCTTCTCCTTCTTCTCATCCTTCTCCTTCTCCTTCTTCTCATCCTTCTCCATCTTCTCATCCTTCTCCTTCTCCTTCTTCTCATCCTTCTCCTTCTCCTTCTTCTCATCCTTCTTCTCATCCTTCTCCTTCTTCTCATCCTTCTTCTCATCCTTCTCCTTCTTCTCATCCTTCTTCTTCTTCTCATCCTTCTTCTTCTCATCCTTCTCCTTCTTCTCATCCTTCTCCTTCTCCTTCTTCTCATCCTTCTCCTTCTTCTCATCCTTCTTCTCATCCTTCTCCTTCTTCTCATGCTTCTCCTTCTCCTTCTTCTCATCCTTCTCCTTCTTCTCATCCTTCTCCTTCTCCATCTTCTCATCCTTCTCCTTCTCCTTCTTCTCATCCTTCTCCTTCTCCTTCTTCTCATCCTTCTCCTTCTTCTCATCCTTCTCCTTCTCCTTCTTCTCATCCTTCTCCTTCTCCTTCTTCTCATCCTTCTCCTTCTCCTTCCTCATCTCCAAGGGCATTTAAATAAAGGTACAGTGTTCTGCACTAATTTAAAGGCTCTCTGAAGCCTAGAAACCCTTTTAATAAGTTAAATTCGTAGCGAATTAATTCGCATCAAATCGAATTTCTTCCTCAAATTCGGCGAATCAGCCGAATCGAATTTTTGAATAATTCGCTCATCTCTAATATTCACTGAAATGCAGAGTGGACATGCCCACTTAATGAAAGAATACCAGCCTATTCCACCCCAGCCATGTGCTCCCCCATAAAGGTGGTCTAGATTTATACTGTGATGATTAGCATTTGCCAACTGATTAATCAGAAGTTAATAAAAGACACATGAATAACACAGCAAACTTTTCATACCAAGATCAGACTGCAAGAGGAGTAAGAGGGCAGAGTTGTAAAGATTATGACCAACCCATAATTTAGAGAAAACAATAAAGAAAAAAATTAACATCACAATTAGAGATGAGCGAATCAAACTCGGCGAAGTGGAATTCGTTTAGAATATTAGGAAAATTTCGATTCGCGACGAATCCGAAAATTAGCAGACTTCGGATGCGCGAATCAAAATTTTTCCTAAAATGGCGGCGACATGTGCGGCGACGGAGCGGGGATGTCTGGGAAGGCACGCAGACAAGGCGCGCTGACCCATAATGCATTCATTCATGACATGTGATCGCATTAGCCAATCAGCAGCCAGCCAGCCAGCACTGTGTAATGGTCGAGCTATAAATGGCGGCCATTTTAGAATTCTCCATTTGCCTCCAGTCATTCAAGAGAGGCAGAGCTGTCTGTATTGAGGGAGAGAGTTAGGGACACAGAAACGTTACTTAGGGCCAGAGAAACGTTACTTAGGGCCAGAGAAACGTTACTTAGGGACACAGAAACGTTACTTAGGGCCACAGAAACGTTACTTAGGGCCACAGAATCGTTACTTAGGGACACAGAAACGTTACTTAGGGCCACAGAATCGTTACTTTGGGCCACAGAATCGTTACTTAGGGCCACAGAAACGTTACTTAGGGCCACAGAAACGTTACTTAGGGCCACAGAATCGTTACTTAGGGCCACAGAAACGTTACTTAGGGCCACAGAAACGTTACTTAGGGCCACAGAATCGTTATTTAGGGCCACAGAAATGTTACTTAGGGCCACAGAAACGTTACTTAGGGCCACAGAATGGTTACTTAGGGACACAGAACCTTTACTTAGGGCCACAGAAACAATACTTAGGGACACAGAATTGTTACTCAGGGACAGACACAGAATTGTTACTGAGGGACACAGAATTGTTACTGAGGGACACAGAATTGTTACTCAGGGACAGACACTGAATTGTTACTCAGGGACAGACACTGAATTGTTACTAAGGGACAGACACAGAATTGTTACTCAGGGACAGACACAGAATTGTTACTGAGGGACACAGAATTGTTACTGAGGGACACAGAATTGTTACTGAGGGACACAGAATTGTTACTCAGGGACAGACACAGAATTGTTACTCAGGGACAGACACAGAATTGTTACTCAGGGACAGACACAGAATTGTTACTGAGGGACACAGAATTGTTACTGAGGGACACAGAATTGTTACTGAGGGACACAGAATTGTTACTCAGGGACAGACACAGAATTGTTACTCAGGGACAGACACAGAATTGTTACTGAGGGACAGACACAGAATTGTTACTGAGGGACACAGAATTGTTACTGAGGGACACAGAATTGTTACTCAGGGACAGACACAGAATTGTTACTGAGGGACACAGAATTGTTACTGAGGGACACAGAATTGTTACTGAGGGACACAGAATTGTTACTCAGGGACACAGAATTGTTACTCAGGGACAGACACAGAATTGTTACTCAGGGACAGACACAGAATTGTTACTGAGGGACACAGAATTGTTACTGAGGGACACAGAATTGTTACTCAGGGACAGACACAGAATTGTTACTGAGGGACACAGAATTGTTACTCAGGGACAGACACAGAATTGTTACTCAGGGACAGACACAGAATTGTTACTCAGGGACAGACACAGAATTGTTACTCAGGGACACAGAATTGTTACTGAGGGACACAGAATTGTTACTGAGGGACACAGAATTGTTACTCAGGGACAGACACAGAATTGTTACTCAGGGACAGACACAGAATTGTTACTGAGGGACACAGAATTGTTACTCAGGGACAGACACAGAATTGTTACTCAGGGACAGACACAGAATTGTTACTGAGGGACACAGAATTGTTCCTGAGGGACACAGAATTGTTACTGAGGGACACAGAATTGTTACTGAGGGACACAGAATTGTTACTCAGGGACAGACACAGAATTGTTACTGAGGGACACAGAATTGTTACTCAGGGACACATAATTGTTACTGAGGGACGCAGAATTGTTACTCAGGGACACAGAATTGTTACTCAGGGACACAGAATTGTTACTCAGGGACAGACACAGAATTGTTACTCAGGGACAGACACAGAATTGTTACTGAGGGACACAGAATTGTTACTGAGGGACACAGAATTGTTACTCAGGGGCAGACACAGAATTGTTACTCAGGGACAGACACAGAATTGTTACTGAGGGACACAGAATTGTTACTCAGGGACACAGAATTGTTACTCAGGGACAGACACAGAATTGTTACTGAGGGACACAGAATTGTTAAGGAGGGACACAGAATTGTTACTCAGGGACACAGAATTGTTACTCAGGGACACAGAATTGTTACTCAGGGACAGACACAGAATTGTTACTGAGGGACACAGAATTGTTACTCAGGGACAGACACAGAATTGTTACTCAGGGACAGACACAGAATTGTTACTCAGGGACACAGCATTGTTACTGAGGGACACAGAATTGTTACTGAGGGACACAGAATTGTTACTCAGGGACAGACACAGAATTGTTACTCAGGGACAGACACAGAATTGTTACTGAGGGACACAGAATTGTTACTGAGGGACACAGAATTGTTACTGAGGGACACAGAATTGTTACTCAGGGACAGACACAGAATTGTTACTCAGGGACAAACAAAGAATTGTTACTGAGGGACACAGAATTGTTACTGAGGGACACAGAATTGTTACTCAGGGAAAGACACAGAATTGTTACTCAGGGACAGACACTGAATTGTTACTGAGGGACACAGAATTGTTACTCAGGGACACAGAATTGTTACTCAGGGACAGACACAGAATTGTTACTGAGGGACACAGAATTGTTACTGAGGGACACAGAATTATTACTGAGGGACATAGAATTGTTACTCAGGGACACAGAATTGTTACTGAGGGACACAGAATTGTTACTCAGGGACACAGAATTGTTACTCAGGGACAGACACAGAATTGTTACTGAGGGACAGACACAGAATTGTTACTGAGGGACACAGAATTGTTACTGAGGGACACAGAATTGTTACTCAGGGACAGACACAGAATTGTTACTGAGGGACACAGAATTGTTACTGAGGGACACAGAATTGTTACTGAGGGACACAGAATTGTTACTCAGGGACAGACACAGAATTGTTACTCAGGGACAGATACAGAATTGTTACTGAGGGACACAGAATTGTTACTGAGGGACACAGAATTGTTACTGAGGGACACAGAAGTGTTACTGAGGGACACAGAATTGTTAAGGAGGGACACAGAATTGTTACTCAGGGACACAGAATTGTTACTCAGGGACACAGAATTGTTACTCAGGGACAGACACAGAATTGTTACTGAGGGACACAGAATTGTTACTCAGGGACACAGAATTGTTACTGAGGGACACAGAATTGTTACTCAGGGACAGACACAGAATTGTTACTCAGGGACACAGCATTGTTACTGAGGGACACAGAATTGTTACTGAGGGACACAGAATTGTTACTCAGGGACAGACACAGAATTGTTACTCAGGGACAGACACAGAATTGTTACTGAGGGACACAGAATTGTTACTGAGGGACACAGAATTGTTACTCAGGGACAGACACAGAATTGTTACTGAGGGACACAGAATTGTTACTGAGGGACACAGAATTGTTACTCAGGGACAGACACAGAATTGTTACTCAGGGACAGACAAAGAATTGTTACTGAGGGACACAGAATTGTTACTGAGGGACACAGAATTGTTACTCAGGGACAGACACAGAATTATTACTCAGGGACAGACACAGAATTGTTACTCAGGGACAGACACAGAATTGTTACTGACGGACACAGAATTGTTACTCAGGGACACAGAATTGTTACTCAGGGACAGACACAGAATTATTACTGAGGGACACAGAATTGTTACTCAGGGACACAGAATTGTTACTGAGGGACACAGAATTGTTACTCAGGGACACAGAATTGTTACTCAGGGACAGACACAGAATTGTTACTGAGGGACACAGAATTGTTACTGAGGGACACAGAATTGTTACTGAGGGACACAGAATTGTTACTCAGGGACAGACACAGAATTGTTACTGAGGGACACAGAATTGTTACTGAGGGACACAGAATTGTTACTGAGGGACACAGAATTGTTACTCAGGGACAGACACAGAATTGTTACTCAGGGACAGATACAGAATTGTTACTGAGGGACACAGAATTGTTACTGAGGGACACAGAATTGTTACTGAGGGACACAGAAGTGTTACTGAGGGACACAGAATTGTTATTCAGGGACACAGAATTGTTACTCAGGGACAGACACAGAATTGTTACTCAGGGACACAGAATTGTTACTCAGGGACACATAATCATTGAATTAAAGAGTATGTCAGACAACATGCAGAGGAGTGGCAGAGGAGGCAATGTTTTAGGAGCGAGCAGACGTGGCAGCAGAGGAAGGGGTCGAGGCAGCACTAGTCGCAGCCAGAGGCCAGTGCTCCCGGTGTCATCCAGCGGTCGTGTCTCCACCGACAACCCTGCCATCATCGATTGGTTGGCTCGGTCGTCTTCCTCTTCCCAGGTCACCTCTGACACCTACAGCCAACGGTCGGTGGGTACGTCAGACACAACCGTTAGTTGGCATGGCTCGGGAGCAAGCCCACTGAAATCACGTGTCCTCGACCTGCCCCTGTCCTTTGGTGTTCCCTCACCAAGCGAAGTATCGCATGCTGTGGGCTCAGCCCCACTGTACAGTGAGGAAGAGCTAACAGAGGGCGGTCAGGAACGGGGGGAGACATCCGCCTCTTCAGCAGCCAGGCGAAGAAGTAGTGGCGAGGAGAGTGGCTCGGTAGCTGGTCTAGAGACAGGTCTGTCTCCTGACCCACACGCAGCCGAGGGGGCTAGTAGTGAGGCGGAGACCCTAATTGATGATGATGAGGCTGATCGCACTTGGCAGCCTCGTCATCATCAGGCTATTGCTTCCGCATCATCAGGAGAAGAGGGTGGCAGCTTGGCAGCGAGCAAAACAGTCGGTGGGTTGCCCAGGAGGCAGCAGGGTCGCAGCAGTGTCAGTGGAGGCAAACGGCCACGGAGTAGAGCACCAGCTCCACTGCAGCCTACCACCACGGCCAGTAGTGGTGCCGGTGTGCACAGAGGAAGTAGCAGTCAGCCAGTGAGGAGTATCGGGGGCAAAGTTTCCTACTCGGCGGGGTGGCAATTTTTTGTCAAGCCGCCCGAGGAAGTAAACGTAGCCGTATGTCGACTATGTGGCCAGAAAGTCAAGCGTGGCCAGGGGGCCCATGTTGGGACTACAGCGTTGCGGCAGCATATGCAGCGTCGCCATTTGGTGGCCTGGGAAAACCGTGATAAAGATACGGCGGTTCTGCCTGCCCCAGCCCCCGCTCCATCACCCGCTCCGTTACTTGCTCCGTCACCCGACGTCAATCGCCCTCTATCAGCCAGTCAAGGCTCCAACACCTCTGCTGAGGGGAGTTGTCGCTCGTTGGCATCTTCCGCTCGTTCAGATGCTCCTTCTCCTGCTACTCCTCTTCACGGATTCCGTCAGCAGTCTTTCTTGGAATCCGTTTCCAAGAGACAACAGTTTGCGAGCACGCACCCGACGGTGCAGAAGCTGAACGTCCTCCTGTCCAAGTTGCTGGTGCTGCAGTCCCTCCCTTTCCAAGTGGTGGACTCAGCACCTTTCTGAGCAATGATGGCTTGTGCCGCTCCGTGGTGGAGAGTGCCAAGCCGTCATTTCTTCGCCAAAAAGGCAGTGGCAGCCCTGCATTCACATGTAGAAGAGATGGTGGGCCAGTCTTTGAGCATGTCGGTCTCTGCCAAAGTGCACGGCAGCGCCGACGTGTGGAGCTGTAACTACGGTCAGGGACAGTACATGTCATTTACGGCCCACTGGGTGAACGTGGTGCCGGCACAGCCGCACCAGCAACTTGGACAGGTCACGCCGCTTTTGCCTCCACGTTTGCACGTCCTTGGTCCACAAAAGATGTCCGCCTCTACCACCTCTTCTTCCGCCGTGTCCTCAGCCGCCACCCCCGTGCCAAGTCCCATTACCCGACCGGCATATCACATGTGCAGGGCGCAACGGTGTCACGCTGTGCTGCACCTGGTATGCCTTGGCAAACGTAGTCACACAGGAGAGGAACTCCTGAGTGTAATGAACAGAGAAATCGACAGATGGCTGTCTCCGCGCAAACTGAAAATCGGAACCATGTTGACCGACAACGGAAAGAACATGGTGTCTGCTCTGCGTCAAGGAAGGTTGTGCCATGCGCCATGCATGGCTCACGTGTTCAATCTGGTTGTCAAGCGGTTCCTAAAATCCACCATCCCACTGCAAGACATCCTTAAAATGTCACGTAAACTTTGCATGCATTTCAGCCATTCCTACACCGCAAAGCACACCCTCCTTGAGCTGCAGCGGCAGAACGGAATTCCACAGCATCGCCTGATCTGCGACGTTGCAACAAGGTGGAATTCAACCCTACACATGTTAGACCGCCTTTACGAACAGCGAAAGGCCATCACCGATTTCCTGATGTTACAAGCGGATAAAGGTACTCCCCTGTGTAACTTCGATGTCAGTCATTGGCAGCTCATGCATGACACCTGCCGCTTGCTCAGGCCCTTTGAGGAGGCCACGCTATTCGTGAGTCGGCAGGACTATGGGATGAACTACGTCATTCCTCTGTTGCACGTCCTGGAACAAATGCTGTTAACAATGGCTGGTCAGGGTGCGGTAGACGTGGCGCACAGATCTCAACGCCACATGACCCCTGTGGGGGCAGGACAGGAAGAAGAGGAGGAGGTAGAGGAGGACATTTGTGCTCAGGAATTATTGAGTGAAATGGGTGGTTTTTCCACTCAGCGGACAGGAGTGGAGGAGCAGGAGCATCTGGTAGAGGAGGAGGAGACAGAGGACCCAGACGCACCGTGGCAGTATGCTGTGGAGATGGAGGCAGGGAGTCCCTCGCATTCCTTGGCACAAATGGCCCATAGCATGCTCGCTTGCTTGCGTAGCGACAGCCGAATAATAACCATCAGACAGAGGGATGACTTTTGGCTGTCCACCTTGTTGGACCCTCGCTACCGTTCAAAAATGGTGGCCTTTTTCACACCTGCTGAGAGGGAGGCCAAAATAGCGTACTATAAAAACCACCTATGTAGTCAGTTGGTCTCTGCCTTTGTGCGCCAACGTCCATCCTCAGACATTGTGGGCCCTGTGCGCTTGCGTTCCGCTGCCATGGCAGCAGGGGAGGGGTGGGGTGGTAGGAGCAGTGGCAGCTCCACCAGCAGCGGCTGCCTCAGTCTGCAGTCGATGATGAGTAGCTTTATTCACCAGCGCAGTGAGGAAACTACTAACCAGCCGCAGCAGCAGCAGCATCAGGTGGACCTGGAGCAGGACCTCAAACAACAGGCTTGGGCCTACTTGGACAGCACCCTGCCAACCGAGGTAGACAATCCCCTTGACTACTGGGCAACGAAACTTGACCTTTGGCCCCAACTAGCTGAATTTGCCCTTGAAAGGCTGTCATGCCCGGCCAGTAGCGTGGCATCGGAGCGCGTGTTTAGTGCGGCAGGAGGTATTGTAACTCCGCGGAGGACATGACTGTCCACCCAAAGTGTGGAGAGACTCACGTTTGTGAAAATGAATCAGGCGTGGATTAGTCTGGATTTCAAACCACCAGTTCCTGACACAACTGACTAAATCCGCCATGAATCATGCCCCAAACATGTGCCACTTTCAGGTCTCCTCACACTGCTTGTGTGTTCCATTTTTTGTCATAGGGTGCTGGCAGATTACGGGCCTCCCATTGCTGCTGCCAGGCCCGTAATCTGCCATGGGCCCCTGTACCGCCTCCTCATGCTGCTGCCAGGTCCAGAGTCTCTCATGGGTCCCTGTATGGCCTCCCATTGCTGCTGTCTCCATCGCCACACTCTGCCATGTGCCACTTTCAGGTCTCCTCACACTGCTGGTGTGTTCCATTTTTTGTCATAGGGTGCTGGCAGATTACGGGCCTCCCATTGCTGCTGCCAGGCCCGTAATCTGCCATGGGCCCCCGTACCGCCTCCTCATGCTGCTGCCAGGTCCAGAGTCTCTCATGGGTCCCTGTACGGCCTCTCATTGCTGCTGTCTCCATCGCCACACTCTGCCATGTGCCACTTTCAGGTCTCCTCACACTGCTGGTGTGTTCCATTTTTTGTCATAGGGTGCTGGCAGATTACGGGCCTCCCATTGCTGCTGCCAGGCCCGTAATCTGCCATGGGCCCCCGTACCGCCTCCTCATGCTGCTGCCAGGTCCAGAGTCTCTCATGGGTCCCTGTACGGCCTCCCATTGCTGCTGTCTCCATCGCCACACTCTGCCATGTGCCACTTTCAGGTCTCCTCACACTGCTGGTGTGTTCCATTTTTTGTCATAGGGTGCTGGCAGATTACGGGCCTCCCATTGCTGCTGCCAGGCCCGTAATCTGCCATGGGCCCCCGTACCACCTCCTCATGCTGCTGCCAGGTCCAGAGTCTCTCATGGGTCCCTGTACGGCCTCCCATTGCTGCTGTCTCCATCGCCACACTCTGCCATGTGCCACTTTCAGGTCTCCTCACACTGCTGGTGTGTTCCATTTTTTGTCATAGGGTGCTGGCAGATTACGGGCCTCCCATTGCTGCTGCCAGGCCCGTAATCTGCCATGGGCCCCCGTACCGCCTCCTCATGCTGCTGCCAGGTCCAGAGTCTCTCATGGGTCCCTGTACGGCCTCCCATTGCTGCTGTCTCCATCGCCACACTCTGCCATGTGCCACTTTCAGGTCTCCTCACACTGCTGGTGTGTTCCATTTTTTGTCATAGGGTGCTGGCAGATTACGGGCCTCCCATTGCTGCTGCCAGGCCCGTAATCTGCCATGGGCCCCCGTACCGCCTCCTCATGCTGCTGCCAGGTCCAGAGTCTCTCAAGGGTCCCTGTACGGCCTCTCATTGCTGCTGTCTCTATCGCCACACTCTGCCATGTGCCACTTTCAGGTCTCCTCACACTGCTGGTGTGTTCCATTTTTTGTCATAGGGTGCTGGCAGATTACGGGCCTCCCATTGCTGCTGCCAGGCCCGTAATCTGCCATGGGCCCCTGTACCGCCTCCTCATGCTGCTGCCAGGTCCAGAGTCTCTCATGGGTCCCTGTACAGCCTCCCATTGCTGCTGTCTCCATCGCCACACTCTGCCATGTGCCACTTTCAGGTCTCCTCACACTGCTGGTGTGTTCCGTTTTTTGTCATAGGGTGCTGGCAGATTACGGGCCTCCCATTGCTGCTGCCAGGCCCGTAATCTGCCATGGGCCCCTGTACCGCCTCCTCATGCTGCTGCCAGGTCCAGAGTCTCTCATGGGTCCCTGTACGGCCTCCCATTGCTGCTGTCTCCATCGCCACACTCTGCCATGTGCCACTTTCAGGTCTCCTCACACTGCTGGTGTGTTCCATTTTTTGTCATAGGGTGCTGGCAGATTACGGGCCTCCCATTGCTGCTGCCAGGCCCGTAATCTGCCATGGGCCCCCGTACCGACTCCTCATGCTGTGACGTTGCAACAAGGTGGAATTCAACCCTACATATGTTAGACCGCCTTTACGAACAGCGAAAGGCCATCACAGATTTCCTGATGTTACAAGCGGATAAAGGTACTCCCTGTGTAACTTAGATGTCAGCCATTGGCAGCTCATGCGTGACACCTGCCGCTTGCTCAGGCCCTTTGAGGAGGCCACGCTATTCGTGAGTCGGCAGGACTATGGGATGAACGACGTCATTCCTCTGTTGCACGTCCTGGAACAAATTATGTTAACAATGGCTGGTCAGGGTGCGGTAGACGTGGCGCACAGATCTCAACGCCACATGACCCCTGTGGGGGCAGGACAGGAAGAAGAGGAGGAGGTAGAGGAGGACATTGGTGCTCAGGAATTATTGAGTGAAATGGGTGGTTTTTCCACTCAGCGGACAGGAGTGGAGGAGCAGGAGCATCTGGTAGAGGAGGAGGAGGAGGAGACAGAGGACCCAGATGCACCGTGGCAGTATGCTGTGGAGATGGAGGCAGGGAGTCCCTCGCATTCCTTGGCACAAATGGCCCATAGCATGCTCGGTTGCTTGCGTAGCGACAGCCGAATAATAACCATCAGACAGAGGGATGACTTTTGGCTGTCCACCTTGTTGGACCCTCGCTACCGTTCAAAAATGGTGGCCTTTTTCACACCTGCTGAGAGGGAGGCCAAAATAAAGTACTATAAAAACCACCTATATAGTCAGCTGGTCTCTGCCTTTCTGCGCCAACGTCCATCCTCAGACACTGTGGGCCCTGTGCGCTCGCGTTCCGCTGCCAAGGCAGCAGGGGAGGGGTGGGGTGGTAGGAGCAGTGGCAGCTCCACCAGCAGCGGCTGCCTCAGTCTGCAGTCGATGATGAGTAGCTTTCTTCACCAGCGCAGTGAGGAAACTACTAACCAGCCGCAGCAGCAGCAGCATCAGGTGGACCTGGAGCAGGACCTCAAACAACAGGCTTGGGCCTACTTGGACAGCACCCTGCCAACCGAGGTAGACAATCCCCTTGACTACTGGGCAACGAAACTTGACCTTTGGCCCCAACTAGCTGAATTTGCCCTTGAAAGGCTGTCATGCCCGGCCAGTAGCGTGGCATCGGAGCGCGTGTTTAGTGCGGCAGGAGGTATTGTAACTCCGCGGAGGACACGACTGTCCACCCAAAGTGTGGAGAGACTCACGTTTGTGAAAATGAATCAGGCGTGGATTAGTCTGGATTTCAAACCACCAGTTACTGACACAACTGACTAAATCCGCGATGAATCATGCCCCAAACATGTGCCACTTTCAGGTCTCCTCACACTGCTGGTGTGTTCCATTTTTTGTCATAGGGTGCTGGCAGATTACGGGCCTCCCATTGCTGCTGCCAGGCCCGTAATCTGCCATGGGCCCCTGTACCGCCTCCTCATGCTGCTTCCAGGTCCAGAGTCTCTCATGGGTCCCTGTACGGCCTCCCATTGCTGCTGTCTCCATCGCCACACTCTGCCATGTGCCACTTTCAGGTCTCCTCACACTGCTGGTGTGTTCCATTTTTTGTCATAGGGTGCTGGCAGATTACGGGCCTCCCATTGCTGCTGCCAGGCCCGTAATCTGCCATGGGCCCCCGTACCGCCTCCTCGTGCTGCTGCCAGGTCCAGAGTCTCTCATGGGTCCCTGTACGGCCTCCCATTGCTGCTGTCTCCATCGCCACACTCTGCCATGTGCCACTTTCAGGTCTCCTCACACTGCTTGTGTGTTCCATTTTTTGTCATAGGGTGCTGGCAGATTACGGGCCTCCCATTGCTGCTGCCAGGCCCGTAATCTGCCATGGGCCCCTGTACCGCCTCCTCATGCTGCTGCCAGGTCCAGAGTCTCTCATGGGTCCCTGTACGGCCTCCCATTGCTGCTGTCTCCATCACCACACTCTGCCATGTTGCCATGTGCCACTTTCAGGTCTCCTCACACTGCTGGTGTGTTCCATTTTGTCATAGGGTACTGGCAGATTACGGGCCTCCCATTGCTGCTGCCAGGCCCGTAATCTGCCATGGGCCCCTGTACCGCCTCCTAATGCTGCTGCCAGGTCCAGAGTGTGTCATGGGTCCCTGTACGGCCTCCCATTGCTGCTGTCTCCATCGCCACACTCTGCCATGTGCCACTTTCAGGTCTCCTCACACTGCTGGTGGGTTCTATTTTTGTCATAGGGTGCTGTATGGCCTCCCATTGCTGCTGCCTCCACCACCGCACTGTGGCTCCACACTCTGGTTTTGGCCCCGTGACTGCCCAAATGAGTGAAGTGTGCGGTGATTCTAACATCGACGGCACTCATCTGCATGTCATACTGACTGACAGTATTATTTCTCTTCCCCAGCAGACTCCAAGGGCATTTAAATTAAAGGTACAGTGTTCTGCACTAATATAAAGGCTCTCTGAAGCCTAGAAACACCCTTTTATAAGTTAAAATCGCAGCGAATATATTCGCATCGAATCGAATTTATTCCTCGAATTCGCCGAATCAGCCGAATCAAATTTTTGAATACTTCGCTCATCTCTAATCACAATCATTTGGATCGGGCTACATGGTGAAAGCAGCAATATAGTTGCATAAATCAGTGTTTCTTTTTTCAGTCAAGGCACCCTTTAAAATTATGGACAGTCCCAAAGCACCTTTAAAATTATGGACAGTCTTGAGGCACCCCATTCTAAAATGTGAAAAACTATTTTAATAGTTTTATATAATGCAGCAACATCCACACACATAGGACACCTGACATTAGAGGTGATTTATTCTTCCAAAGAAAATACACTTTCGCACACTGGTACTGACTAGTATTCCAGTGTTTCTCTTCTCCCTCAGTTTTTCCCCATCACTGACTGAGCTAATGTGACCCCAGCACTGCTGGAGAGGGGCAGAGGAGGGTCAAACTAGGATGCTGTACAGGCAGTTGACATCCTCCTTATCAATTTATAATGTCAATGTTTGTCAGGACGCCAGCGGCTAGAAGGTCATAATGTTGCACAATGAAAACCTGTGGCTTTGTGTAACTGAAAGGCATGCTTGTTCCACCCACTGCAAAGAATCAAAGAAAAGAAAGAAAGGCTCACCAGCCTAGTGAATTATGCTCATAGGTTTAATGGTAGTTTGAAGAGCTAAACACATACTCACAAACACAAGTGATATATGGCACGTGAAACCAACATTCGTGGCACAATTGATGTAAAGTGTACAATCCACACACGCACGTTCCTGCGTTAAAGATGGCTGTGTGTATAAATGGGTGCTGCAGCAACCGTCAGCTGGAACTGAATAGATTCAACAAGGGAGAATGACACCAGCACACCAAGGTTCACCAATATGGGTCCAGATGTTTTAATAAAAGATCACATAGTTACAGCAAGGCAACACTTTGGAGTCTCGCAGGACCCCTTCATCAAGCAATTGATGTATAGACCCAAATGGACCCAACACCGGCAGAAGCGCCGTCCAGGATCCAAGACAGCTTACTCATTTTGAGGGTACCCCTCTTTATCAGAGCTAACCAGGTCAGCTCTCCATACTACCAATAAACCCACTGGGATAATGCACTAGGCTGGTGTGCCTTTCTTTCTTTTCTTTGATTCTTTGCAGTACTGCTGGACTTCCGCAGTCATAGGAGGGCAGCAAGGCCTCAATATCCCTGGATATGTGTTCATAGGGGATCCTGTCGAGTTACCCTGGTCCATCACACCCACACTTAGGAGGAATTGTTTTATTTTGTTATTGTTCCACCCACTGCCTTGTAAACAAGTTTTGGCCAATTTTTAGAAATTTTGGGAAGGCACTCCTGAAGAAGCCTCAAGGCACCCCAGGGTGCCTGGGCACCCTGATTGAGAAAGGCTGGCATAGATTACCGATAGACACATTAATTGGCTTCAGTTTTAGGTGGATGTGAAAATCAGCAGCATAGATGCATAGATTACCTGTGAAAGGACAGAGAAGAGATGTTCAAATGAGGCATTGTGGAGTTGCCCACTTAATCAAAGAAACCCACTTTATTGAAAGAAACTCAGCCTATGCCACCCCAGCTATGTGCTCCTGAGCCATTTTTATTCTGTAACATAACATTTTTTACTAGAAGACTTTACAACGTTACGCATTTTGGTATCCATGCAGCCCACATCCTTTAATTTTAATAGTTTTTTATTTTTAAGTTCTGAGATTTGAATCTAAATGTTGATTTTTTTAACCACTTGCCTACCAGGCACTTATACCCCCTTCCTTACCAAGCCAATTTTCAGCTTTCAGCGCTGCCGCACTTTGATTGACAATTGCGCGGTCATGCAACATTGTACCCATATGAAATTTTGATCATTTTTTTCTCACAAATAGAGCTTTCTTTTGGTGGTATTTAATCGCCACTGGGCGCTTTACTTTTTGCGCTATAAATTTAAAAAGTGCAAAAAATTTGAAAAAAAAAAAAAGTTTATTTGTTTCTTTTATAAAATTTTTCAAACAGGTATTTTTTCTCCTTCACTGGCACTGATAGGCAGTACTAATTAGGGGTCACGGATAGGCGGCACTGATATGCAGCACTGATAGGCGGCACTGATAGGTGACACTGATGATGGGTACTGATAGACGGCACTGACTGGCATCACTTCTGGGCACTGACTGGCGGCACTGACTGGCACAACCCCTGGGCACTGACTGGTGGCACTGACTGGCAGCACTGCTGGGCTGCACTGGTGGGTGGCACTGGTGGGCAGCACTGGTGGGTGGGCACAGGTGGGTGGCACTGGTGGGCACAGGTGGGTGGCACTAGTGGGCACAGGTGGGTGGCACTGCTGGGCACATGTAGGTGGCACTTCTGGGCACAGGTAGGTGGCACTGCAGAGTGGCACAGGTGGGTGCACTGCTGGGCACAGGTGGGGGCACTGCTGGGCACAGGTGGGGGCACTGCTGGGAACGGGTGGGCGGGGCTAGTGGGCGCACTGCTGGGCGGAACTTGCGGGTGTCACTGCTGGGCACCGATCATCAGGGCACTGATCATCAGTGCCCTGATGATCGGTGCCGAACCCCGCTCTGACAACTGCCGGTTCTCGGCAGTACTTTCCTCACGATCTGACAGCGTGAGGAAAGTGCAGCCGAGAACCGGCACTTGCCTTTCCCTGTGATCAGCGTGTCATTGGACACCGCTGATCACGTGGTAAAAGGCCGGTGGGATCGGCCTTTCACCACATCACGTGATCAGCTGTGTCCGTAGGACACAGCGATCATGGAGATCGCCGGGTGCGCGCCCCCTGGGGCGCGCAGGAGAGCGCGTTCTGGGAGGACGTCATATGACGTCCACTCAGAACTGGCCGGCCGCGGTGAAGCCGTCATTCGGCTATGCGCGGTCGGCAAGAGGTTAAATTTAGAATTGTTTTGCCTGTATATTTAAAATGTTTATCAGATATGAATACAGATGTTTTCAGTGAATCTATCACTTTGCCCAGAGTGAATGTGCAGAGGAAATATTACCTTATTTAGGAGAGGTTTTAAATTGTTGCAGTGTTTCTAGAGGAGGGAGTGAAAAGAAATCTCCAGAGCTAGCTTAAGACCAAGCAAGGTCATATGCATGCTTTCAGTTTATGCACAAATCCTTTTTACTGCCTGGACAGGGCTGATGTTTTCAGATCTCATCAAGCATTAAGGATTGAACCATATAACAGGCTTGTACAAAAGATACAAAAGGAAACACCACTCACTGCAAATCAAAATATGTATTGATGAACAAAACTGCACTTACATGCAGACAGATCACTTTAGCTTTAAATCACAAATGCAAACGCTGGGGAGAAAATGAGCCTGCCACTGGTAAAATGGCCTTCACTCTGTTCATCTACATAATGCCTCTGATAGCACTGTGGTGATAAAATATGTTGGGTGGTGCAAATGGAGGTTGCTTGTGAGAAGAGGCTCTGCCGTGGAGATGATCAGTGTGAACGCTCTATAACAGTGGCAGGCTCATTGTCTCCCCAGCATTTGTGATTTAACCCTTTCACTGCCAGGCCTATATGGTGTATGGACCTACAGCACTGCTTCCAGCTGGCTAGGCCCACATGCCATACGGACATGACTTTTCTCCTTCTTCTATAAGCTCATGGTCACTTCAGCGACTCTGACATTTCTCCCCACTGCAAACCCCAATTTACATACCTTGCCATCTCTAAAATTCCCCCCTCCCTACCTCCACCCCCCTTCCCTGTAGCACTGATCACCCCAGCACCGATCCCCCCCAGCACCAATCCCGTCGGCAGTGATCAATAACGGCATCCCTGCTGTCAGCTTCCCTCCGTGCCCTTCCTCTGGCTTTAGGTGCTGGGGAGCAACAGAGTTATAAAATGTTTAAGAAATCACCCCCACTGCTGTTCCGCCTCCCCAATCCCGCTGTCCACCCCCCTCACCCCATCCATGGCTCTCCCTCTGTGAACTGCTGCTAGCCGGCTTACCCTCCCCTCCTCCCACGGGTTGCAGCTGTTGCTGGAGCACAGGGAGGGGGGGAAGCTGTCAGGATGGAATGGAAGGGGGAGCTGGTAAACATGTGTTTACCAGTCCCCTCCTTTCCTTGAATGGACATAGCCAGAGATCACTATTGACTGCTCCTGTGTCCATTGCTAACTGAACATAGTAAACTGTGTTTACTATGTACATATCAGTTTATGAATGAACATGGGTTTCTATTCAGACTCCTATTCATTCATGTACTGTGCAGCTGAGACTTCAGAGAAAATGGTTGTCTTCAATCCCTTTCTCTGTCTTAAAAAAAACAGATATCAGACATCTATTTAGACTTCTCGTATATCACCAAAGCCCCCCCCTCTCTCAACTCCTACCCCCCCAACTCACCCCCCTCAAAAAAGTACAAAATGATCCAAATAAAACTGTAAAAAAAAAACTGTAAGGCTTTGTTCACATAGGGCATACTACAGTCTATACTTCTGAGTGTCTCGGTTTACCTGAATCGGTGTTATGTGCATCCCTGTACAAGCAGTCCCATTGATGTCAATTTGAATGTAGCAACTGCACAAACATACCCTCTGCTCCTAAATTGTCATCTGCGTGGGTCTGGGTTCATGTCCCTGAGCTCACACAGATTTTGAGTAAATTGTTTTTATTTACAGTTTTGCTCACCTTCAGTATTTACTATTTCATAAAAAGGTACTATTTAAAATGTACAGATATTTGTTATTTATTAACTCAATACAGTTTTATCTTTTATATTTATCAGGAAATTTTAAAGATTTGCCATATATGTATCCATTGATAATAATTTTATTATTTTAGTATTGTTAATGAATATACCGAATTAATAAACATTTGTGCAACTATTGTGGGGCCTAAAAAAATCAGTAGCACATTTCTTTATTCTATAGGTCATGTGCTTTCAGAAAATGTATGGTTTGGAGGGGGGGGGGGGGTGGGCGGTCTTTAACAAACTCTGAAAGCTGTAAGGGAAAAATAAAAAAAACAATGGAGAAGCTGTGAAAATGGTTTGGCCATCTGAGTTTAAAAGTGGAGTGCAGGCCTGGCAGTGAAAGGGTTCAAGTGAAAGTCTTCACATACATGTATGTATTTCTATAAATTAATAAATATTTTGATTTATGGAGAGCACTATGGTGTTCCTTTTGTACCTCTCTAAGCCAGTTATGTGGATAGATGTCTGATGAGATCTGGAAAGATCCGTGGAGTGATGACCCTGTCCAGATTCTAAAAAGGATATGCACATAAGACCTTTTATTTAGGCCCCATGTACATGGGACACTTCTGAACGATGGAAACTGACTGCTGGAAAACATAGGTTAAAAAAAAGTCTGTTTAGCCATGCTTGCATAGCACGTTTATGTGCGTTTATGCGCATTTGCGTTTAGAAGCGTTTTTTAAAGATAAGCACAGGAGAACCTCCCAAATGCCCAGAATGCACTGAAAAGTGGTAAATTATTAACTATTTCAGACTGTTTCAGAGAAATACAGAAAGAAGAAGCAGGGAGAGCAGTATGTGTTGAGATTAGCTTAGGTGTGAGTTGCTCATTAACATTTCTTTTGTAGCCAAGGGTTGGGAAGGTGTCTGGTGGAGGGAGTCATTAACGTCACCTGGCAGGGGGTCTTCATGAGGAATTTGAGGTGTGAATATTCATTAACACATCTTTTGTTTCCAAGGGAGGGAAAGGTGTCTGGTGGAGTGAGTCATTAAGGCAACCTGGCAGGGGGTCTACATGAGGAATTTGAGGTGTGAATGTTCATTAACATATCTTTTGTTTCCAAGGGTGGGAAAGGTCTGAAGTGTGCATTTTTCATTACAATGTGTGACAAGCTTGGTAGGAACATCCTGTGTTTAGTGTTTTGTCCATTTGAGTACCTTGAAAATGCTTTGCTAGCATTTTTCATGATGAAAAAAGGCTCTGGACAGCATTGGGAACTGTAAGTGTTAAAAAAAAATTCAAACGCTTGTAAACCCATAAGAGTTGGTGGAGGTGTTGCACCTGAACACAAAACAGGAGTTTTTCACTTGCGGAAGTTCTTTATTATTTCTGGGAGTTTTTAATGGATATATATTCATGGACACTTTTGTTTTTTAACATAGTTCAACACACATATACTTTTGCATGTCTTCACATATCTATGGTACATGTGGTATTTATTATTACAATAAGATGGTGAATATGTATGCTAAATAGCACTTGTGATTTGTGGCACAATTCAGAGCAGAGACGATTATACAGTATTAGTGCAGCATACTTTATTTATGTATTAGTAGATGTTAATTAATTTTATTGTGTGTGTGTGGTGTGTGTGGTCTCTTTACAATATTGGTTGTAGATCTTCTACAATGCTATTTTATCATTCTCTGATGGAATGTAAAGAATGTCACCGTATGTATCCCTTTCTTATACCCTATTAGACTGTAAGATGATTCACATTCTGTATCCTCTTTTACATCCTAAGCCGGGCATTCATGGATAAAAATTCAACAGGTTCACCAGGGACTAGCCAAATTTTGATCTGTCTGTGGCCTTCCCTGTTTGACAGCAGTCCATTGTTTGGCTAAGGTCTGTCAAAAAGGCACGCTGGAAAATCAGTCAGTCTTAGCATTTTGTTGATCAGTGACTACAGCAGTGGGAGATGCTATCAGAATACAGTGTCCCTGCGGGGGGGGGGGGGGGGGGATTCCTCCATTCACCTTGCAGCCACCACTGGTTAAATGAAAAAAAAAAAACCTATGCCTAGCTTAATAGATTGTAAGCTCATTTACCTCTCCAATCTCTCTCCACATCAGGTAGTCTCTTCAGTCCACTTCAGTCCAAACAGCAATGACAGCTCTGTTCCTGGCTTGCGTCGCTGCTGTCCCGCAGACCCACACATGAGGCTGCTTTGCTCGGCTCCCTTGCACCATGTCATTACATGACACACTCGTGCCGCCCAAACATACTGTAGCAGGCACTTGGATGGTTTCGGCCGTCTCTGGCATGTACAAATACAGTTCCAAGCCCAGTGTCACAGACATATATTTAACTGATAAAAATGTGTTGAATCCTTCTGCGCTTAATGGTATAATAACAGAAATCTCGTAATGAGCCACCAGCACTTAAACTGATACCACCAGTTAGATAGATCAATAAGCAAAAAAATAGTGCAGCGCTACACAAATAACATATGGTGCAATATACATACTTAAATAGCCACACAGAGATACATAGTAGTAACTATGAGAGGTACTGATATCAATAAATGTGCCCCCCTCACTTCCACTCAATACTAGTGTGCAAGGTGGACAAATAAATCAAACAGTGTGAATAGAGTTCTTCAAACAGCAAGTGATGGTGTCTGCAACGCAGTAAACTTCATGCAAGGTTCATAAATCAAACTCAGGTGATGGTGAGTGACAATCCTCCTCTAGCTGAATTGCCCCCTCACCTTAATATAGCGACCCAAAGGGCCTTCACGCCTTCAAGATCATAAGTGGGATCTTAACCACACATGCTGGCAGACAACCTCCTCCAAAGCTTGCATCTGCTGGGGATATTATTCTGGGTGCCTTGGTTCCTGACCACCTCTGGATATGCCACTCATCAGGATGATAGGAAAAAAAAACATGCCTCACTGACAGGTGTACCAAGATGGCGGTTGTACTGGACGTACGTCACCGCTCACCGGAAGCTGAGTTCTCATGTATCGACGCGTTGCGTCACTGCACTCGTGACTTCCTCAGGATCCTGAGGAAGCCCCGAGTGCAGTGATGCAACGCGAGGAAGTCATGAGTGCAGTTCACCCATGCAGTACACCCATGCATGTGAGGAAGAACACCTGTTAGCTTAAACATCACGGAAGGAAGCATGGGAGTGCTCACCTAATATAAGTGCTAAACTTTTTGTAATGAAAGCACTGATTATCTGGCATACTACACTATCAGAGTCTTTTTTTTCTATCATCCTGATGAGTGGCATATCCAGAGGTGGTCAGGAACCAAGGCACCCAGAGTAATATCCCCAGTAGATGCAAGCTTTGGAGGAGGTTGTCTGCCAGCATGTGTGGTTAAGATCCCACTTATGATCTTGAAGGCGTGAAGGCCCTTTGGGTCGCTGTATTAAGGTGAGGGGGCAATTCAGCTAGAGGAGGATTGTCACTCACTATCACCTGAGTTTGATGTATGCACCTTGCATGAAGTTTACTGCCTTGCAGACACCATCACTTGCTGTTTGAAGAACTCTATTCACACTGTTTGATTTATTTGTCCACCTTGCACACTAGTATTGAGTGGAAGTGAGGGGGGCACATTTATTGATATCAGTACCTCTCATAGTTACTACTATGTATCTCTGTGTGGCTATTTAAGTATGAATATTGCACCATATGTTATTTGTGTAGCGCTGCACTATTTTTTTGCTTACTGATATATTTAACTGGCAGCCTTTTCTTGTCACTGGCATTTACTGGCAGGAGAAAAGTGCCCATTTTTTACAGGCTGCCAGTAAAAATACTGACGGTTGGCAACGTTAACTGCAAGGCAGGTGGCAGTAATCACTTCTGCTAAACCCAGAAGACCCAGCTGACAACATAAGCAAGTTTTTCTACGTTTGTGAGCCAGGTCACCCACCAGACCCTAGATATCTGCTTAGATAACCTTGTGAGTGATCCAGGTCTGGAAATGTACCAGCAAAAGAAAAGATACTGACAGGGTTTCCCAACCTTTATGGCACTATCCGAAACAAAAAAAAATCTATATTTATAGCAAATGTCAGTATTTTATGATGCTTAAAATATGATATATTTTTGTCCAGACATATTTCAGAACTGTCTGTTCTATCTCTAAAACTTATTTAGCGGGGCCATTGCTGTTTCCCTTTTAAAGAACTGTTTCCCTTTTAAGACTGCATGTTGTCAGAAAGTAGTTGATTGGCTCAGTTCTCAGCAGTACTGGAGTATTTGTGGGAGTTGCAGTTTCATTACAGAGGCAGTATCACGTACCTGGTGGTGGAGGCCAATGGAAAGAGGGCTTCCCTTGTGGCTGAAAGTGGGACAGCGGGAGTCAGGCCCAAAGTTGCACAGGTCACCTGTAGGAGTGCTGGTTGGTGGTCCACTCAGAAGCACAGCCGGTGTACGGAGACAGGTCTGCAGACTGGTGGCGCCTGTGTGGGTATGCGAGCCCTTCCTGGATTAGAGATTTACTGGATAACCGGTTCAAGCTAAGGTCAAGTACCAGGTGGGAATCAGAGCAGACATGGTCAGATGGAATAGCCGAGGTCATACACGGAGGAGCGAGAGAGAGAGTATCCTTTAGCCAAGCCGAGGTCAGATCAGGGGTTCAGTAGAGCAGACAGGTCTAAGTGCAAGCCGGGTCGGTATCAGGAAGTCACAGGAAACAGGAAACAGAAACAGGAACAAGGCATGGGGAGATAGAGATCATCCAGCAACCAGAGGAAGTGATGAGCACCAGTCTGGCACCAAACTGAGGCTGATGTGTCCTTCTGTGGCCATGTAGAGTATTGGCAGAAACGCCAGATCTTCCAGAACTCCTGCCGTGGACAGGACCCTGACAGGCAGACAATGCAACTTTATACTGCACAGAACTACAAGACCAGGATGCTTTGTAAGGGGGAAGGGGGTGGTTGAGCGACGTGGGCCTTTGCAGAGGACATGTGGGAGCTAGTCTGCAGCCCCTACTGTTGAAGTATACTGACACTGTTTCCAGAACAGCAGAAGTTGCTAAGGAGAGTGGTTATCTACAGCAGCTGAAGTCAGTAGCAGCTGTGATCATTGGTACCAGTCATCCGCGACGGCAGTTACTGGCAGCAACAACATCTCCCACCGCAAAGAGAAGTCAGAGTGTTGGAAATCGCAGAGGAGGCGTGTGACCATCCCAGGTGAGGCAGCTCAGAGATTGTGCAGCACCGACAATTGACAACAAAAAAAAAAACTAGCAGAGAGACAGAGCCCCATTCATCATCCCTTCAAGGAGTTAACCCCTGGAGACTGTTTTTTGTGGATGTGGTGAGCAACTGCTAACCAGTGACATGTCAGCCCTTAAAAGCACTCCACCGATTCACTAACACAGGCCTGTGCAACACATAGACTCACACAGTGTTACAATCCCACAGTATACAAGTGAATTTGGGACTGAGCCTAAAAAGATGTCAGTTTAGCTGGGGTCATATTGCTGCTATAGTTGCAGGGGGTTAATACCAATCTATAGCTATACCGGTATATAAGTATATACATGAATATTGTGTTTATTGATGTTATTATGCCAATTCTAGAAGGTTTGTGTATTTAGTGCATTTAACTGCTATCTTCCAAGTTAATTTGCAGTCTATATGCAGAGTTTTACCTGTCTTTTTAAACCTGTTATAAAACTTCCCACAAGGTGTACAAGGTGTGGCAGGCTGGGGCTTAGACTCCGCACCCTGGAGAACCCCAAGTTGAGGATTAATAGAGCTCACTACCACAGGTGCTGACATTAGGAGGAAAATGAAGGGAAGAGATTCTGGATTGGTTGGTGGTTGAATCGATGATGACAGACCCCTTGGCTCTCCTGTTTCTAGTTGGTAGAGCCAAGGGCAGATTCCTCAATTTTTTTCTGAGCCGAGTCAGCTCATAGAGAGCCCAGCAAAATGTATCTAGAGGAGCTGCAAATGGTGCAATTGACAAAGGCAGAGTCAGGCACGTATGTGTACTCGACATCAAGTGCCCCACAGTTGGCAGATCATAGGGATCTGCAGACATGGTGCCACAGACTGATACGGAGGAGCCACAGGGGAACAAAATAGAAAAAAAGGGCAACCGCGGGATTTTCACGGCACTACACATAATTACAATTAAAATAATGAAGTTTATTTTATATCAAAAAGGTTTTTTTTAAAAACACACAAATTGTCTTTACTTATACAAGGGACATTTTCCAATTTTACAATGAGTTGTTTCTTGCTATAACAATTTTCAGCTATACACAATCTCTACATATAAAATTATCTGTTTCAAAAGCTGAACGTTTCTTAGAAAATCTCCACTTCATCAGGAGCGGAATAGATGAATGATTTCTAAATGTAAAAATACAAGATTACAAAATATATAGAGTTTCAGCAGATTGGTTATGCATGCATGTGACCAAGCACAGTTACCTAAATATGGAACACCACCAGAAAAATCTGAGGCATATCCCATTTGAGGAGGTAAGTTGAGAGACAAATCCCACAGCGACTTCAATGCCCAGGACAAAACAGTGCATGAAGAGGGCCAGTGATGGTATTAAATTGGCAAAGGCATCTAAAATGTATTAGAACGGCCCATATGTGTAGAGATAAATATATAAATAGATAATGATTGCAAATTCTACATATCTATTTTTGCACATATAAGAAGTTCTAATATTGAACAACTAGTTAATGTAAGGAATACATTTGTTAAATAAGTAACACCACTCCTCTTATGAGAGTTGTTTAATTTTGGAGTGGGCAAAAGCTAGTTATATTGTATATTGTTATAGTGCTATTTTAAGTTATGCTAACAAATAAAGCAAGGATACTTCAATACACCTGACAGAAGTATGTCAGAATGATATATATGACATCCCCCAAGTCAATCTCCAGCGATCCTTGTAGGCTGTCATATATATCATTCTGAGATACTTCTAGCAGGAGGCAGTTTGTTCATCAACAAGGCTGGAGAGCAGTACAATAATAAGTGTCTGCAGCCAACGTTGAAGAATTGTAGAGGTTTCTTGCAAGTTTGGGCCTGTATTTCTGCATATGGAGTTGGAGATTTTGTCAATATCAATGATGTCCTCAATGCTGAGAAATACATGGGTTGGACAAAAATACGGAAACACTACATGTTTTGCAGGTGTGAAACTGACAGCATATTTCTAGATGAAAGCCAAAGTGATGTAACATTCTTTTGGTTCCTCTGTGTGATGAGACACCTAGCTAACATGTGTGAAGCCTCACTTTATATTACGGAATCATGTCAGAGCTTACTGAGTTTCAAAGAGGGCAAATTGTTGGTGCCTGCTTAGTTGGTGCCTCTGTGAATGAAGTTGCCAATTTATTTACATTGTTGTGAGGTACAATATTATGATTATAATGGCATATACAGTTTCTAGGAAAATTTTATCTGATAAGCATGAGTATGGTCGACATGGTCAACTGACTGAAAGAGACAAAAGGACATTGTGCAGGATTATGACCTAGAATAAGGAGACAACTGCTGCAAAAGTGACTGCAGAGCTCACTCTTAACCTTGGTACACACTAGTACACACTACTAGTGTTTTTTCATTCAACCCAGTGGGCTGAATGAAAAAAACTGACAGCTCTGGTGGAGCCACTGTACTAACTATTTGATGTTAGTACAGCGATCTCCCCTGCTGTGCTATTGTGTTCTGCCAGAGGGGAGTACTCCCTCTGCCAGAACACTATGGTCAGCCCTCTCAGCCATTTGACTGAGAGTACTTATCGGGAGCTGATTGGTAGACCTTTTTTGGTCATGCTTCAATAGAATCAGGACAAATTTCAGCTGACTTCCACTGAACCGACCGATTGTCGCCTGGCTGCTATTGAACTGACTGATGCCACCGAACATTTGTCCTGTGTGCACTAGGCTTTAGTCTTCCAAAGCCCATGTCTACAAAAACTGTGCGGAGGGAACTCCACAAGCAAAGGGCTAGCTGCAATTGCCAAACCAGTAGTGACTGATATTAATGTTCAGGAGAGGAAAGAGTGGTGTAACACCCATAAATTATGGACTATTGATCAATTTAAGACTGTAATATGGTCTGATGAATTGAGCTTCACACTGTTCCCAACCACCGAAAGTGTTTACATGTGGCAAACACCATCTCAAGCTTATGACCAGGACTGTCTTGTGCCTACAGTAAAACATGGTGGCGGTGCAGTCATGGTTTGGGCAGCCTTATCTTTCTATTCTGCAGGCCCCATCATCACCTTGAAAGGTAAAGTCACTTCCAGCGACTATGTAAACATTTTGGCCAACCATGTACACCCCATGGTGCAAACATTGTTTCCCAAAGACATTTATCAAGACAATAATGCTCAGATTCACACAGCTGGAGCATGCAGATGAGGTCTCACACCTTCCCTGGGTGCTGCAGTTGTCGGACCTCAATATGAATTTTGGAGAACAAGGTTTGGGTTTGTTTTTTTTTTGTATTAACAATTTTTATTGGTTTTCAAATAAGTAAATTATAAACAGAACAGAGAGAAACATCGATGGCATAACTATATATAATCATGTCCAATAGAATCATACAAAGTCATACAAAATCAGTGCAGAAACAATCAGGATCTTAGATTCGAGCCGGCAAAGAGGAAATGAAGGAATCCCACGGGAGCCAAATCAACTCAAATACAGCAGACAAACAATTATGTAAAGCAGTCAAATACTCCATCCGTCTTACTTCAGCAATAAGTTTGTACAAAGTCAGCAGTGTGGGGGGAGTAGAAGATAACCAACCCATAGGAATACTTCTCCTGGCCGCGGTCAACACGTGAGCAGCAAGTTTTCTGGCTGGATTAGATAGACCCGGGAATGGCAAGCCCAGCAAAAAATGCAGAGGGTCAAAAGGGAGCGAGGCATGCAGCATTGATTGCAACAAGGAACGGACATCCTCCCAAAAAGGAACAATAGATTTACAAGTCCAAAAAATATGATAGAGAGAACCTGAATCCTTACCACAGCGCCAGCAGACAGGAGAAGCACTCGGGTTGAAAGCATGAAGAACCTCAGGTGTTTTGTACCATAACATCATAATCTTATAAATGTTTTCCTTAAAAACCACACAAACAGAAGATTTAGATGCATTTACCCAAATATTCTTCCACGTCAGTAAATCAATATCACGTTGTACAAACTGAGACCACCTACGCATGTAAAGGTGAGTTTCATTAGATAAAGGGGATGCAGCCATAAGAATTTTATAAGTATTGGAGATAATACCCCTTTGGTGGGGGCTCTGCATACATAAACGTTCGAAGGGTGTAGGCTTCCCCAGGATCAATGAAGATGATAGAGTAGAGAAAAAATGGCGTATTTGGAGATATATATATAGGTGATGAGGAGGTAAAGAAGCTTTTTTCTGGAGATCCGGGAATGAATGTAATTTACGAGTCACCGGATGTACCAAGTGACGCAATTGAAAAAGGTTAGATACCACCCAAAGAGACATCCGAGATATGGCCATATTGTCTGGCAGGTTAGGGTTGTAGAGAATATTTGTCAAAGGGGAGCATTCAGAGGCTAGAGTAAATTGAGTCTTACATTTCTGCCATACCGTCAATGAAAATTGCATGGGACCAAGGAATAGATGGCGGAAGGAAGAGATATCCACTGCCGCGGTGGACCAAAGAAGGGAACATGGATGAACTGGGGACAGTTGTAAAGATTCAATCTCAGTCCATGTGTTGGGAGGGTGTTGCGTGGACCATGACAGAAGAAAACTAAGGTGAGTTGCATAATAATACCTGATTATATCCGGCGCTCCCAGACCTCCCCTAGAACGCGGAGAAAGCAGAACAGAACGTGCAATCCTGTGCCGCATATTGTGCCAGATAAAGTGTAGGAAAGATTTCTGAAGCGAGTGAAGCTTTGACATAGGAACGGGAACGGGGAGAGTTGCAAACAAGTACAAGAGTTTGGGTAACACGGTCATTTTTAGAACGTTAATGCGACCGAGAAAAGAGATGGGCAAGGCATCCCAACGTTTCAGAGAGCGAGAGATTGCTATAAACAAAGGGGGGAAATTGGCCTCGTATATGGATTGGTAAGAGAGAGAAATATTAGTACCTAAATATTTTAAAGAGTGTGTGCACCACCGGTAGGGAAAGGCTTCCTGAAGCGAGGACAAAACGATAGGAGGGATATGTATTGGGAGTGCCTCAGTTTTGGACGTATTGACTTTGTAACCTGAAATAGCCCCAAATTGTTTCAAGGACTTATGCAAAATCGGTAAAGAAGTATGGGGACTCGTAAGCGTGAGAAGAATGTCATCTGCAAATAACGATAATTTGTACTCATGGGAATGTGACTGTATCCCGCGAATATCCGGGTTTGACCTAATAGCGATGGCTAGAGGTTCCAGACAAAGAATAAACAGTAAAGGAGAGAGTGGGCAGCGCTGACGCGTTCCGTTTGACATCTGAAAGGGAGGCGAGAGAAAAGAAGCTAATCTGACCTGTGAAAGGGGGAATGAATAGAGGGCCTTCAAAGCTGCTACAAATGGACCTTTGAAACCAAATCTCTCCAAGACCATGAACATATAAGGCCAGCTTAAACGGTCGAAAGCTTTTTGAGCGTCCAAGCTTAATAACACTGTAGGGGTAGAGGACCTGTTAACCAGATCAACCAGATCAATAGTTCTCCTAGTGTTATCTGCGGCATGTCTGGCAGGTACAAAGCCCACTTGATCCCTATGTATGATCTTGGAGATGATTCCGGACAATCGGTTGGCTAAAATTTTGGTAAAAATCTTATAATCGGAATTGAGTAGGGCAATGGGGCGGTAGTTGTCCACGATAGAATGGTCCTTATCGGGTTTAGGGATGACCGAGATATATGCACGGGAGAATTCAGTCTGAGGTATAATTCCCTTAAAAAGATTGTGATATAGAGAGAGGAGATGCGGTGCCAGAATACCAATAAATGTTTTATAGTAGGAGTAGGGCAATCCGTCCGGTCCCGGAGCTTTACGAGAAGGGAGAAGTTTGATTGTGTCCAGTAATCCCTCTAGGGTAATGTCAGCATTAAGGGTGGCAGTGTCCGAAGGTGAAATACTCGGGAGTGACAATGTATCAAAAAAATTATCAAATAATGACTGTGTGAGGGGTGGGTGCAGGTCCGGGGTTAAACAGTTATACAATTTCCCATAAAATGAGCCAAAAATAGTTGCCATAGCCCGAGGATCGTAAGTGGGGCTTCCATCTGGCTGTATTAGTAAGTCAGGCATCGTGGAAGGGGACTGAGCTTTGAGACGATTGACTAACATACGATGGGGCTTATTGGAAAATTCATAGAATTTCTGCTTGACCCAAAGGAGGGATTGAGCAGTCCTACTGGAGTCAAGAGCTTTAACCTGATCCCGTAGAGAAATTACCCTCTGGAGCCCAGGAATAGATGGCTTAGCCAATAACTGACCTTCCGCCCAAGATAGCTGTTGTATGAGGGAAGCCCTAGCACTCGCCGAGGACTTTTTTAAACGAGAACCCATAGAAATACAGAGCCCTCGAAAAACCACCTTGTGAGCCTCCCATAGAGTTGAGGAGGAGTTTACGGAACCAACATTATGGGTGAAATAAGTATCAAGTCCCTGCGATAATTCATCTCTAAGATGGTCTGTGGAAAGAAAGGTCTCATTAAGGCGCCAATGACAAGGTTTGGATATAAGAGGGGGGAAAAAAAGGTTTAAAGTCAAAGAGGCATAGTCGGACCAAGTAATGGGGTTAATATCAGAAGATACCAGAAGTGGAAGCAATGGAGCAGAAACGAAAAAATGGTCTAGGCGAGAATAACTACGGTGAGGGGTAGAGTAAAAAGTGAACTGTTTATGGAGAGGATGTTTAATCCGCCATGCGTCAAAGAGACGATGCTCCCTAATTAATCTACGAAAGGATTTTGAAGAGGAGCATTGCCGCTTCGAGGGAGAGGACTCAAAAAGAACCTTCCTGTCTTTATGGGGGGAAAGAATCAGATTAAAATCTCCCCCAACTATCACCTGCGAAGTGGAAAAGGAATCCAGTTCGGCGAGTGTTTGGGATAGAAATTGCAATTGGCCTGTGTTAGGGGCGTATAAATTCAGCAGAACTATGGGAGTCTCACCAAACATACACTCCAGAAGAATGAAACGACCCTGTCGGTCAACTTTGGAGGAAACAACCCGAAGGGAGCAATGTGACCCAATCAAAATTGCCGCTCCGGCCTTCCCAGAAGGATCAAAAGCCGAGTAGGCACGGGGAAAAAATCTCGAGGCAAAACGAAAGGAGCCTGTAGATTTGAAATGGGTCTCTTGGACAAAAATGATATCTGCTCCTGAGGATCGAAATTCCTTCAAAGCCATCCATCTTTTTTGAATAGAGTTGAGGCCCTTAACATTGTATGACAGAAACCTCAAAGCCATTATAGAATAACAGTGGCTGGGCTACATGTATTAGCATGACAAATGGAAAAATTACCATCGATGTAGTAAAAAGAAAAAAAACAGAAAACAGAAAACATAACACAACAGAAAAAAATACACAATGAAGAGCAGGTATCCGCAAGGATATAAACTTGGGAACGTCAACTAAGCCCAAATCGTCTAGGCCATTGGCTAGACAGTATCGAGGGCAGCACGACATCCGACACTTCCGGGAGGACGTCAAACCCGGCCAGAGAAAACAAGAACAAAATAAAATGCACCCAGCAAGGCTATGGCCGAACAAAACACCCGATTCGGCACAAAAGGTTACCCCTGAAAATCATCAGGCAGGAGGGTCGCTTGATCGGGGAGGGCGTGGACGTTGCGGTGTGCGTCTCCTCCGACCTCCGCGGACTGGTGTCCATATCTTGGAAGGGGTGACAGAAGGACGGGATGGAGTAGGCGGCGGCGAGGACATATCAGCAGGTAGAGGTGGAAGTCCCAACTGCTTAAGGAAAGAATCCGCCTCTTGAAGATCACGGAGGACAACATGAGTGTTGTCCCTAACAACCACCAGCTTAAAGGGGAACCCCCAACGATACAGGACACGATGATGTTGAAGATGTGTGGTGATCGGCTTAAAAGCCCGTCGCTTAGCAAGAGTAATCGGAGAAAGATCACAGAAGAGTTGGAGTTTATCACCTTTAAACTCCAAAGAAGATTTGTGGCGGGCTGCTGATAGTAAGGCTTCTTTACTTTGAAAGTAGTGGAAGCGGACTATAACGTCACGTGGACTGGTTCCCTCAATCGGTTTAGGGCCCAGAGAGCGATGGGCCCTATCCATCCGCCAATCTGCCTCTGGGACCATGGGGGCAGTAGCGATGAAGAAGGACAGTAGATGGCAGTGCAATTGAGCATCAGCAACAGATTCGGACAAACCACGTATACGGATATTTTGGCGCCGTTCCCTGTTTTCCAGGTCCTCTTGCTGGAGCTGCATTTGGGACATGGAATGTTTCAGATAGGCATTATCTTCCTCCAAAACGTGAACGTATTGCACCAAATCATCAAACTTACTTTCCAGCTTATCCGTGCGGTCCCCAATCTGGGCTATTTCCCCTCTGAGCTCATTAGCCAATTTTCCCACTTCAGCGGCTATAGAGGCGGTAATGTTTCGTAAAAAAATTTGCAGCTTGTCGTCTAACGCGGAGATTGTGAGCAGAGGAGACGACTTTGTCTGGTGAAGATTCAGACCAGGGGCTGGGAGACCCCCTGGAGTAGGGTTGTCCATAGCCTCTCCTGCTGTCAATTGGGGGTCATGATCCCCCATGTGTGGAAGGATCGGAGCAGAGGTTTGCAGCTGTGCTGGGATTATATAGGGTGCAGTACCCTCCGCGGCCGCTAGAGGTCCGGGATCTTTCCTCGGACCTCTATCCTCACTAGAGGCCGGGGATTGCGGCCTATATAGGAAGCGCCGCAGAGGCGAGGGCCGCGGGTCCTGAGGCTGCGGGGAGGGGGGCTTCCAGCGCCCTATCTTCCCCATAGAAGCCTCTCCCTGGTGCTGGGCAGGGTGCTTAGTGAAACGTGACTCACCCGAGGCAGAAGATCAGCTGTAGTGCGGAGCGGGTGAGTCACTCCTGGCCGGGGATGAGCGGAGCTCAGCAGAACACGTCTGCCATCATCCCTGGCCGCGCATGCCGGTTTGGGTTTGTTTTTCTACCTCCGGCATCTCTGAGAGAACTGTAATGATTTTTGCATGAAGAGTGGTATCAGATTCCATTATCCACCATCCAAGACTTATATTAGTCAATTCCCAGGAGAATTCAGGTCATCTTGGATGCCAAAGGTGGTCCAACACCATATTAGGTAACGATTTCATACTTTTACCTGGTCTTTCCATAATTTTGTCATACCATCAGGGAGGCATGTGATTGGCCCCAGATGTATTCTGCAGCAAGACAACAACCCCAAACATACAGCCTATGTAATTAAGAACTATCCTTAGTGTAAAGCAGAAAATGGAGTCCTGGAAGTGATGGTTTGGCCCCCACAGAGCCCTGATCTCAATATCAAGTCTGTCCGGGATTACACAAAGAGACATAAAGATCTGAGGCAGCATAGATCCACAGAAGATCTGTGGTTAGTTGTCCAAGATGTTTGGAACAACCTACTGACGAGTTCCTTCGAAAACTGTGGTGTGCAAGTGTACCTAGAAGAATTAATGCTGTTCCATTTAATAAAAACAATTTCTACATAAATTTAGGAAAAATGCATTCTGCTACACATCTTTGGTCCTAATAAGTGTATATTGATTGATTTGAGTGAAAGGTATAGCGTCTACAAATAATGGTATATATACCGTATTTTCCGGCGTATAAGGCGACTGGGTGTAGAAGGCGACCCCCTAATTTTCCAGTTAAAGCATGGGTTTTGGGCTATACTCATTGTAGAAGACTACCCCCCTTCTGAGGCAACACCATTTAACCCCTAGCCTACAGGGCACTTATACCCACTTCCCCCAGGCCAATTTTCAGCTTTCAGCGCTGTCACACTTTGAATGACAATTGCGCGGTCATGCAACACTGTACCCATATGAAATAGGTGACACTGATGGGCACTGATGAGGAGGCACTGGTAGGTGGCACTGATGGGCATTGACAGGCATCACTGATAGGCGGCACTGATAGGCGGCAATGATAGGCGGCACTGATGCGCACTGATAGGTGGCACAGACTGGCACTGATGCGCACTGATATGTGGCACTGACTGGCACTGATATGTGGCACTGATAGGCGGCACTGATGCGCACTGATAGGTGGCACTGATTGGCAGCACTGATGGGCATTGACAGGCATCACTGATGGGCACTGAAAGGCAGCACTGATACATGGCACTGATAGGCGGCACTGACTGGCACTAATAGGTGGCACTGACCGACACTGATGGGTGACACTGAAAGGCAGCTCAGATGGGCACTGATATGTGGCATTGATGTGCACTGGTAGGCACTGATATGTGGCATTGATGTGGCACTGATGGACACTGACAGCTGGCACTGCTGGAGCTACACTGATCATCAGGGCACACTGATCATCAGTGCCCTGATGATCAGTGTACATGTCCCCTCCGCGGAAAGCCGATTACCAGCTCTCCTCTCCTCTCCTCTCGAGCTGTCAACATGACAGCTCGAGAGGAGAGAAATGCCGATATCTGACATTTCCCTGATTACATGTGATGAGCTGTGATTGGACACAGCTGATCACATGACCGAGCCGACATCTTCGGCTCTTTCCGTGATCGGTGGTAGCTGTGTCCGAGGGACACAGCGCATCGCCGCGCATGCGCGGAGAATGGGAGGACGTCATATGAGCCAATCACAGCAAGTGATGTATTCTATTAATGAATACTGAGGCTGCTCGGATTGGCTGTGTCAGAGAGGCGGGCTGATGATGTCAAAACTTCAGCCAATCCGTGCAGGCTCTGTATTCATTAATAGAATACATCGCTCGCCGTGATTGGCTCAGAGCGGTACACTGTATGTAGCTGAAGCTACCATACAGTATTACCGCACATCCAGCGTTCTATACCCGGCGTATAAGACGACCCCCAATTGTTGGGGTATGTTTTTAAGTAAAAAAAGTTGTCTTATACGCCGGAAAATACGGTATATATATATATATATATATACTATAATTTATAATTTGCATGACACAAGTGTATAATCCAAACACACACGTTCCTGCGTTAAAAATGGCTGTGTGTATAAGTGGGTGCTGCAGTGACCGTCGGCTGGAACCGAACAAAATCAGCAAGAAAAAAATGTCACCAGCACACCGAAGATCACCAACATGGGTCCAAAGGTTTTAATAAACCATCACATAGTTACAGCAAGGCAACGTTTGGAGTCTCACAGGACCCCTTCATCAGGCATGTGATGTCACATGCCTGATGAAGGGGTCCTGCGAGACTCCGGAACGTTTCCTTGCTGTAACTACTGTATGTGATGGTTTATTAAAACCTTGGACCCATGTTGGTGATCCTTGGTGTGCTGGTGACATTTTTTCCTTAGTGTTGCATGACCACGCAATAGCCAGTTAAGGTAGCGCAGTGCCAACTAGCAAAAAATGACCTGGTCACGAAGAGTGTAAAATCTTCCGGAGTTGAAGTGGATATCTACATGGGGCAGTATGCTAGTGGTCAATTGATACAAATAAACTATTAACACTACAGTTTCTGAAATCATTCTTAATGAACAGCAATTTTTTACACCTGCATAGAACTTTTGCACATTATATATATATTATAATGAGAGTGTGTATATATATATATATATATATATATATATTGGGAGAGTTTTTCGTATCCATTCTTTTTTCAATTGCTTTCTATTATGTTATATAGTTCACTTTAAAGGTTCCTACACCCTAAAATGGGCCCCTTCCCTGGAATGTCTGTCTCAAGATTGTGTTACACAACATGAATAGACTCATCAATAGTTACTAGTCGTCTAAACATTTTCTAACAAAAAACTGAACTGACATCATCCCATTCTGCTCTAATTCAGCAGTGGATCTGTTCAACAGGAAATCTGTTTAGTGGCAAGGCGACTGGATCCTGGGTAGGTTTTCCTTGTTTTCCAACATGAGCTTAGTATTATACACAAGAAAGAGAGAAAGAGAATACAGGAGAGAAGAGAGGGAGAAGAGACGAGAGAGGAGAGAGAAAGAGGAGAGAGAGGAGAGAGGAGGAGAGAGAGAAGAGAGGAGAGAGAGCAGAGAGAGAGAGAGAGAGAGAGAAGAGGGGAGAGGAGGAGAGAAGAGAGGAGAGAGAGAGAGAAGAGAGGAGATGAGAGAGAGCGAGAGAAGAGAGGAGAGAGAAAAAGAGAGGGAAAAAGATAACTATCCTTACCATAAAAATTCTCTGACTGGTTAACTTTACAGTTCACTGATTAGTAAATTTATATGTATTGATATATATTTGTCAATTTTGGGAAATGCTTATTAGTTTAAGTCCGTCTAATTCTTTGTTAAAGTATATAATGACTCCTGCCTTCCGTTACATAGAGAGGTGGTTTATACCTGCATTGCCTGTAACCCATTGCTATATCAAGAAAAATGAATAATATTATAATTCGGAACAACTGCCGCAATGTTGATTTATCCATAACATTTAATAAATCCAAAAGGGTGAACAATATAGAGTATATCGCAGCGGTGTACAGATTATTTTATATTTTTAAATGTGATTAATAGCTTAACAAGCGATGTCTATAGCTGGCATCTGCAGCATCATCAGTGTTATACTAAAGGCACTACAGTAGTAAATAAAAATAGTAGATTAATAAAAAATAGAAAAAAAATATGAAAATGTCGTGCATTTGTTAGTGCATGATAAAAAAACACAAAGCAGGGTTTTTATTAACCACTTGCTATTGCCATATGACGGCTACGGCAAGGTCATCCAGTTCTGGTAGGGTGTTCCTGAACCACGCACCCCCACCCACCCCCGTGTGCCCCCAGGGGCATGCACCCGGCGCTTTCTGTGATCTCTGTGTCCAATCACATGTCATGGTAAAGGGCCAATCACAGAGGCATTTTACACGTGATCAGCTGTGTCCAATCACAGCTGATCACGATGTAAACACACTTGCCGGTTATCGCCAGCACTTTCCTCACTTGATAGCCAATAGCCGGAAAGTTTGAAAGGAGACATCTACACTGATAATCAGTGCCCTGATTATCAGTGCAGCCCCAAAAGTGCCCAGCAGTGCTGGCAATATGTGCCCATCAGTGCTGCTGCTCTGTGCCCTTCAGTGCCACCAGTCAGTGCAGCCTATCAGTGCCACCTATCAGTGCCCTTCAGTACTACCTATTAGTGCCCATCAATGCCGCCTATCAGTGCCCATCAATGCCGCCTACCAGTGCCCATCATTGTCGCCTATCACTGTCCACCAGTGCCTCATATCAATGCAGCCTCATCTGTACCTCCTACTCAATGCCCACCAGTGCCGCCTCATCATTACAGTCTATCAGTTACCATCAGTGCTGCTTATCTGTGCTGTCTCATCAGTGCCCTTTAGTGCTGCCTATTAGTGCCCATCAGTTCTGCCTATCAGTGCCACCTATAAGTGCCCATCAGTCCGCATATCAGTGCAGCCTCATCAGTGCCTCCTCATCAATGCCCACCAATGCCGCCTCATCAGTGCTGCCCATCAGTGCTGCCTATCAGTGCCCATCAGTGCAGCCTCATCAACCCACAACAGTGAAGGAGAAAAATAACCTGTTTGCAAAATGTTTTAATAGAAACTGAAAAAAAACTTTTTTACATTTTTGGTCTTTTTAGTTTGTTTAGCAAAAAGTCTGCATATTTGGTTTTAGTTAGTGAGTTAGAAAGTATAGATGCCATTAGGTGAGCATATCATCCAGGAAACTAGCGTGTTCATATGGAGAAGTTAATATGATCAGACTTCATACTTCTTTTAGTACAAGTTTTCTTCAAGGACTAGTAGCCCCAAGGCTGAATGAGCCCTTGAGCCATACAGAAAGGAGCTCTATATGGAAAGGAACATGGCAGAAAGTAGAAAGAACATAATTAAGGGAACTTATAAGGGGAACTTAAAAGTAAATGGCTACTACCAATAAAAGGATGGGTTCAAAGGAGGGTAGTTATGTGTGGGTGCAGAGAAGGGTGACACTCACCTGAATATAATGGACAGTTGCAGTCTTCTAAAGATCTTTTAACCCTTCTGTTTTATTTTGTTATTGTCACAACTTAACTGGTGGAAGTTTATATTGCGATATTGTATCTGTTTAGCACCTGTAACACCCCTCTGACCGCTAAAGGCTAGTGGGGCCACCAGGGATAGTTGGGCTAGCATTTCACCTCAGGGTGTAGTGCCCAGGGAATAGTGCAAAATGTGTACAAAATCAAATCACTTTTTGGTGCAAAGCAAGCGATTATTGATGCTCACTCAAAGCTCTCTCTGGGAAATGCAGTTCAAAAGCTCTTGATTACAGTAGAGTTTCTTTCTTCTCTGGACTACAGTTCCCACAGTGCAGTGCTGCCTGACTAGTCTATGGAATTCTTGCTGCTCAGCATCTCCCTCCTCTTGCTGATATAGCTGTTAACCAGTTCAGTACCGCAGGACAGCAGCTACAGAGACCAGCTTCAGCCAGCATTTTTTGTCACTCACTCTTATTCTTAGCCAAGCACCTGGCTACACAGTAAGTGATGGTTTACATATACAGTATGTTTATTGGATGCGGTTTGAACTGCATCCAATCCGCATGACACATGAAAAAACATTGCTTCCTATGGTACCTGTTCACATATGTCCAGTGCACTGCTGGCAGGGATTCAGTGCGGTTTGAAAAAGAGTCATGTATGATTTCTGAGCAGTGCCTTCAGGTTCAGGTGTGGAATACAGGCTTCTATGGCAACCATTTCTAATCCTGTCCTGAACCTGATGTAAACCCGACATGAATCGCTCAACAACTACTGTATCAATTGGCTGTGAAACTCGAGCTTCAATCCGCACCACACATGTGTGAATCAGCTTTAAAGAGCACAAACTAAAAAGAACAGGCAGTTCTTTTGTAACCATTCAATCACATTGGCTTGCACTACTGGAGTTCTCAGTTTGAATCCAAACCAAGACACTACCTGTATAGAGTTTACATGTTCTTCCTGTTCTTGTAAATATATGCACATATAAGTAAAACATGCAGCACTAGTACAAATCTAAAATTGAAGCATGCGAACTTGAAATGTGATAATCAAAAAACGACAAAGCAATCATTTCCTAAAACCATACATAAAGGGGATTGTCAGATAAAATAGGCATCCAGAGATGTGATCAATGGTGATGAATATACAGTATGCGTCCTAAGTTATTATTATAAAGTGCACAGTGAAAACGTTCAAGGCAAAATAGTGAAAAAATTGGTGACTTCTGTGACCATGTTCCTTATTGGGAGATGAGTGTAGATTGCACTAACCGGAAAGCGCGATTTAATGCGCGTTTGAGTGATTAACCATTTGCCGCCCACCCATATGGCGTCCTCCTGCACATGCGCAGATTGCGCTCCTGCAGAGGGGCGCAGCGGTGCGATTTGTCACCGGCCGTGTACTTCGGACACAGCTGATGACAGATCTGAGTATCGGCCCTGTTGACCAATCACAGCAGGTCACATGACAGCTGTATACAATGGATGGATGGATGGCGCTGAAACCTGAAAACTGGCCTGGGCAGGAAGGTGTAAAATTGCCCGGTATTGAATTGGTTAATAACCAACTCCTGGTCATCCACATATGGAAACTGGATCTCAACGGGGATCGTCTGGCCTGCGTCAGCTAGGTAAGTATCGCACCCTCAGGGTCTCCAGGTACCAAGGAAAGACAATCTTCTCTCCAGCAGGGGGAGCCTGTCTCACCATTAATGCAGTAGCCACCAGGTCATCATGTTATGCCTTGAAAGGGGGGGGCTTGGGAGTAACGAGCCAGAATACAGAAAATCCTGATAGTGTAGTACTCAAAGGGAGGAGAACGTGCAAGAGCACGAAACGCGTTAGAGAGGTGCCCTATACCCTGTGACTTCACACTGCATGGCCCTCGTGGATGGCTGGTGGCCATTTTGGATTTCTCCCTGCTAGCTCTCAAGTGCAACATGTGAGTTCATACTCTTGCTATATACCCCCGTTGTTTCTAATAAAGTACTACACTATCAGGATTTTCTGTGTTCTGGCTCGTTACTCCCGAGCACCCCCCCTTCCAAGGCATAACATGATGACCTGGTGGCTACTGCATTAATGGTGAGACAGGCTCCCCCTGCTGGAGAGAAGATTGTCTTTTCCTAGTACTTGGAGACCCTGAGGGTGCGATACTTACCTAGCTGACGCAGGCTAGATGATCCCCGCAGAGATCCAGTTTCCATATGTGGATGACCAGGAGTTGGTTATTAATCACTCAAACGCGCATTAAATCGCGCTTTCCGGTTAGTGCAATCTACACTCATCTCCCAATAAGGAACATGGTCACAGAAGTCACCAATTTTTTCACTATTTTGCCTTGAAAGTTTTCACTGTGCACTTTATAATAATAACTTTGGACGCATATATTCATCACCACTGATCACATCTTTGGATGCCTATTTTATCTGACAATCCCCTTTATGTATGTTATTAAGTAGTGATTGCTTTGTCGTTTTTTGATTATTGCATTTCAAGTTCGCATGCTTCAATTTTAGATTTGTACCAGCGCTGCATGTTTTACTTATATATCCACTATGGAGGCTTCTGAGGTTCGCCTTTTCATGCTAGTCGCTCTTTGATTCCTATCCAGCGCTCGTATTTTGCCGTTTTCAAATATATGCATATATTCACCAGCACACCAAGGATCTCCAAAGCGTTGCACCTTTTCTTCTGTGATCATTCTGCAGTAAAAGCCTTTTTTGACCATTTGGAGATCCTTGGTGTACTGGCGAATATGTGTATTTATCTGTGATGTTTCCAGTATCCAGCTGGTAGTCGCTACAGCACCTGCTATCGATGAGCCCGGTTTCCAGGAATGTGTGCAATGGGAATATAGACAAGACTTCCTGTTTTTGTGTCGGGTTCCTCTGGGTACTCCGGTTTCCTCCCATAATGCAAAGACATGCTGGTACAGTATGTTAATTGGCCCTATGATGTGTACATATTCATGTGAGGTGGAAACTTTAGACTGTAAGTTATTTGAGGGCAGGAACTGATATAAATATACAATATCTAAGGTACTATGTAAATTGTCAGCACCATATGTACAGTATACCTTAAACAAATAAAGAAAAAAAATACACACAACCCTTCACCTTCACTGTGTTGAGACCATAAGGAATGTTGTTAAGCAACAGGCAGAGTAGCAAAGGTCACCAGATTCTTGAGTTTCACTACAAAATTGTCAATTGTGGTATTACATACATTATATTGTTTCCACGCTTTATGTGTCCATTGGAAGATTCTTGATGCAGATTTTCCATGATAACTAGGTCAGCTGTCTCAAGTTGATATGCTAATATATGGAAAGATAACCTATAAAATCTAATTAGCTTAGCGGAACAGAAGAATAGGAAGCCTTTCCATGGCATACTTGACAGCTATTCCATAATAGAAGTTACTAGGTTATGGAAATATCAATGAAACTATGTCCTCTGTTTGTGTTATATAGCATTTTTATTCATAGAATAACTGATATTTATTTTACATATATATTAAGCTGACATTTACAGCATTTACTAGCCATGAAGTTAACTGTTGACTTAGGTTATTTGACTTTGCGGTTTGACAACTTAAGCTCCGGAAGGATTTATCCCCTTCATGACCAGAGCATTTTTTGCTATTTTGTGCCACTTTAACTGGCAATTGTGTGGTCAGGGGGTCAAAGAAAGAAGAAAAAAAGGAAAACAAATAAAAATAAAAAAAAAAAGTCTAGAGTAGGAGAAAAAATAAAAGTGTCCTCCAATTAACGGGAGTGTACATAACCAAGGTTAGAAGGTTAGCAAAAGAGAATATTCTGTAACTCAAGGATATTATGATAAATCGGTACAACGGGTGATAAAGGTGTAGGGATGATGTGTGTGATTAACTGACTATGTAGATGATGAAGGGTTACAGACCGTAAGTATCAAACAAGGTTAACCAGCTAACACATCATGCTCGTTTTGTTCCGAGAGCCAAACCATACATGATGTAACCCAAAAGGAGACTGTGAGGGAACGGGTCAAAATGTAAAGAGTACCAATGGTAGTTCCTCAAATAAGTTTAGGCTTACCCTTGTAGGGTGAGTTAAATAGTGACAGAGATTCCCAGAGTGAGAGGAGGAGAAGAAAGCAAGGGGGAAAATAGGCTAAGGAACTAGGGAGTTGGAAAGGGTGAGGTGTCCCAAGGATGATGCGACCAATACCCTGCGAAATGCCAAGTATGTAAGGGGTGAATAGTTGCCATGACTTTATTACTGCTTTGTTAAACTCAGAAGGTAGGCTGTGTTTAATCCAGGGTTGCCAGGTATTTTCAAATTTGCCAATCTGATCCTTTTCAATAGCTGCCATCTTAGCTTGTATCAAAAAGCGGTTCCTTCTGTGTTTCGTCTCAGCCAAAATTAAGGAGGGAGATTTCCACACCTTAGCTATCATTTGTTTCATGGCTGCCAGTAATGAGATCATAAGTTTAAATTGTTAGTGCATCATTGACACAGGTTTCAGGTTAAGGAGAGCAAGTGATGGGTCTGGCTGAAGAGGTAACTCAAACAGCTCAGAGGCAAGTGTAAAAATAGTCTTCCAATAGTCTCAGACCACTGGACAGTCCCACCAGATATGTAAATGAGTACCCGGTCCTGAACAGCCATGAGAACAAAGAGTGATCTGGAGGGAATTTTGCAGTACCATCTGGTAAGAACCTTATAATTGGCTTCCACCGCAACCAGATTGGGTGAACAGGCCTTGGTTGCAGACCAAATTTCAGACCATTCTGTGGTGTCAAAGGTGTGTCCTAGTTCTTTCTCCTACTTACGAACATATGAAGAGGTGCCCTCGTCAGGTTTAGCTAGTATGTGATTGTAGAGTATAGAAATTATTATTATTATTATTATACAGTATTTATAAAGCGCCAATAGTTCACTCAGCGCTGTACATTACAAAGGGGGACAGAACATGTGACAGAACAATACCAATACAATGCAAAACATGAGGGGATCGAGGGCCCTGCTCTTTCGAGCTTACAATCTAGAAGGGATGGGATAGTGGTACAGGAGGAGATAGCTGTGGGGGATGGAGTGGTAGGAAGAGTGGAGGAGGTCAGCAAGTTAGCAGGGGGTGAGGTAGGCTTCCCTGAAGAGATGGGTTTTCAGGGTGCGCCTAAAGGAGAGGAGAGTAGGTGATAATCTGATGGGTTGGGGCAGGGAGTTCCAGAGGATGGGTGACACCCTGGAGAAGTCCTGGAGGCGGGCATGGGAGGAGGAGACCAGGGAGCTAGAGAGAAGGAGGTCTTGTGAGGAGCGGAGTGTGCGTGCTGGGTGGTACTTGGATATTAGGTCAGTGATGTAGTTCGGGGCAGTATGGTGGACAGCTTTGTACGTCAGTGTTAGGATTTTAAATTTGATCCGTTGCGCAATCGGAAGCCAGTGGAGGGATTGGCAGAGGGGGGTGGCGGAAACAGAGCGTTTGGAAAGGTGAACGAGTCTGGCAGCCGTATTCAGGATCGACTGAAGCGGGGATAGCCAGCGGCGAGGCAGGCCAGTGAGGAGGGAGTTGCAGTAGTCGAGTCGTGATATGATGAGGGAGTGGATGAGCTGTTTAGTGGTTTCTGGGGTTAGGAACGTGCGGATTTTGGCGATGTTGCGGAGGTGGAGTCTGCACGAGTTTGTTAAAGATTGGACTTGGGGCTGGAAGGATAGGTTGGAGTCCAGAATGACACCAAGTACTCTGGCCTGCAGAGCGGGTTTGATATTGGCGTTGTTGGATGTGATGTAGAAGTCAATGGGGGGTGGGGTTCGGGCTGGGGGGAAGACAAGGAGCTCGGTTTTGGAGAGATTCAGTTTAAGGAAGTGGAGCGACATCCAATCTGATATGTCGCTCAGTAGGTGTGTGATTTGGGCAGAGACCGAGGGGGTGAGGTGGGGGGTTGAGAGATAGATTTGTGTGTCGTCGGCATAGAGGTGGTAGTTGAAGCCGTGAGAGTGTATGAGTTGGCCAAGGGAGGAGGTGTAGATGGAGAAGAGAAGGGGCCCAAGGACAGAGCCTTGAGGGACCCCAACAGAGAGGGGGAGTGAGGGGGAGGTGGTAGCATTATAGGTAACGCTGAAAGAGCGTTGTGACAGGTAGGATGAGAGCCAGGAGAGAGCAGAATCTCTGAGGCCGAGGGAGTGTAGTATTTTGAGGAGGAGGGGGTGGTCAACTGTGTCGAAGGCCGCAGAGAGGTCAAGGAGTAGGAGCACTGAATAGTGGCCATTAGCTTTGGCGGTTAGAAGGTTGTTGGAGAGTTTGAGTAAGGCGGTTTCGGTGGAGTGTAGGGGGCGGAAGCCAGACTGTAGGGGATCGAGGAGGTTGTTGTCGTTGAGGTGAGAGCATAGGCGGGTGTAGACGAGGCGCTCGAGGAGTTTAGATGTAAGTGGGAGCAGGGAGATGGGTCTGAGGTTGTTCGGGTCATTGGGGTCCAGGGAGGGCTTTTTAAGTATGGGGGTGATGTGTGCATGCTTCAGTGGGGAGGGGAAAGTGCCGGAGGAGAGGGAGAGATTAAAGATGTGGGTGAGGGAGCGTAGGATGGAGGGGGAGGGAGGTCGTAGGAATTGTGAGGGGATAGGGTCGAGGGGGCAGGTGGTGAGGCGGGCATCAGAGAGGATCTTGGAGACTTCCTCGATGGTAGTAAGGTCAAAGGTGCGGAGTGTTGGGGGAGCTTCAGTATGAGGAATGTAGGGTGGGGTGGGAGAGGAGGTCAGAGCAGTGGTGAGGCCGTGGGAGAGGGGTGAAGAGGGGGTAGCTAAGTGAGGGGGAAGGGGGTTGGAGGGAATTTGAGCAGCGACGAAGTCCCTGCGGGTAATGTCGAGGGGGAGGGGGGATGATGGGGTAGCTGTGTGAGAGGGGACGGGTTGAGAGGGCGTGTGAGTTGCGGCAATGTCCTTGCGAATTGTGTCAATCTTGTTTTTGAAGTGATTGGCAATCTCAAGGGCGGTGAGTGAGGTGCTGGGTGGAGGTGGGGGTGGAGAGAGTAGAGAGTTGAAGGTGGAGAAGAGTCGGCGAGGATTGGAGGAGAGGGCCTTGATGAGGGTCAGGAAGTAGGCTTGTTTGGCTGCGTGGAGGGAGGAGGTCTAGGTGCGGAAGGCAGATTTGTAGCAGGTGAAAGCTTGTTGGGATTTTGTTTTGCGCCATAGTCGCTCCAGGGCACGACTGCGTCGTTTGAGGGTTTTGGTGTGATCAGTCTGCCAGGGCTGGAGCGGTCGGAGTCTGATGTTGCGTGTGGTTAAAGGCGCTAGTGAGTCAAGGGCTGCTGACAGCGCGTTGTTGTAGGCAATCATAGCCAAGTCGGGGCAGGACAGGGGGAGGATGCGGTCGTGGAGTTGATCAGCTGCAGAGTGGAGGGGGGCAGGGTTAAGGTTGCGGAGGTTACGGCTGGTAGTAGTGTGACATTTGGAAGGGTAGGTGTTGGAGGACGAGGCGATAGAGAAGGTGATCAGGTTGTGGTCAGAGAGAGGGAAGGGGGTGTTAGTGAGGTTGTGGGGAGCGCAGCGGTTGGAGAAGACAAGATCAAGGATATTACCGTCGGAGTGGGTGGTGGATTGTATGCACTGTGCAAGTGCAAAGGAGGAGGTTAAGTGGAGGAGACGGGCTGTGTCCGGGTTGTCAAGGTTGACAGGGATGTTGAAATCCCCAAGAATGATGGTGGGTAGCTCAGAGGAGAGGAAGAAGGGTAGCCAGGAGGAGAAGTCTTCCAGGAAGCAGGGTATGGATCCAGGAGGCCGGTATATCACAGCAATCTTCAGGGGGGTTGGGGAGAATAGTCGGACGCAGTGGGCCTCGAAGGAGGAGAAGGATAGGGAGGGGGGGTTTGGGAGGACTCGGAAGGTGCTCTGCGGTGACAGGAGCAGACCAACCCCACCACCTTTACGACCGTTAGGTCTGGGTGAGTGGGTCCAGGTGAGACCTCCATAGGAGAGTGCAGCAGGGGAGGTAGAGTCAGTGGGCTGGATCCAGGTTTCCGTGATCGCCAGGAGGTTGAGGGAGCGGGAAACAAAGAGGTCGTGGATGGCGGTAAGCTTGTTGCACACCGATTGGGCGTTCAGGAGTGCACATGAAAACGGGGGGGAGATTTTAGGGAGCAGGGGGACAGATACTAGGTTGCGGTAGGACATGGAGGCGGGAGGGTGTTGTGCGGGTGAGGGAGGTGGTGGAGGGCCAGGATTTGGGGAGATGTCTCCCGCGGCTAGGAGGAGGAGAAGGGTGAGAAAGGTGGCATGGGAGCGGGATGTGCAGGAGCGTGAGAAACTCCTAGTGGAGGTGTTCGGGTCAGTGGGAGAGTGGAATAATAGGAGGAGGTGGTGGGTGCCATAGAGGGGCGAAGGAAGCAGTGAGGACACAATATACAAATGTTTAGGAGGACCAGAGGGATATAGTGAATGGATTTTGGGAATGGAGGAGAGGAAAATGAGGAGTAGAAGAGGCATTTTGGGGGTGATGAGGGCAGTAGTAGGGAGATGAAAGCAATGAGGGGGAGATGTGCAAGTTTTGGGGTGGAGCAGAGGGGTAAAGAAGTGAGATCTTGGGAACAGAGGATAGTAGTATGAAGAGGAGTGTATTATATAAAGGTACACAGAGTGGGACTCAGGCATGTAAGAGATGTTTCCCAGGGTGTTTGCTTGCAGTCTGTCCAGCATGCAGTAGAGTTTCTTGCTGTTGTTGTGTCTTTCTCCTGCTTTAGTTCAACGGCTGTGTTTAACTGCTTCAAACTCTTTCGAAGCCGCACTCCATCAGAAGCCGCACCCCCATCAGAGACTGTGCCCCCCATCAGAGATCTCCCCCATGAGCTGATCTGAATTTATAGGGAGATGCTCAAATGAGCATTCAACTCCACCCCAATTAGAAGCTGATAAGGCTCACATGAATGTTGGGGGATGTCTCATAGGAACCAGGCTACAGTCGTAAACTGGGTGCAACTGAAGGTGAGGACTGCTCAACATACACACAAATATAAGTACACCATTTGTTCTGAATATAACAGGAGTGAAAGTGAGTTTGAGGTAGGAGAGGTGCATTTACCCAGGAGAAAAACAGCAGGAGTCAATGCGTTTGAGTTAGGAGTGGAGGTAGGAGAGGTGCATTTACCCAGGAGAAAAACAGCAGGAGTCAATGCGTTTGAGTTAGGAGTGGAGGTAGGAGAGGTGCATTTACCCAGGAGAAAAACAGCAGGAGTCAATGCGTTTGAGTTAGGAGTGGAGGTAGGAGAGGTGCATTTACCCAGGAGAAAAACAGCAGGAGTCAATGCGTTTGAGTTAGGAGTGGAGGTAGGAGAGGTGCATTTACCCAGGAGAAAAACAGCAGGAGTCAATGCGTTTGAGTTAGGAGTGGAGGTAGGAGAGGTGCATTTACCCAGGAGAAAAACAGCAGGAGTCAATGCGTTTGAGTTAGGAGTGGAGGTAGGAGAGGTGCATTTACCCAGGAGAAAAACAGCAGGAGTCAATGCGTTTGAGTTAGGAGTGGAGGTAGGAGAGGTGCATTTACCCAGGAGAAAAACAGCAGGAGTCAATGCGTTTGAGTTAGGAGTGGAGGTAGGAGAGGTGCATTTACCCAGGAGAAAAACAGCAGGAGTCAATGCGTTTGAGTTAGGAGTGGAGGTAGGAGAGGTGAATTTACCCAGGAGAAAAACAGCAGGAGTCAATGCGTTTGAGTTAGGAGTGGAGGTAGGAGAGGTGCATTTACCCAGGAGAAAAACAGCAGGAGTCAATGCGTTTGAGTTAGGAGTGGAGGTAGGAGAGGTGCATTTACCCAGGAGAAAAACAGCAGGAGTCAATGCGTTTGAGTTAGGAGTGGAGGTAGGAGAGGTGCATTTACCTGTGAAAGTAGAGAAGGCATAATTAGATTGCTGTGTTTAACTGCTTCGCACTCTTTCGAAGCCGCACTCCGTCAGAAGCAGCACCCCCATCAGAGACTGTGCCCCCAGAAATGGGACCTCTGGCCATGTCCACTGAGCCACGTCATTAAAATTGTCAGGGACTGCTTAGCAACCAGCAACTGTTGAAACAATGAACACTTTTGTGAGCAGTATGTAATATACAGTATTGTGTATATAGTGCAGGAGTCTCTAAGGCAGAGGGGAAGGGGTGTGCAATGCACAGAATTCATTCTCAACAAAAACCCCCCCTCCCAACAGCACAAATGTGGTCTTCCCGCCCACAACAAATCTTTCCTGCCCAAACCTCAAATTCCCCTCTTACACCAAAACCTTTTTCCCTTTGCTCATCACAAGCCTTCCCAGCATAATCCACCCTTCTTCCCCATCCCAGGACCTATCTCCACCCGCCCTCAATTCCCCCTCCCAACACAAATCCTCCTTCCCTCCCAGAATAAATCCTCTTCCACCCCCAAATCCTCCCGCCCAGCACAATTCCCCCCATTCCAGTACAAATCCTTCCGCACCCAATTCCTCTTTCCAAATCCCCCGCGGCACAAATCCTCCTTCCCTCAAATCAACCTCCCAGCACAAATCCTCCTGCAGGGTGCTCGGGGTCCCAAACACTGTGATTGCCTACTCTGTGACAGCCACCATCTCTTTGATTCGGGGGGAGGGAGAGAAAGAGGATACAGTATGTGATGGGGGTGCTTTGATAGGGGAGAGGACTTGTGCTAGAAGGTGGGGTGAGGGGAGGACTGGACACACAAATCCTCTCCCTGCTTCTCGAATAAATCCATATCTCCCAACTGTTCTATTTTGGAGGGACCTTCCTGAAATTTTAATAAAATCTTGGTGTCTCGTGAATCTGGGCTGAGTCTTGGAGCTCAGTGCCAAAGTAAGTTCTGGCACTTGGCTCCTGTAACTCTCCTGACAGGAGCGTGCCAAAGTGGGCAGCCAGGGCACTTGCCCCACATCCTTTATGCGGTGCCAGGGGTCCCAAAAACCGTGATTGCCCACTCATCTCTTTGATTTGGGGGAGGGGGGTAAGAGTATATGTGATGGGGGTGCTTTGGTAGGGGAGAGGCCTTGTGCTAGTGGGGGGGGTTGCATTTTCTCTATCTCTGCATCTTCTGTACCTGCCCCCCCTCCACCCCCTTCCTGGTTACTGTGTCCCCCCTCCTCTGTATCCATCCATAAGCTAAACACAGACCTCAGATCATCAGCAAGGCTCTTGAAGTGCAATGTTCCTTTTCTCTGGCTCCTCCTCTTGTCTGTGTACATGAGAAAATGTTCTGAAAACAAAATAAGCAACCACACCTGAGGACTGGTAAGCAGTACTATATTAGTGTAGCCACACCAGAGACATTTGTTATGCTACTTGTTGTGCACATGTATTGCAGAGCTCTTGCATTGTAGCAAAATTTACTTTGAAACACCCAAAAATGGCCTCCACAGTTTACCTCTGTGGGATAACTACAGAAAGAGGGACATGTACCAGCCATTTTTTATTACAATTCCAACTGACAAAAATAAAATAGGGTGTCACCAAATTCAGGTAGGAGCTGTACCTGCATATTTATCAAAGCCGACACTTACAGTTGCACAATATTAGGTTTAGATATCTTTTAAATCTCATAAGGGGTTCATCTGCCTGTCAAAGATTGATTATCTTCATGTTTAAAGTTTACAGTCTGCATACCAAATAATCCCTGTGTTACTTTTCATGAATTTTTATGTAGTCTATGCAATATAAATAATTGAAACATATCCCTGTAACAGGATACATAATTGTAGCTGGAAATATGGAGGCTACATCATGCTATTGAATTATAATTCAAGTCCACAAAGTACCATGTGTTTCAATAATATATAGTAAATACATAAATATTAAAATCTAAGTATAAAGAGCAATAGCAAAAGATGAAATGAGCAAATCATCCAAAGCTACAGGGGTCTAGCTGGTAGTCGTGTTATTTAAAGTGATCATGACAGTTGATGAATTGTGTATTTTAAGTTGTTTGCAAAAATCATGGTGCAATGTTAATTTTAATGCATGTTCAAAAAAAGATTACATTTCTGATGAAATGTAATTTGGTAGTAGCAAGCCTTCTGGGGGTCTTTGTTCGTTGTTTCATTTGATTGAACTGAATCCCAGGGAGAGCACAACTGAAATAAATAGTAGTACATAATACATTTTGTATTAAATTAGTAATAAATTACTGGAAATTGTGCAGTTCCATTGTCTTGTAGTGTAGGAGAGGCCAGTCATGTCTGAAATTCCTTTGCTTTGTCAGTGGCACTCAGCAGCCAGTTTTAATTTTTTAATATATAGTTTTATTTCATCATAAACAAAGCACTAGAGGCAAAGCTCTAGCGGCATAGCTGCAGGCCATAGACTGCCCACCCTTCCACAATGGGAGTGGGTGTAACCAGAAGGATGTGGAGGGGGGGGAATTCTAGCAGCAAAAATTATACGAATTATAGAATGTGTGGCAGTACATGACTGTTAAGAAGTGTAGGCATAAAGCCACCTCCACTTAACAAACAACCTTGTACCTTCATAACAAATAAAACACAGAAACATTTGTGAATTGGAAGGGCGAGGCCACAGCTTTATTTATCACTTATAATTACAACTTTAATAAAGGCTCCAACATGAAACATAAGATTCAAAATTCAACGTGATAGTCACAGCCAAGCTGTGAGCACCCAATACCAACATAGCATAGGCACCTGTTCCAACCACCAGTTCAGGACATGCACAGTCTTCACACGGACCACTAAGGTTATTAACCAGACCTTTATAGCTGGCAGGGTAACAAACCACCAGTAAAGCCGAAAAAGCGGTAACAAAAGAAATGAGAGGTTAGTAAGGCATTTTGTTTTTTTGTTTTTTTTTTTTTTAAATCAGTAGTATTGCTATTATTAGGGACGAAGGGTGGAAGTTTCTCGTGTAGGAGCAGAAGTCCAAAGAGGAAGTGCTCCTACTCACTGATTCTAATATACCCCCACACTTAGCCCATCCACCTTAGACCTTAAGGGGAAACCCCCCACTAGCAGCTGCCATGCTTCTAGCCTTTCAGGAAACCCCCTCACTAGCATGCGGGGGCAGCTTCGAGACCTTGCCACGGTGAAAATGTAGGAGAAAGTGATAACTGGTCTCCAGCTCAGGGTCTGGGTCTTGCCAGTAACCAGAAGGCTGAGTGTGCAGATGTTTATAACCCTTATGATGTAGGACCTGACCATAGTTCAGGGCTCTACCCTCCCGAGGAGTCCATGTGTGGTTGCAAGGGAGCAGTCAGAGCAATTCTGCCCGCAATTTGAAAACATGTTGTGGCAATGTGAAAACGCTGGATCGTGTCAAGGTGCCATTCATTTCAATGGCACTTGAAAACATGCAATTTTGCTACGATTGTGGTTTCCACGTGACAAACGTGCCACACTTGCGCAAACAAAATTTTATGTATTTATTTTTTTATTAGAGATGCAGTGAGGTGATACAAAAATAGGCAATGGACTGTCAGCAACAACTGCCTAATGCACTCTGGTCACCTTAAGCTGAAAGATATAATCTGAAAGAAAAAGGGAAAAGTCCCAAATTAATAGAAAAATGTAGCTAAGGTGTTAACAGTTGAAGAGCTAGCTATCAATCAGTTGTTGTGGACAGATATTGGTCTTTACAAAGTGTACACATCTGTGAACACAAGCAGGGCATGCAAGAACATGTACCTTAGCTCAGCAATTCAAAGAACTTAAAGTGCTTTTTATTTTTGCAGCCAATTTGGGATAAAACCTAATTTATATTTGTTACGTGTTGACATTTAGGGTCCATACACACTGGCTTAAAAAAAAACATTGCTCCTAGAGAAGTTTAGTGTTTTGCATGTAGAAGCAATCAATGTCATTTAGTGTGTCAATGCACATTAAGATGGCTTAGAGGCACATTTTAAGCTCAGTATTTAGAGGCAGAAAAAACCCTTCTGTTTTGTGTTTTTGAGAGCTGTTTTCTGGCAGAAAAAATGCTAAACGCTGCTAAAAGCTCCTAAACACTAGTACAAAAAACACCTCAAATTAGCATTTTTTTCTTCCAAAAGTATTGGTGTTTTTTTAAGCCAGTGTGTATGGACTCTCACATAGCAAACATCTTTAAAAAATGAAGCTGATCTCTTTTAAATGTTCTGTACTGGAATTTCCAGCACTGTAAAATCTCACTAGTTCTCTTTGTCTATAAGGAAGCTGGGCAGCTGTGTTTCCCTAATATCCTTCCCTGTACTGTGAGGGCATATCTTCATTATTGTTCTTAACTAGATCTGAACACTTTCTTTCCCAACAAAGGTAAAGGTTTAGAAGCTAAGCTTCTTACACTGTATATTAATAAGGACAGATTTAGGACAGACTCACTCCGACATTGTTCAAAATTCCTTGCAATTAGCCATGCCACCTTCTCCTGAGAAATGTCTAAAAGGCAAACATTTCTATAATTATTTTTTCAAGGTGTGCTGTGTAAAAGACAACACATAATAAATTCAGGCCTCAAAAATTCCACATTCCATGTGTGTATTTACATGGGTCTGTGTGTATATGTATCTGGGTGTATGTACTGTATCTGTGTGTGTGTACATGTGTATGTACCTATATATTTGTGTATGTACACGTGTCTGTGTGTACTTGTGTCTGTGTATGTATATGTGTCTGCGTGTGTGTGGGTACATGTGTCTGTGTATAAACATACATGTATGGGTGGTTTGGACAGGTTCAGGATGCTGTGGTTATCATTGGTGGTAGAGTATGGGACATTTGAGGTACTGCTGGGTTGAATAGTAGGTAGGATATGCTTGGTAGAGTTATGGTTTGGTGAGTGAAAGTTTATGGGGGGTTATGGTTGTATGCGGTACATGGTCTTAGTATGATGGAGTATTTAGGGGGACATTGGAAGCCCTGATGTAATGTGGGGGGACTCTGGGGACCCTGATGTAATGTGGGTAACATTTAACAGTGTCATCTCATCAGATAATTTAAAAGGGCATGTTTAGGGGCAGAATTAGGGATGGTGCAGGGTAAGGGTTGGGTGGGGCAACTGGTGGCAAGTAACTCTTAAGACCTGGCTAGTAGCTGAGGACTTGACATTTTGAGCCCTGATAAATGCATAGGGGTTTATTTACTAAAGTTGGAGAGTGCAGAATTAGGCTCACTTCTGCATAGGAAGCAATCAGCTTGTTCAATTAACCAATTGCCATTCTGAGGATTTACCCCCCTCATGACCAGGCCATTTTTTGCGTAACGTTGCTGCCTTTACTTTAACTGACAATTGCGTGGTCATGCAAAGCTGCAACCAAATGAAACTTAATTCCTTTTTTTTTACCACAAATTAAGCTTTCTTTCAGTGGTATTTGATCACCTGTGTGGTTTTTATTTTTTTGCTCTATAAGCAAAAAAAGACTGACAATTTTGAGAAAAAAAGCAATATTTTGGACTTTTTGCTATTAAACATGTCCAGTAAAAAAATGTAAAAAATCAAATTTTGTCATAAATTTAGGCCAAAATATATTCTGCTACATTTCTTTGCTAAAAAAAAAATCCCAATACGTGCAAATTAATTGGTTTATGTGAACGTTATAGCATTTACAAATGGTGATATAGATAATGGAATTTTTTTTTCCTATTAGTAATGATGACAATCAGCGACTTTTAGCAGGACTGTGGGACTGCGGCAGTCATTCTGACACTGGGGGGTGAACTAACTTGGTGTCATTGACATCCCCAGTGACACCGAGTGATCAGTGCTAAACAATAGCACTGACACTGTACTAATGGCACTGGGCAGGAAGGGGTTAATGTGAGGGGAGATCAAAGGGTTAACTGTGTGCTGGGAGTGTTTTACTAGGGGGTGGGGGGGTGCTTCACTGTAAGCAATCTTCCTCCCCATTGAAGATGCTCGGTAATCACCGGGCTCCGGTGGGTAATTATTAGCCGGGACCCGGTTATTGACATCCACACGGATGGCGGCACTGGTAAGGCGTGCTCGGCTCACGCACACCCCCTACTCGGAAATGCAAAATCACGTATATATATATATATACATATATATATACATATATACACGTGACTTTGCGCACAGGTGCCGCCCTGTAGCAGTATATCTGCTATAGGGCGGTCCTTAAACAATTAAGCTTTGCAATAAAACCTGGAAGCTGATTGGTTTCTATGCAGAAGTGAGCCTGATCTTGTACAGTGGGGATCGAAGGTTTGGGCACCCCAGCTAAAAATTTGTATTACTGTGCATAAAGAAGCCAAGGAAAGATGGAAAAATCTCCAAAGGCATCAAATTACAGATTAGACATTCTTATAATATGTCAACAAAAGTTAGATTTTATTTCCATCATTTACACTTTCAAAATAACAGAAAACAAAAAAATGGCGTCTGCAAAAGTTTGGGCACCCTACAGAGTTAATATCTTGTACTGCCCCCTTTGGCAAGTATCACAGCTTGTAAACGCTTTTTGTAGCCAGCCAAGAGTCTTTCAATTCTTGTTTGAGGTATCTTTGCCCATTCTTCCTTACAAAAGTCTTCCAGTTCTTTGAGATTTCTGGGCTGTCTGTCACGCACTGCTCTTTTAAGGTCTATCCATAGATTTTCAATTATGTTGAGGTCAGGAGATTGTGAAGGCCATGGAAAAACCTTCAGTTTACGCCTCTTGATGTAATCCCCCGTGGATTTCGAGGTATGTTTAGGATCATTATCCATTTGTAGAAGCCATCCTCTCTAACTTCAGCTTTTTCACAGATGGCATCAAGTTACCATCCAAAATTTGCTGAAATTTTATTGAATCCATTTTTCCTTCTACTCGTGAGATGTTCCCTGTGCCACTGGCTGCAACACAACCCCAAAGCATGATTGATCCAACCCCATGCTTAACAGTTGGACAGAGGTTCTTTTCATTCAATTCTGTGCCCCTTCTTCTCCAAACGTACCTTTGCTCATTCCGGCCAAAAAGTTCAATTTTAACCTCATCGGTCCACAGAACTTGTTTCCAAAATGCATCAGGCTTGTCTATATGTTCATTTGCAAAGTTCAAATGATGATTTTTGTGGTGAGGACGTAGAAGAGGTTTTCTTCTGATGACTCTTCCATGAAGTCCATATTTGTACAAGTATCTCTTTATAGTGGAATAGTGTACCACAACTCCAGTGTCTGCCAGATCTTTCACGAGGGATCGTGCAGTCAAACGTGGGTTTTGAATTGTTTTTCTCACAATCCTGCGAGCTGTTCTGTCTGATATTTTTCTTGGTCTTCCAGATCTTGCTTTAACTTCCACTGTTCCTGATGACTGCCATTTCTTAATTACATTCTGAACAGAGGATATTGACATCTGAAAATGCTTTACTATCTTCTTATAGCCTCCTCCAGCTTTGTGAGCGTCAACTATTTTCAGTTTCAGTTTTCTAGACAACTGCTTAGAAGAACCCATGGTGCTGATTGTTGGGGCAAGGTCAGATGAGTCTGGGCATTTAAAACCTTTGAGATTGACATCACCTGGTCTTCCCAGACGATGATTGAGAACAATCCATGACACTGGCAGGTCTTAGCTTGGCAAAGGGGGTAGTGCATGCTATAAATTCTGCAGGGTGCCCAAACTGTTGCAGACACCATTTTTTTGTTTTCTGTTATTTTGAAAGTGTAAATGATGGAAATAAAATCTAACTTTTGTTGACATATTATAAGAATGTCTAATCTGTAATTTGATGCCTTTTGGAGATTTTTCCATCTTTCCTTGGCTTCTTTATGCACATTAATACAAATTTTTAGCTGGGGTGCCCAAACTTTCGATCCCCACTGTACTTTCCACCTTTAGTAAATAAACCCCTTAGTGGGGTTTCCATCACGAACTGATCAAAACAACTGTGAAACACTCCACTTTTTTAAAGAGCTATTAAATACATGTTTTTAATTTTGGGTCTGAATATTAATTTGTACATTAATTGTCTCCATGTGTATCGCTAATTCTTTTTATTGATTTCTCACTGTTTGGTTTATTTTAGTGCTGTCTTGTGGTGTTTCTTGATTTTGACCAATTTATTTATTTATTAGGCTAGCTGCCCTTCAAATGAAAATATAATCTGCTTTGCTGATGCACATTGCTAAGTCATATTCCACTGTTGTCAACATTTTCAGCAAACCTTCCATGATCTTTCACCTCTGCTCAGTTGAAAGCCCCCACCCCTCACTTCTGATCAATTGAAAAGTCGAATCACCTCCAAAGTCAATCAAAATCTACAGATGTTGCTAACAAAAAAAGAACCCTGTGGCCCTGGCTTCTGCCACTTACAGGAGGCATGGGTGACATCACTTCCTGGTTTCTAGCACTCCAGCTTTTTTAAATTCCAGATTTTTAAATTGCCTTTGTGATCTATATGATATTCTTAGTGTTTATTCATAAATGAAGAGATAGTAAACATGAATTTGCCGTGCCTACTACCACTTTGTGGATACACAGGAAGCTCTGTGTACCAAGTATTTCCTGTTCAGTGCTACCGAATGCAGCTGCAGAGGACAAGAAGAATGTGGACTTTGTGACCTCGATATCTTTCTATATTTCAAAAGTGGAATATCAGGGTTTGATTAAACCCCATATATATGTACATAATAAAAAAAATAAAAAGGAATAATTCGCCATTCACTTCTATATGATGTGGGAAAGTGTGCTTCATTGTGCACTTTGCCGCAAAACATGAACACATGTTGTTTACGTTGGTGTACTGCAATGCCATTAATTGGTATTGGACACTCAACGCATCTTGTAACACTCGTGCATTGCAGCACTGTCAGGGCTCCCGGGTATGACCATAGGTGTGTGACTGACGCAGGGAAACGCAGACTTTAGATATGTTATAAACAATGTAATTTATTAACACTAACAATACAAAACATAAACGCAGTGCAATACTAAAACATAACACAGTGCAAACAAACCAAACCAACCACCCACAGATAACAGTACATACAATGCAAGCGTCGTCAGGCAGGCCGGGTCAATATCAATCGGGCAGGTAGGTACAGGGGGAGCAAGCGGAGAATGGTCGGGGTCACAGGCCAGGTTCAGCAGGTAGCGGGCAGCGTGGTAAAGAGGGTCAGGCAGAGGAGAATGGTCAGACAAGCCAGGGATCAGGAGCAGGAGAATGGTCAGACAAGCCAGGGATCAGAGCAGGGTCAGCAGAGAATCAGACAGGAACAGGGAGCAAGAACAGGGAGCAGGAACAGGATACAGGGCCCAGGAGAAACACAACACCAAGGCAGAGTCTGCAGGTCTGAATGTCCCTTAAATACACCAGTATAATTAGTTCCAGGTGTTTGACTGGCTGCAAGGTTGAGTCTCTGATTGCTGGGAGCACCCGCTGGCCAGCCTTGGTACTGCAGCTCATAAGGCAGGTGAGTCCCACTATTGCTGGCCAGTCCATTCCTGACAGTACCCCCCCTCAAGGAGCGGCCTCAGGACGCTCCAAACAGTCCTAGCTGGGCAAAATGTTCCACCGCCCGGGTCTGGTAACTGGCGGGATATCAAAGACTGGCACACCGGGCAGCGGCACACCGGGCAGAGGCACACCAGGCAGCTGCACACCAGGCAGAGGCACATCGGGCAGAGGCACACCGGGCAGAGGCACATCGGGCTGGACTCCGGGCAGAGGCACATCGGGCTGGACTCCGGGCAGAGGCACATCGGGCTGGACTCCGGGCAGAGGCACATCGGACGCTCCAAACAGTCCTAGCTGGGCAAAATGTTCCACCGCCCGGGTCTGGTAACTGGCGGGATATCAAAGACTGGCACACCGGGCAGGACTCCGGGCAGCGGCACACCGGGCAGCGGCACACCGGGCAGAGGCACATCGGGCAGAGGCACACCGGGCAGAGGCACATCGGGCTGGACTCCGGGCAGAGGCACATCGGGCTGGACTCCGGGCAGAGGCACATTGCGCAGGTTGGTATTGGTTGGAAAGAATTTTCGCTTTTTTCTGGTTTTAACTACTGGAGCACTGCAAGTAAACGCAGGTCTGCAAACGAATGGAGCAGCTGGAGACAGAGAAGAGCTGGAGGATGGAACAGGGGAAGGAACAGAGGCACATCGGGCTGGACTCCGGGCAGAGGCACATCGGGCTGGACTCCGGGCAGAGGCACATCTGATTACCAGGCGAAGCAGCAGGCACTGGGCCACCGGGCGGAGCGGCGGGCGCCGGGCCCCCAGGAGGGGCGACAGGCATCGGGCCCCCAGGCGGGGCGACAGGCATCGGGCCCCCAGGCGGGGCGACAGGCATCGGGCCCCCAGGCGGGGTGACAGGCATCGGGCCCCCAAGCGGAGCGGCGGGTGCCGGGCCCCCAGGAGGGGCGACAGGCATCGGGCCCCCAGGCGGGGCGACAGGCATGGGGCCCCCAGGCGGGGCGACAGGCATGGGGCCCCCAGGCGGGGCGACAGGCATGGGGCCCCCAGGCGGGGCGACAGGCATGGGGCCCCCAGGCGGGGCGACAGGCATCGGGCCTCCAGGCAGAGTGACAGGTCTCGGGCCCCCAGGCGGAGCGGCGGGCACCGAGTCACCAGGCACGACAGTGGGCTCCAAGTCAACTGGCAAGACTGCGGGCACCGAGTCAACTGGCAAGACTGCAGGCACCGAGCCAACTGGGGGAACAGCGGGCTTCGAGTCGTCTGGCAAGACTGCGGGCTTCGAGTCGTCTGGCAAGACTGCGGGCTTCGAGTCGTCTGGCAAGACTGCGGGCACCGAGTCGTCTGGCAAGACTGCGGGCACCGAGTCGTCTGGCAAGACTGCGGGCACCGAGTCGTCTGGCAAGACTGCGGGCACCGAGTCGTCTGGCAAGACTGCGGGCACCGAGTCGTCTGGCAAGACTGCGGGCACCGAGTCGTCTGGCAAGACTGCGGGCACCGAATCACCAGGCACGACAGTGGGCTCTGACTCAATTGGCACGACAGCGGGAACCGGATCAGGTACCGGATCATCTGGATCAACAGCGGGCATCGAGTCAACTGGCCTAATAGGATCGTCAGGCTGGATCAGTTCATCATGCTGGGTAGAGGCATCCGGCTGAGTAAAGGCATCCGGCTGAGTAGAGGCTTCAGGCTGAGTAGAGGCTTCAGGCTGAGTAGAGGCTTCAGGCTGAGTAGAGGCTTCAGGCTGAGTAGAGGCTTCAGGCTGAGTAGAGGCTTCAGGCTGAGTAGAGGCTTCAGGCTGAGTAGAGGCTTCAGGCTGAGTAGAGGCTTCAGGCTGAGTAGAGGCTTCAGGCTGAATAGAGGCTTCAGGCTGAATAGAGGCTTCAGGCTGAATAGAGGCTTCAGGCTGAAGAGAGGCATCAGGCTGAGTAGAGGATTCAGGCTGAACCACGGAAGGCAGGTTCACCGGTTTGGATACTGGCAGGTTGGTATTGGTTGGAAAGAATTTTCGCTTTTTTCTGGTTTTAACTACTGGAGCACTGCAAGTAAACGCAGGTCTGCAAACGAATGGAGCAGCTGGAGACAGAGAAGAGCTGGAGGATGGAACAGGGGAAGGAACAGTCGCTACAGAGGGCTTCTTTACAGGGTTAAAGGCAGGATAGGTGCAGCGAGTGGGAACAGGGTACTGACATGCGGTAGATAGCCAAGTATACTGGGCTGTAACTGGAGGAGCTGTTGGGAATACAGGAGTAGAGCTTTGAGGAAATAGATTAGAAGCAGGACTGGGTCTTTGTAAGCTGACTGAGGCTGGGTGTAACAAATCTGTCCATGTCTGCAGTATGGGTTGAACAAAGCTGAGCTTACACTAAGCCTGTCTGACCAAAGACTGCACTGCGTTTATACAATCCCTTAATACCTGTGGTGAACATGTGGAATAACGCTCCAGAAAGTAACCCACATCATCCTCTAATAACCACACCAGGGACTCTACCTGGTCTGCACTAAATGGTGGCAAAAATTCATCCCTGCATTCGGGGGTACCAGATGAAACCAACTCAGCACAAACCACAATCAATGGCTGCACCTCAGAGAACTCTGTGCCCTGATCTACTAGAACATGAGCGAGCTGTATACATTCTAGCAGTTCATCCCGGGTATACTCCTTCAGAGTTTGATAAGCATACTCCCTGTCATCAAACACTAGCAGATATAAATACGCAACCTCATCCAGATCCATCCTTCCCATCAACAAACCAAGATGGCTTCCCTGTGCAGCCACTTCTGGTCAGGATTGGCCTTGGTGTAATGTCAGGGCTCCCGGGTATGACCAGAGGTGTGTGACTGACGCAGGGAAACGCAGACTTTAGATATGTTATAAACAATGTAATTTATTAACACTAACAATACAAAACATAAACGCAGTGCAATACTAAAACATAACACAGTGCAAACAAACCAAACCCACCACCCACAGATAACAGTACATACAATGCAAGCGTCGTCAGGCAGGCCGGGTCAATATCAATCGGGCAGGTAGGTACAGGGGGAGTAAGCGGAGAATGGTCGGGGTCACAGGCCAGGTTCAGCAGGTAGCGGGCAGCGTGGTACAGAGGGTCAGGCAGAGGAGAATGGTCAGACAAGCCAGGGATCAGGAGCAGGAGAATGGTCAGACAAGCCAGGGATCAGAGCAGGGTCAGCAGAGAATCAGACAGGAACAGGGAGCAAGAACAGGGAGCAGGAACAGGATACAGGGCCCAGGAGAAACACAACACCAAGGCAGAGTCTGCAGGTCTGAATGTCCCTTAAATACACCAGTATAATTAGTTCCAGGTGTTTGACTGGCTGCAAGGTTGAGTCTCTGATTGCTGGGAGCACCCGCTGGCCAGCCCTGGTACTGCAGCTCATAAGGCAGGTGAGTCCCACTATTGCTGGCCAGTCCATTCCTGACAAGCACACCACAAATCATGGTAAATAAAGATGGCTCTACATTGACATTTGGCTGGACCGGCAGGGTCTGGCCAAATATTGATTAGTGTGTGAGGAAAGAACAAACAGAGGGCACACAGGCCTAGTGCATTACCATAAAAAATGTTTAATAAGAAATAAAGTAGGTGTTGTACTCACAATAGGCTGACGTGTTTCGAGGACTTGTCTCTTCCTCAGGCAAGTCCTCGAAACGCATCAGCCTATTGGATGTCTACACTCCCTTTTGCGGACTGTTACTCAGCGCGGTGTTGACTAAGCTGTTCTTTTATGACGTGCCTTGACTTTATTGTCGTTTGTGAGTACAACACCTATTTTATTTCTTATTAAACATTTTTTATGGTAATGCACTAGGCCTGTGCGCCCTCTGTTTGTTCTTTCCTCATTCAGTATATTTGGATTTCCCCGGTCTATTGAGGGCAGCAAGGTGTGCATGTTCCAGGACATTCTTAATGTGGTTGTAGCCTGCATCGAGTCCATCCCCAAGCGCAGGAGCATTTGTGTTTGCTGGTTCATTGATTAGTGTGTGACAGTCCCTGCCCAACAGTGATTGTTTGATCAACTTCTGTGGAACAGACACACTGGAAAACTTTTGTTGACCAGTAGCTGCAGGCACTGAACAGTGTATTCTGACAGGGAATGGTCCTATTCTCAGAATACAATGTCCTGGTGGTGGGCATTCCTTTATCCTCCTCCTGAGTGTAGGCAGTGGAACCTTTTCCTTTTATTTCTCATTCAGACAGCTGCTTGAACAAAGAAATTAAAATAAAATCTATCTATGGCCAGCTTTATCACCATGCATTATGGTGAGGTTCATTTTAACAATAAGTACATGCACCTCTTTGGTGTGATTTTTCTACCTTGTGCAGTCCATTCAGATTAATGGGCTGCCTTAATAAGATGCACATAAAAACACACACACACAAATAAAGTACATAAAGCTTGTGCTCTACTGCTCTAATGCACATAATGGGCCTGTTCACACCAGTGGACATGAGTGATGGTGCACATAACGTGCACACTAGTTTGCATTGTGCACATATGCTGTAGTATTTTGTTACAACTTGTTCCTATTTTAATTTGTTTTCTTTTTTTAAATTCCATTCATTCAAATCTATGCGTGGCAGTGCTTTGAGATGTATGCCACATGTAACAAGCTGCACTGAGATAAGATGTATGCATGGATCATTTTATCACAATGCACACCAACACAAAGCACAAACAGCACTGCAGGTCTGGCATTACTACAAGGCATAGGAGGAAGCAAATCTCCACATTTTTAGCACGTGTTCCTTAATTAGTTTCCTATTCCGTAGATTTTCAATGTTTCTTAAGATAAGCACAATTTAAAAATTATAAACATTTGTTATTAATTAACTTGATACAATATATAAGTGGGAACTTTGTAAGGTTTTGCAATTTTTTATATACATCAATAACATATCTCTGTTATATTATTCTTCACAGTAACAATTTTAGTACTAGTTATTTGAAATAGTATATTTTTTGCGCTACTCCAAAATCTCACTTAGGTATGTATGAAACTGTCCCTCCTACAGAAATTACAATATGTATTCCAAATATTTATTACAACCATTTTAAAAGTGCATGATCCACAGATTAAGTTCTATAGGCTATATATTGTAACATGCATATTTTAATGAAAAACACCCTCAACCCAAAGCCAATTCTAGTATTTTACTTACCCATATATGCTTAATACAGAATGTACAGTGCATTTATAAAGTATTCAGACCCCCTTCACTTTTTACAATTTTGTTATGTTGCAGCCTGATACTACAATTGTTTCAACTAATTTTTCTCTCATTAATCTACACTCAGTACCCAATAATGACAAAGTGAAAACAGAATTTTAGAAATGTCTGTGTTTTTATTAAAAGGAAAAAACTGAAATATCAACCTTTACCCTGTTTGTTGAAGCACCTTTGGCAGCAATTACAGCCTCGAGTCTTTTTGGGTATGAAGCGACAAGCTTTGCACACCTAAATTGGTGGATTTTCTGCCATTTTTCTTTGCACATCCTCTCGAGATCAGTCAGGTTGGATGGGGACCATAGGTGGACAGCCATTTTCAGGTCCACAGATACTCAATAGGGTTTAGGTCAGGGCTCTGCCTGGGCCACTCTAGGATGTTCACAGAGTTGTTCCTAAGCCACTCCTGTGTTGTCTTGGCTGTGTGCTTAGGATCGTTGTCATGTTGGAAGGTGAACCTTTGCCCAGTCTTAGGTCCGGAGTGCTGTGGAATAGGTGTTCATTAAAAATATCTCTGTTCTTTGCTCCATTCAGCCCTCGTTCACACCAATATGGTGCGGGAAATGTTGTGAATCCTGTGCATTTCCCGCACTCCATTGCAATAGCATCGCGTTCATGCGATCTGGTGTGTGTGTCAATGATAAATTAATGACTCCTCGAAATAGATTGCAAAACACGATGCGATTGCCAGAAACCCCATCGCATGGGTGAGGACACTCATGCAATGGGATTCAGGTGCAGATTTAAAAAGCAGACATTTGCATGTAATTCATACAGGTATGTGGTGCGATTCCTGTGCGAATTACATGCGGTGTCCCTTACTGCATAGGCTCAGCTTTTCCTCAACCCTGATCAGTCTCACAATTCCTACTGCTGAAAAACACCCCCATAGCATTATTCTGCCACCACCATGCTTCACTATAGGGATTGTATTGGGCAGGTGATGAGTGGTGCCTGGTTTCCTCTAGACATAGAATTGAGGCCAAACAGTTCAATCTTTGTTTCATCAGATTAGATAATCTTGTTGCTCACAGTCTGAAAATCCTTTGGGTGCTTTTTTGCAAATTCCAAGACCTTCATGTATTTTGCACTGAGGAGAGGCTAGCCACTCTGCCATACAGATCAGTGGAGGGCTGCAGTGATGGTTGTCCTTCTGGAACTTTGTCCCATCTCCACACAAGATCTCTGGAGCTCAGTCAGAGTGACCATTGGGTTCTTTTTGACCTCTCTTATTAAGGACTAGAGATGAGCGAATCGAAGTATCCGAAGTGGAATTCGAGTCGAATATCGGAAAAATTTCGATTCGTGCCGAATCCGAAAAATAGCCTAATTCGGACGCGCGAATCGAAATTTTTCAGAAAATGGCGGCTGACATGTGCGGCGACGGAGCGGGGATGTCTGGGAAGGCGCGCAGACAAGGCGCGCTGACCCATAATGCATTCCTCAACTACATGTGATCGCATCAGCCAATCAGCAGCCAGCCAGCCAGCACTGTGTAATGGTCGAGCTATAAATAGCGGCCATTTTGGAATTCTTCATTTGCCTGCAGTTATTGAACAGAGGCAGACCGCTCTGTACTAGGGACAGGGACAGAGTTAGGGCCACAGAAACGATAATTGGGGACAGAGAAAAGTTACTTAGGGACAGAGAACCATTACTCAGGGACACAGACTTGTTAATGAGGGCCACAGAATCGTTATTTAGGGACAAAGAAACGCTAGTTAGGGCCACAGAATTCATAATCAGGGACAGACAGAATTGTTACTCAGTGCCAGAGAATTGTTACTTAGGGCCACAGAAACGTTATTAGGGCCACAGAATTTTTACTCAGGGACAGACAGAATTGTTACTGAGTGCCAGAGAATTGTTACTCAGGGACAGACAGAATTGTTACTGAGTGCCAGAGAATTGTTACTTAGGGCCACAGAAACTTTAATTAGGGCCACAGAATTTTTACTCAGGGACAGACAGAATTGTTACTGAGTGCCAGAGAATTGTTACTCAGGGACAGACAGAATTGTTACTGAGTGCCAGAGAATTGTTACTTAGGGCCATAGAAACTTTACTTAGGGCCACAGAATTTTTACTCAGGGACAGACAGAATTGTTACTGAGTGCCAGAGAATTGTTACTCAGGGACAGACAGAATTGTTACTGAGTGCCAGAGATATGTTACTTAGGGCCACAGAAACTTTACTTAGGGCCACAGAATTGTTACTCGCACAGACACAGAATTGTTACTCGCACAGACACAGAATTGTTACTGAAGGCCACAGAACTGTTACTTAGGGCCACAGAATTGTTACTCGCACAGACACAGAATTGTTACTCGCACAGACACAGAACTGTTACTGAGGGCCACAGAACTGTTACTTAGGGCCACAGAATTGTTACTCGCACAGACACAGAATTGTTACTCAGGGCCACAGAACTGTTACTTAGGGACAAAGAAACGCTAGTTAGGGCCACAGAATTCATACTCAGGGACAGACAGAATTGTTACGGAGTGCCAGAGAATTGTTACTCTGGGCCACAGAAACTTTACTTAGGGCCACAGAATTTTTACTCAGGGACAGACAGAATTGTTACTGAGTGCCAGAGAATTGTTACTCAGGGACAGACAGAATTGTTACTGAGTGCCAGAGAATTGTTACTCAGGGCCACAGAAACTTTACTTAGGGCCACAGAATTTTTACTCAGGGACAGACAGAATTGTTACTGAGTGCCAGAGAATTGTTACTCAGGGACAGACAGAATTGTTACTGAGTGCCAGAGAATTGTTACTTAGGGCCACAGAAACTTTACTTAGGGCCACAGAATTGTTACTCGCACAGACACAGAATTGTTACTCGCAAAGACACAGAACTGTTACTGAGGGCCACAGAAACTTTACTTAGGGCCACAGAATTGTTACTCGCACAGACACAGAATTGTTACTCGCACAGACACAGAACTGTTACTGAGGGCCAAAGAACTGTTACTTAGGGCCACAGAATTGTTACTCGCACAGACACAGAATTGTTACTCAGGGCCACAGAACTGTTACTTAGGGACAAAGAAACGCTAGTTAGGGCCACGGAATTCATACTCAGGGACAGACAGAATTGTTACGGAGTGCCAGAGAATTGTTACTCAGGGCCACAGAAACTTTACTTAGGGCCACAGAATTTTTACTCAGGGACAGACAGAATTGTTACTGAGTGCCAGAGAATTGTTACTCAGGGACAGACAGAATTGTTACGGAGTGCCAGAGAATTGTTACTTAGGGCCACAGAAACTTTACTTAGGGCCACAGAATTGTTACTCGCACAGACACAGAATTGTTACTCGCACAGACACAGAACTGTTACTGAGGGCCACAGAAACTTTACTTAGGGCCACAGAATTGTTACTCGCACAGACACAGAATTGTTACTCGCACAGACACAGAACTGTTACTGAGGGCCACAGAACTGTTACTTAGGGCCACAGAATTGTTACTCGCACAGACACAGAATTGTTACTCAGGGCCACAGAACTGTTACTTAGGGACAAAGAAACGCTAGTTAGGGCCACGGAATTCATACTCAGGGACAGACAGAATTGTTACGGAGTGCCAGAGAATTGTTACTCAGGGCCACAGAAACTTTACTTAGGGCCACAGAATTTTTACTCAGGGACAGACAGAATTGTTACTGAGTGCCAGAGAATTGTTACTCAGGGACAGACAGAATTGTTACGGAGTGCCAGAGAATTGTTACTCAGGGACAGACAGAATTGTTACGGAGTGCCAGAGAATTGTTACTTAGGGCCACAGAAACTTTAATTAGGGCCACAGAATTTTTACTCAGGGACAGACAGAATTGTTACTGAGTGCCAGAGAATTGTTACTCAGGGACAGACAGAATTGTTACGGAGTGCCAGAGAATTGTTACTCAGGGCCACAGAAACTTTACTTAGGGCCAGAGAATTTTTACTCAGGGACAGACAGAATTGTTACTGAGTGTCAGAGAATTGTTACTCAGGGACAGACAGAATTGTTACTGAGTGCCAGATAATTGTTACTCAGGGCCCCAGAAACTTTACTTAGGGCCACAGAATTTTTACTCAGGGACAGACAGAATTGTTACTGAGTGCCAGAGAATTGTTACTCAGGGACAGACAGAATTGTTACTGAGTGCCAGAGAATTGTTACTTAGGGCCACAGAATTGTTACTCGCACAGACACAGAATTGTTACTCGCACAGACACAGAATTGTTACTCGCACAGACACAGAATTGTTACTGAAGGCCACAGAACTGTTACTTAGGGCCACAGAATTGTTACTCGCACAGACACAGAATTGTTACTCGCACAGACACAGAACTGTTACTGAGGGCCACAGAACTGTTACTTAGGGACAAAGAAACGCTAGTTAGGGCCACAGAATTCATACTCAGGGACAGACAGAATTGTTACGGAGTGCCAGAGAATTGTTACTCAGGGCCACAGAAACTTTACTTAGGGCCACAGAATTTTTACTCAGGGACAGACAGAATTGTTACTGAGTGCCAGAGAATTGTTACTCAGGGACAGACAGAATTGTTACGGAGTGCCAGAGAATTGTTACTCAGGGACAGACAGAATTGTTACGGAGTGCCAGAGAATTGTTACTCAGGGCCACAGAAACTTTACTTAGGGCCACAGAATTTTTACTCAGGGACAGACAGAATTGTTACTGAGTGCCAGAGAATTGTTACTCAGGGCCACAGAAACTTTACTTAGGGCCACAGAATTTTTACTCAGGGACAGACAGAATTGTTACTGAGTGCCAGAGAATTGTTACTCAGGGACAGACAGAATTGTTACTGAGTGCCAGATAATTGTTACTTAGGGCCACAGAAACGTTATTAGGGCCACAGAATTGTTACTCAGGGACAGACAGAATTGTTACTGAGTGCCAGAGAATTGTTACTTAGGGCCACAGAAACTTTAGTTAGGGCCACAGAATTGTTACTCAGGGACAGCCACAGAATTGTTACTGAGGGCCACAGAACTGTTACTTAGGGCCACAGAATTGTTACTCGCACAGACACAGAATTGTTACTGAGGACCACAGAACTGTTACTTAGGGCCACAGAATTGTTACTCGCACAGACACAGAATTGTTACACAGGGACACAGAACTGTTACTGAGGGCCACAGAACCGTTACTTAGGGCCACAGAATTGTTACTCGCACAGACACAGAATTGTTACTGAGGGCCACAGAACTGTTACTTGGGGCCACAGAAACGTTAATCAGGGACACAGAATTGTTACTGAGGGCCACAGAACTGTTACTTAGGGCCACAGAATTGTTACTCGCACAGACACAGAATTGTTACACAGGGACACAGAACTGTTACTGAGGGCCACAGAACCGTTACTTAGGGCCACAGAATTGTTACTCGCACAGACACAGAATTGTTACTCGCACAGACACAGAATTGTTACTCGCACAGACACAGAATTGTTACTCAGGGCCACAGAACTGTTACTGAGGGCCACAGAACTGTTACTGAGGGCCACAGAACTGTTACTTAGGGCCACAGAATTGTTACTCGCACAGACACAGAATTCTTACTCGCACAGACACAGAATTGTTACTCAGGGAAACAGAACTGTTACTGAGGGCCACAGAAACGTTAATCAGGGACACAGAATTGTTACTGAGGGCCACAGAACTGTTACTTAGGGCCACAGAATTGTTACTCGCACAGACACAGAATTGTTACTCAGGGACACAGAATTGTTACTCAGGGACACATAATCGTTTAATTAAAGAGTATGTCAGACAACATGCAGAGGAGTGGCAGAGGAGGCAATGCTTTAGGAGCGAGCAGACGTGGCAGCAGAGGAAGGGGTCGAGGCAGCACTATTCGCAGCCAGAGGCCAGTGCTCCCGGTGTCATCCAGCGGTCGTGTCTCCACCGACAACCCTGCCGTCGTCGATTGGTTGGCTCGGTCGTCTTCCTCTTCCCAGGTCACCTCTGACACCTACAGCCAACGGTCGGTGGGTACGTCAGACACAACCGTTAGTTGGCATGGCCCGGGACCAAGCCCACTGAAATCACGTGTCCTCTACCTGCCCCTGTCCTTTGGTGTTCCCTCACCAAGCGAAGTATCGCATGCTGTGGGCTCAGCCCCACTGTACAGTGAGGAAGAGCTAACAGAGGGCGGTCAGGAACGGGGGGAGACATCCGCCTTTTCAGCAGCCAGGCGAAGAAGTAGTGGCGAGGAGAGTGGCTCGGTAGCCGGTCTAGAGACAGGTCTGTCTCCTGACCCAGACGCAGCCGAGGGGGCTAGTAGTGAGGCGGAGACCCTACTTGATGATGAGGAGGTTGATCGCACTTGGCAGCCTCGTCGTCATCAGGCAATTTCTTCCGCATCATCAGGAGAAGAGGGTGGCAGCTTGGCAGCGAGCAAAACAGTCGGTGGGTTGCCCAGGAGACAGCAGCAGGGTCGCAGCAGTGTCAGTGGAGCCAAACGGCCACGGAGTAGAGCACCAGCTCCACTGCAGCCTACCACCACGGCCAGTAGTGGTGCCGGTGTGCACGGAGGAAGCAGCAGTCAGCCAGTGAGGAGTATCGGGGCCAAAGTTTCCTACTCGGCGGTGTGGCAATTTTTCGTCAAGCCGCCTGAGGAAGTAAACGTAGCCGTATGTCGACTATGTGGCCAGAAAGTCAAGCGTGGCCAGGGGGCCCATGTTGGGACTACAGCGTTGCGGCAGCATATGCAGCGTCGCCATTTGGTGGCCTGGGAAAACCGTGATAAAGATACGGCGGTTCTGCCCGCCCCAGCCCCCGCTCCATCACCCGCTCCGTTACTTGCTCCGTCACCCGACGTCAATCGCCCTCCATCAGCCAGTCAAGGCTCCAACACCTCTGCTGAGGGGAGTTGTCGCTCGTTGGCATCTTCCGCTCGTTCAGATGCTCCTTCTCCTGCTACTCCTCTTCACGGATTCCGTCAGCAGTCTTTCTTGGAATCCGTTTCCAAGAGACAACAGTTTGCGAGCACGCACCCGACGGTGCAAAAGCTGAACGTCCTCCTGTCCAAGTTGCTGGTGCTGCAGTCCCTCCCTTTCCAAGTGGTGGACTCAGCACCTTTCAGAGAAATGATGGCTTGTGCCGCGCCGCGGTGGAGAGTGCCAAGCCGTCATTTCTTCGCCAAAAAGGCAGTGCCAGCCCTGCATTCACATGTAGAAGACATGGTGGGCCAGTCTTTGAGCATGTCGGTCTCTGCCAAAGTGCACGGCAGCGCCGACGTGTGGAGCTGTAACTATGGTCAGGGACAGTACATGTCATTTACGGCCCACTGGGTGAACGTGGTGCCGTCACAGCCGCACCAGCAACTTGGACAGGTCACGCCGCTTTTGCCTCCACGTTTGCACGTCCTTGGTCCGGCAAAGATGTCCGCCTCTACCACCTCTTCTTCCGCCGTGTCCTCAGCCGCCACCCCCGTGCCAAGTCCCATTACCCGACCGGCATATCACATGTGCAGGGCGCAACGGTGTCACGCTGTTCTGCACCTGGTATGCCTTGGCGAACGTAGTCACACAGGGGAGGAACTTCTGAGTGTAATGAACAGAGAAATCGACAGATGGCTGTCTCCGCGCAAACTGAAAATCGGAACCATGTTGACCGACAACGGAAAGAACATGGTGTCTGCTCTGCGTCAAGGAAGGTTGTGCCATGCGCCATGCATGGCTCACGTGTTCAATCTGGTTGTCAAGCGGTTCTTAAAATCCACCATCCCACTGCAAGACATCCTTAAAATGTCACGTAAACTTTGCATGCATTTCAGCCATTCCTACACCGCAAAGCACACCCTCCTTGAGCTGCAGCGGCAGAACGGAATTCCACAGCATCGCCTGATCTGCGACGTTGCAACAAGGTGGAATTCAACCCTACACATGTTAGACCGCCTTTACGAACAGCGAAAGGCCATCACCGATTTCCTGATGTTACAAGCGGATAAAGGTACTCCCCTGTGTAACTTCGATGTCAGCCATTGGCAGCTCATGCGTGACACCTGCCGCTTGCTCAGGCCCTTTGAGGAGGCCACGCTATTCGTGAGTCGGCAGGACTATGGGATGAACGACGTCATTCCTCTGTTGCACGTCCTTGAACAAATGCTGTTAACAATGGCTGGTCAGGGTGCGGTAGACGTGGCGCACAGATCTCAACGCCACATGACCCCTGTGGGGGCAGGACAGGAAGAAGAGGAGGAGGTAGAGGAGGACATTTGTGCTCAGGAATTGAGTGAAATGGGTGGTTTTTCCACTCAGCGGACTGGAGTGGAGGAGCAGGAGCATCTGGTAGAGGAGGAGGAGACAGAGGACCCAGACGCACCGTGGCAGTATGCTGTGGAGATGGAGGCAGGGAGTCCCTCGCATTCCTTGGCACAAATGGCCCATAGCATGCTCGGTTGCTTGCGTAGCGACAGCCGAATAATAACCATCAGACAGAGGGATGACTTTTGGCTGTCCACCTTGTTGGACCCTCGCTACCGTTCCAAAATGGTGGCCTTTTTCACACCTGCTGAGAGGGAGGCCAAAATAACGTACTATAAAAACCACCTATGTAGTCAGTTGGTCTCTGCCTTTGTGCGCCAACGTCCATCCTCAGACACTGTGGGCCCTGTGCGCTCGCGTTCCGCTGCCAAGGCAGCAGGGGAGGGGTGGGGTGGTAGGAGCAGTGGCAGCTCCACCAGCAGCGGCTGCCTCAGTCTGCAGTCGATGATGAGTAGCTTTCTTCACCAGCGCAGTGAGGAAACTACTAACCAGCCGCAGCAGCAGCATCAGGTGGACCTGGAGCAGGACCTCAAACAACAGGCTTGGGCCTACTTGGACAGCACCCTGCCAACCGAGGTAGACAATCCCCTTGACTACTGGGCAACGAAACTTGACCTTTGGCCCCAACTAGCTGAATTTGCCCTTGAAAGGCTGTCATGCCCGGCCAGTAGCGTGGCATCGGAGCGCGTGTTTAGTGCGGCAGGAGGTATTGTAACTCCGCGGAGGACACGACTGTCCACCCAAAGTGTGGAGAGACTCACGTTTGTGAAAATGAATCAGGCGTGGATTAGTCTGGATTTCAAACCACCAGTTCCTGACACAACTGACTAAATCCGCCATGAATCATGCCTCAAACATGTGCCACTTTGAGGTCTCCTCACACACTGCTGGTGTGTAGAATTTTTTGACATAGGGTGCTGGCAGATTACGGGCCTCCCATAGCTGCTGCCAGGCCCCTAATCTGCCATAGGCCCCTATATACCGCCTCCTCATGCTGCTGCAAGGTCCAGAGTCTCTCATGGGTCCCTGTACGGCCTCCCATTGCTGCTGTCTCCATCGCCACACTCTGCCATGTGCCACTTTCAGGTCTCCTCACACACTGCTGGTGTGTAGAATTTTTTGACATAGGGTGTTGGCAGATTACGGGCCTCCCATTGCTGCTGCCAGGCCCCTAATATGCCATGGGCCCCTATATACCGCCTCCTCATGCTGCTGCCAGGTCCAGAGTCTCTCATGGGTCCCTGTACGGCCTCCCATTGCTGCTGTCTCCATCGCCACACTCTGCCATGTGCCACTTTCAGGTCTCCTCACACACTGCTGGTGTGTTGAATTTTTTGACATAGGGTGCTGGCAGATTACGGGCCTCCCATAGCTGCTGCCAGGCCCCTAATCTGCCATGGGCCCCTATATACCGCCTCCTCATGCTGCTGCCAGGTCCACAGTGTCTCATGCCATGTGCCACTTTCAGGTCTCCTCACACTGCTGGTGTGTTGAATTTTTTGACATAGGGTGCTGGCAGATTATGGGCCTCCTATAGCTGCTGCCAGGCCCCTAATCTGCCATAGGCCCCTATATACCGCCTCCTCATGCTGCTGCCAGGTCCAGAGTCTCTCATGGGTCCCTGTACAGCCTCCCATTGCTGCTGTCTCCATCGCCACACTCTGAAATGTGCTACTTTCAGGTCTCCTCACACTGCTGGTGTGTAGAATTTTTTGACATAGGGTGCTGGCAGATTACGGGCCTCCCATAGCTGCTGCCAGGCCCCTAATCTGCCATAGGCCCCTATATACCGCCTCCTCATGCTGCTGCCAGGTCCAGAGTCTGTCATGGGTCCCTGTACGGCCTCCCATTGCTGCTGTCTCCATCGCCACACTCTGCCATGTGCCACTTTCAGGTCTCCTCACACACTGCTGGTGTGTAGAATTTTTTGACATAGGGTGCTGGCAGATTACGGGCCTCCCATAGCTGCTGCCAGGCCCCTAATCTGCCATGGGCCCCTATACCGCCTCCTCATGCTGCTGCCAAGTCCAGAGTCTCTCATGGGTCCCTGTACGGCCTCCCATTGCTGCTGTCTCCATCGCCACACTCTGCCATGTGCCACTTTCAGGTCTCCTCACACTGCTGGTGTATTCCATTTTTTGACATAGGGTGCTGGCAGATTACGGGCCTCCCATAGCTGCTGCCAGGCCCCTAATCTGCCATGGGCCCCTATACCGCCTCCTCATGCTGCTGCCAGGTCCAGAGTCTGTCATGGGTCCCTGTACGGCCTCCCATTGCTGCTGTCTCCATCGCCACACTCTGCCATGTGCCACTTTCAGGTCTCCTCACACTGCTGGTGGGTTCCATTTTTTGTCATAGGGTGCTGGCAGATTACGGGCCTCCCATAGCTGCTGCCAGGCCCCTAATCTGCCATGGGCCCCCGTACCGACTCCTCATGCTGCTGCCAGGCCCGTAATCTGTCATGGGCCCCTGTTGTCGCTTGTTGGCATATTCCGCTCGTTCAGATGCTCCTTCTCCTGCTACTCCTCTTCACGGATTCCGTCAGCAGTCTTTCTTGGAATCCGTTTCCAAGAGACAACAGTTTGCGAGCACGCACCAGACGGTGCAGAAACTGAACGTCCTCCTGTCCAAGTTGCTGCTGCCAGGCTCGTAATCTGTCATGCGCCCCTGTACCGCCTCCTCATGCTGCTGCCAGGTCCAGAGTGTGTCATGGGCCCCCGTACCGACTCCAAATGCTGCTGCCAGGCCCATAATCTGTCATGGGCCCCTGTACCGCCTCCCCATGCTGCTGCCAGGTCCAGATTGTGTCATGGGTCCCTGTACGGCCTCCCATTGCTGCTGCCAGGCCTGTAATCTGCCATGGGCCCCCGTACCGACTCCTCATGCTGCTGCCAGGCCCGTAATCTGCCATGGGCCCCTGTACCGCCTCCTCATGCTGCTGCCAGGTCCAGAGTGTGTCATGGGTCCCTGTACGGCCTCCCATTGCTGCTGTCTCTATCGCCACACTCTGCCATGTGCCACTTTCAGGTCTCCTCACACTGCTGGTGGTTTCCATTTTTGTCATAGGGTGCTGTATGGCCTCCCATTGCTGCTGCCTCCACCGCCACACTGTGGCTCCACACTCTGGTTTTGGCCCCGTGACTGGCCAAATGAGTGAAGTGTGCAGTGATTCTAAGATCGACGGCACTCATCTGCATGTCATACTGCCTGACAGTATTATTTCTCTTCCCCAGCAGACTCCAAGGGCATTTAAATTAAAGGTACAGTGTTCAGCACTAATATTAAGTCTCTCTGAAGCCTAGAAACACCCTTTTTTAAGTTAAATTCACAGCGAATATATTCGACTCGAATCGAAATTTTTCCACGAATTCGCCGAATCAGTCGAATCGAATTTTTGAATACTTCGCTCATCTCTATTAAGGACCTTTAGCCCCCAATTGCCCCGTTTAGCCAGGTGACCAGCTCAAGGAAGAGTCTTGGTTGTATTAACCTTCTTTCATTTGAGAATTATGGGGGCCACTGTGCTCTTGGGAACCTTAAGTGCAGTAGAAAGTTTTTTTTTTTTTTTGTAGCCTTCCCCAGATCTGTGGCTTGTAATAATCCTGTCTGTGAGCTCTGCAAGCAGTTCCTTTGACCTCATGGCTTTTATTCTGATAAAGTATACATTTTCAGCTGTGATGCCTTTTATAGAAAGTTGTGTGCCTTTTCACATCATGTCCAATCAATTTAAATTACCGCAGGTGGACCTCAAAGGTGTAGGAATATCTCAGCAACACTCAAGAGAAATGGGAGGCACCTGTGCTAAATTTCAAGTGTTGTTGTAAAGGGCCTGAATACTTTTGCCAATGTGATATCTCATTTTCATACATTTGCAAACATTTCTAAAATTCTGCTTTCACTTTGTCATTATGGGGTACTGAGTGTAGATTAATAAGAAGAAGATTAATTTAAACAACTGTAGTATCAGACTGCAACATGACAAAATTGAAAAACATGAAGGGGGTCTGAATACTTTATGAATGCACTGTATAACATTGGAGCTGTATTTTCTGTATATGTCTCATGGAATTCATTTACTTCTTCAGGAGAATATGGATAAAGGTAATCTACAGTGTATAATTAAATAAAATAAAATACATATTTTCTTATGTGTTACATAGAAAACAGGGGTTTCCTTATTTGCAGCAAAGCAGCTGATGCCATCCAAGAACACCATATTATAGGTGGAGCCAAAGAGGATAAGTGTTGGGGCCACAAATGTTAAATTATCTATGAAGATGTCCAGAATACTGTACTATCCATATCAGTCCCGGAATTCTAGAGATAATACCATAGCCACAAATGCATAATCATGTACTACACACCGTCCTGCATAGCACCAGCTACTAAATAAAAAATATTACAGTATTTATATCTAATGGTAATATACTGTATGGGCGTCTAACCAATATATTAAACTACAGGTACATAATTATGATCAAATCTCAAGGACCAATATCACAAGGAAAATAGAGCTGTATAAATCCCAATCAAGCTCTTCTACAGTTTTCCCAAACTTCTTCACACCCCAGGCTGTAAAGAGTAACACACACAGAGAAACCCCCTGGTTATAATTCATTTCTAAATCCACCACCAAGCAGGGACATCACACCAATGTCCTCCATCAAGTGTTCCTGTTTTAAATTTCAAAAAGAGCCTGCTCATTCCCCTATGGCGGGTGTCGGCAACCCGCGGCTCCAGAGCCGCATGCGGCTTTTTCATCTTTGCTGCGGCTCCGGAGCACACTGCCCACCAGGTGACAGGCAATAGGGTTTCAGTGGTTGGCAAGCCACGGATCGCAAGCCACATGCGGCTCTTCTGTGTGCCGGGCGCCCGCTCCCCTCCCTCCTCTCGGGCGGCCGCCTCAAAAGTCAGGACTCTTTTAATCCGGCCCGTGGAGCGTGGAACATTGGCTGTCAGGATGTAGGCGGGGCAGCCAGGATGTAGGCGGGGCAGCGTGACGAACTCCTTTCACAGTCCGCCCTGAAGACCGGAACACAGCGCGGGAACACAACGAGAGGAACGTGCGGAGCAAAGGTAAGTGAATTGAGACAATATGGGGAATTAATTACTATAGGGGGGATGAATTACTATGGGGGATGAATTATTATATGGAGGATTAATTACTATGGGGGATGAATTACTATGGGGGATGAATTACTATGGAGGATGAATTACTATATGGGGGATGAATTACTATGGGGGATGAATTACTATGGAGGATGAATTACTATATGGGGGATGAATTACTATGGAGGATGAATTACTATATGGGGGATGAATTACTATATGGGGGATGAATTACTATATGGGGGATGAATTACTATAGGGGGGATGAATTACTATATGGGGGATGAATTACTATAGGGGGGATGAATTACTATATGGGGGATGAATTACTATGGGGGATGAATTACTATGTGGGGGATGAATTACTATGGGGGATGAATTACTATGTGGGGGATGAATTACTATATGGGTGATGCATTACTATGGGGGATTAATTACTATATGGGGGATTAATTACTATATGGGGGATGAATTACTATGTGGGGGATGAATTACTATATGGGGGATGAATTACTATAGGGGGGGATGAATTACTATATGGGGGATGAATTACTATGGGGGATGAATTACTATATGGGGGATGAATTACTATGGGGGATGAATTACTATATGGGGGATGAATTACTATGGGGGATGAATTACTATAGGGGGGATGAATTACTATATGGGGGATGAATTACTATGGGGGATGAATTACTATATGGGGGATGAAGCTAACTGCACGATCCTGTATATAGCATTAAGGTAAGAAACAATATATGCAATGTCGGATTTGTTTTAAATGTTGCAATGGTTTTGCGGCTCCCAGTCTTTTTTTTCCCTTCGGAAACGGGTCCAAGTGGCTCTTTATGTCTTAAAAGTTGCAGACCCCTGTCCTATGGTGTATCTGAGAGCTCTGCAATTTTCCATTTTGTGAATAATCTGCTTATTCATCTGGTTCACCCGGATGCTTGATGATTTTAAAGATTTAAAGATGAATTATAACCAGGCAGTTCCTCCTTGTGTTACCATTTAAAACTTGGGGTATGATGATTTATTTATGTGATTTATATTTTAAATTGTTTTGTCCTCTTCTTTCTATTCCCTTTACATGCACTTGCACATAGTGACTGTTGTATGGATTTTATTGCTACATTTTCTTGTGCCACAACTCCCTAGAAATCTCAAAGTAGCAGCTATGAAACTGGATAAAAATCACCTTACTCTCTACAGATTGCTAGATAGTTGTGGCGTGAAGGAGGGAACAATAAAAAGCTCACAACAGTCTCAGTGCATAGGCATAATTCTTAATAGCTCATTAATTAAAGGGGCTGCCCCTCTTTTGTAATTCATTTCCTGTCTTTCATTCTTCTCAAATGTTACTTTTAGTTTTGGTGCAAGGATCTGTATGAAAAAATTTACTATTTATTCACTAGAATTTTTTATTGTGCACTACATTTTTCCACCATTCTTTAAGTTATAGCAATGGTTGCTTTGAAACACTAATGCAATGGGAACGTGGCAGTTACCAAGCCCCAGTGGTTTAAGTATTTATTTAAGTATTTATTACAGCCTATTAATTTGCCATGCTTTGTGTGATTCAGAGGGTTTTGGCAGAGTTATGTCCTTTATCCAAATATGCTGTGCTAAAAATATCCCCCTTTTCTATCTCAGATGGTTGCAGAGGGTATTAGCATGGGCACTGTTAGATAGGACGATATGAAGAATGGCATGGTTTACCTATGCAGTTTATCTGTGATTAAAAACCTTGCTTCGGTATTGACTTAGCTGTAAGGGCTCATGTACACGGAATGTTTGGAAAACTCTGAATGATGGAAACTGACTGCTGGAAAATGTAGGTTAGAAAATGTCTGATTAGTCACGTTTGCATACCGCGTTTATGCGCGTTTGTGTTTAGAAGCGTTTTTTTTAAGATAACCTCAGGAGACCTTCCAAAATGCCCAGAATGCACTGAAAAACAGTAAAAAAATTAACTATTTTGAGAGAAATAGAGAGAGCAGAAGCAGAGAGAGCAGTATGTGTGAGCAGTATGTGTTGAGATGACCTGTCTTTTCTGGTTGTATTCACTATGGATCCCACTCTGAGCATAATGCGGCACGTTCTACCATTTTTCCTTCACACAAAACCTGGAACTGACTGCGCTGGTGTGCTAGGTCCATTTGAATACATGGAAAATGCTTTGCATGCATTTATGATGATGAAAAAAGGCTCTGGACAGCATCTGGATATGGAACAGTTAAAAAACGCTTCTAAATGCAAATGCTTATAAATGTGGTTAGCTGCGTTTACAAGCGTTTGGCATTTGAAACGCTGATAAAATCTATTCCTGAACGCAAGTTTGGTGCGTTCAAAAAAACTACTGTAAACTCAACTGTCTGTAAATGACTGTAAATGACATAGTGTACATGGACATTAGGGAGAGTTTAGGGCAGGGGTCCTCAAACTACGGCCCGCGGGCCACATGCGGCCTGCAGAGCACATTCATCCGGCCCGCCGGCAGGGGACATCAAGTACAGGGGTGGGCAGGGGGCTGCTGTCTCTTACCTGGCTCCAGTCCCACGACGATCCAGTCCAGGATGCGTAGCTCCTTCACTCCGGCCGCTCCCTCACTCGATGTCCGCCCTGCCGCTCGACTCCGCCTCCTCACCGGTGATTGGGCGCCAGTACTGTAGCTCAGGAAAGGCACACAGGCGGCCAATCAAAAGCGAGGAGGCGGAGCCGAGCGGCCCCACGAAAATCAAGGGAGGGAGAGGCCGAAGTGAAGGAAGGACAGCTGACCGCTGTTCACGGTAAGTGTGCCGTGCAGATGGTACTGCTGCAACGAGGTATGCTGGCTGCAGCAGCACCATGCTGGAACAGGGGTCGGCTAGTTTAGTGTCATTGCTGTCAGTGGGAGGAATGGTGCCCCATCGTTGGTGTCACTAATAATAATAATGGGGCATTATTCCTCCCACTGACACTAATGATGGGGCACTATTCCACCCCCCCCCACTGGCACCAATGACGTACTGTTCCTCCCACTGACACCAATGATGGGACACTATTCCTCCCACTGACACCAATGATGGGACACTATTCCTCACACTGACACCAATGATGAGGCGCTATTCCTCCCACTGACACCAATGATGGGGCACTATTCCTCCCCCCACTGACACCAATGATGGAGCACTATTCCTCCCACTGTCACCAATGATGGGGCACGATTCTTCCCATTGACACCAATGATGGAGCACTATTCCTTCCACTGACACCAATGATGGGGCACTATTCCACCCCCCCCCCCCACTGGCACCAATGACGTACTGTTCCTCCCACTGACACCAATGATGGGACACTATTCCTCACACTGACACCAATGATGAGGCGCTATTCCTCCCACTGACACCAATGATGGGGCACTATTCCTCCCCCCACTGACACCAATGATGGATCACTATTCCTTCCACTGTCACCAATGATGGGGTACGATTCTTCCCACTGACACCAATGATAGAGCACTATTCCTCCCACTGACACCAATGATGGGGTACTATTCCTCCCACTGACACCAATGATGGGGTACTATTCCTCCCACTGACACCAATGATGGGGCACGATTCTTCCCACTGACACCAATGATGGGGCACTATTCCTCCCACTGATACCAATGATGGGGCACTATTCCTCCCACTGACACCAATGATGGGGCACTATTCTTCCCACTGACACCAATGATGGGGCACTATTCTTCCCACTGACACCAATGATGGGGCACTATTCCTCCCACTGACACCAATGATGGGGCACTATTCCTCCCACTGACACCAATGATGGGGCACTATTCCTCCCACTGACACCAATGATGGGGCACTATTCCTCCCACTGACACCAATGATGGGGCACTATTCCTCCCACTGACACCAATGATGGGGCACTATTTCTCCCACTGATACCAATTATGGGGCACTATTCCTCCCACTGACACCAATGATGGGGCACTATTCCAAATTCAAAATCCTTACACTGACGTACAAAGCTGTTCACCATACTGCCCCGAACTACATCACTCACCTAATATCCAAGTACCGCCCAGCACGCACACTCCGCTCCTCACAAGACCTCCTTTTCTCTAGTTCCCTGGTCTCCTCCTCCCATGCCCGCCTCCAGGACTTCTCCAGGGTGTCACCCATCCTCTGGAACTCCCTGCCCCAACCCATCAGATTATCACCTACTCTCCTCTCCTTTAGGCGCACCCTGAAAACCCATCTCTTCAGGGAAGCCTACCCCACCCCCTGCTAACCTGCCGACCTCCTCCACTCTTCCTACCACTCCATCCCCCACAGCTATTTCCTCCTGTACCACTATCCCCTCCCTCTTAGATTGTAAGCTCGAAAGAGCAGGGCCCTCGAACCCCTCATGTTTTGCATTGTATTGGTATTGTTCTGTCACATGTTCTGTCCCCCTTTGTAATGTACAGCGCTGAGCGAACCATTGGCGCTTTATAAATTCTGTATAATAATAATAATATTCCTCCCACTGACACCAATGAAAGGGCACTATTCTTCCCACTGACACCAATGATGGGGCACTATTCCTCCCACTGATACCAATGATGGGGCACTATTCCTCCCACTGACACCAATGATGGGGCACGATTCCTCCCACCGACACCAATGATGGGGCACTATTCCTCCCACTGACACCAATGATGGGACACTATTTCGCTCCATAAGACACACTTAGGGGGAAATGTCTGTGCGTCTTATAGAGCGGCCGGCCAAGTATTCCCACCGCCGTTGTAGGTCCGCAGTCTCTGAACAAATGCGGACACAGTACAGGAGATGACCATAGTTTTTTTTTTAAAAACTCCAACGGTCTGAGGGACAGTGAACTGGCCCCCTGTTTAAAAAGTTTGAGGACCCCTGGTTTAGGGGCTGCTAAAAAAAACGCAGAAAAGCTCCTGAGCGTGAGTTTATCAGCTGCAGTGTACATGAGCCCTAATCATGCAATTGTACATTATTATAAAATGTATTGAAATGGTGTATCTGGTGCATTTGCTTTAATATTTTTATAGATGACTTCAGTGATATTATATTTCAGTCGAGGGAAGCTTTTGCTCTTGCAAAGTAATTTTTTTCATGTTTACTCCAAAAGGTCTCATCATGGCACTGACAAAACAATACATGGAATATGAAGGAATGAGAGTCCCTGGTGGTGTTCACACACATGAAAGCTTAACTTGGGCATGGAAAGAGTTTGAAACGCGCGATGATGATGTTTTTAATGTAACTTATCCCAAGTCAGGTAATTTTTTTGCTACATGAAAATTGTTGGTCTTTTTAGTTTAAAATAATTTGTGTTTTTATCTCTTAGAGATGATTATTCGTCTTATGAAAAGTTTTCAGAATTTTGGAAGCAGGATCTAGATTTTTATCACTGTCCCAGGAAGGGTGCAATATATATGTGCACCTTACCTGTTACAGTACATGGTCCCTGGTGATGCCACCACCCTTGCAATAATAATTAAAATGCTTGGGCCCTGGTGATGCCATCACCCTTGCTGTGATGATTAAATTATGCATACTAACTCTATGCTCCGGACATTCATTAAATGAACTTATAAGTCATATATTTGAACCCTGGTCATTAAATGCTTCTATAAATTGTGAAACTTGAAGAACTTCCATAGTTGTGGTTAAAGTGAAACTTTACCAGTAACAACTTAATAAAAAAAATGTACTTTAGCAAGAAACATACATTTCAAATTAATATTTATGCTACCAAAATGAGTGTGTTATTTAAATTGCTTCCAGCACTGTTCCTGTTTCTTCTTGCCAGAAGCTGCCATCTTGCTGAAGCCAAGAGCCCCTGAGCTGCAGTAAACCTTTAGGTGATGATGGGGGTCCTCTGGAGTTTTAGCTTGCTGGCATACTTGTCTTCATAGTAGTGCAGATGAAAAATGGTATTGCATGGTTGTTCAGTAGATATGTTGCAGGGGCGCAAGGCCCCAAGGACTCCGTAAAACCACAGAGGGTTGGTGGCAGGATGCCCAAGAATAGAATTAAGGACTCCTCTTATCGTATCAGGGAGGTCTACATCTTTAGTTGCTTTGGGCAGGCTCCACAATCTGAGGTTGTTTTGTCTATTTCTATGCTCTTGGGTATTCCAGCTTGTAGAGAGCAGACAGATGGATAGTTGCTATTTGCATGCGCCAATCCTGTATTTCCTTAAACTAAAACTTTACCCATAACAATCTGATAAAAAATATTGTTCTTTAGCAAGGAACATACATTCCACATTAATAATTATAGTATGCTACTAAAATTACTGTGTGCTGTAAATTACCTCTAGAATTGTCTGTTTCTTTCTGCTGGAGGCTGCCATTTTGCTGAAGCCCAGAGCCCCCAAGCAGCAGTAAATCATTAGGCTTTACATGTAAATATATATATAAGGTGCAGCGCTAAATAACATAAATGACATAAATAACATATTATAAATTAAGTTCAAATAACATATCACACTAAGGTGAGATTGAGTGAAATGAAAAGTCCCAAAATAAGGCCAAGCGTGGGGATCCGATAGATCCTAATAGGTGCATGGGATAAAGTTCAGTGTATCACACGGTGAATCTGGGGTAAAAATTGCGCACTCACCAGAAGTGCGTCAAAAATACACATGTAAGATTTATCCTGTAGTATCGGATAGCGGTTATCAATTGCCAAGATAAGGACAGGGTCATACACCTTCCAATCGCAACTTAGGTTGGATATTCCAAAATTCATATACGTGTCTCAAGCGTGTCACCATCTGGGGTCCCCTTTTTGAGCAGGTTCTGCAAGTGGGGACTCTGCCAGTGTCCAGAGCCAGCACTCAGCGATGACACCTCATACCTGGGGTACGGCACAACTCCACACTGCACACGTCACTTCCGACTCCCGGTCCCGATATTTTTTACTTTCAGCTATAAAAAATATATAGTAAACTCAAAGTTAGTTATAAATTTAGGCCAAAATGTATTCTGCTACATGTTTTTGGTAAAAAAAATCCCAATAAGTGTATATTGATTGCTTTGTGTGAAAGTTATAGCGTCTACAAACTATGGTATAGATAATGGAATTTACGCCATTTTTTGCTATACAGCGCTGCGCTAGTTTAACGGACAATTGCACGGTCATGCAATACGGTACATAAATGAAATTTACATCCTTTTTTTCCCACAAATTGAGCTTTCTTTTGGTGGTATTTGAACGCCTGTGCGGTTTTTATTTTTTGCGCTATAAAAAAAACAGGCTGACAATTTTGAGGAAAAAAAACAATATTTTGGACTTTTTGCTATAAAACATGTCCAGTAAAAAAAAAGGCAAAAATCAAATTTAGTCATAAATTTCTGCCAAAATGCATTCTGCAACATGTCTTTGCTACAGAAAAACCCAATACGTGTAAATTAATTGGTTTACGTGAAAGTTATAGCGTTTACAAATGGCGGGAAAGATACTGGGATTTTTAATTTTTTTTTATACTAATAATGGCGGTGATCAGCGACTTATGGCGGCGATCAGTGACTTATGGCGGGACTGCGGCGGACATTCTGACACTGGGGGGGAACTGACTTGGGGTCACTGACATCCCCAGTGACACCAATACAGTGATCAGTGCAAAAAAAAAACACTGACACTGTACTAATGGCACTGGGGAGGAAGGGGTTAACTTTATTATTCAGTGAAAGGGTTAACTGTGTGAGGGGAGTGTTTTACTAGGGGCCGGGGGTGTGTACTGCACGGAGACACACTGATCGGGACAGATAAAATCTTCTGTCCCGATCAGCGTGTCAGGAGCTGTCAGGGAATTGACAGAAAGCACAGCTACTGCAGCCCTGCTCTCTGTCAGTGATCGCCACTAATCGCTGGTACGTAGCCGGTAACGACCGGCTGTGACCCGGCGACTGACATCCGCGGCCGTGATCGGGACAGGTAGGGCGGCAGCGCGCCTCGCACGCGCCCTTTACCTGTTTTGAAAAACACACGCTTTAAACCGTGGTTTTGCCCAGCTGTGCCGCCCTGCAGCCATATTTCTACAGTGGCTGGGCGGCATGTGGTTAATTTAAAATTTAAAATTTTATTTTTTATTGTTTTGCCACAGCAGCAGCAGCACTAAAAATATTTGAGGCATATTTGCTGTTCCCCCTTCTGCGCCACAGGTGGTTCCCTTATTTTTCCCCATCATGTCCGAAAGGCCAACAAGCAGAGGCAGACACACACAGGCAGCTAAAAGAGGGCAAGCAGCCTCTGTGTCCACAGTGAAAAGTGGTGGTCGTAGACGCACATCTGGAAGAAAAATATATTTGAAATATATTTAAAAAATATTCTTTCCAAATACATTGTCATATATTTGAAATGCTACAATTTTGGCCATATTCTATGTATTAAAAAATATATATATATATATACTGTATGTTGAAATGCATTTTTATTACAAAATATATGAAAAATATTTTTAAAAATACATTTCAAATAAACTGTATGTCTTTCAAAGCCAGAGCTCTACAGGTGCTTGAGCACTATGTGCTTGACAATACATATAACAACCTGCCATGCAGCCCGTTGTTAACAGCACTTGAAATACTCACATCCTAAAAAAGTGCAGACATTTCCTTGCTCCTCATCTCGGACCTCTACCTCTACTATAATACCTCAAGTCTTCTCAACAGCTTCCACTGAGAGGGGTGATGGCATAGCAATGGGTGCCACAGGTCATTGCACCCAATCTGCTAGCAGTACACCCCCTGTTGATTTCACCAGGCAAATTTCACTACCCCAGTTGTTGAGAAAAACGAAACCAGTGTCTAAATGCTATCTTGGCTAAATTGCTAGCGTTACAAACGCTGCCTTTCCATTTGGTGGACTCAGCCCTCTTCCGTGAATTTGCAGAATGTGCTGTACCACAGTGGCAGGTTCCCAAAAAGACATTTTTGTTCATGTAAGGCCATTCCAACTCTGTACCATCATGTGGAAGGCAATACTGTGGCCTCGTTGGACAGGGCAGTCAGCAGCAAGGTCCACATTATTGCTGACACGTGGTCCAGGGATAATACATTTCCTTCAAGTCGCACTGGGTAGCTCTGCTGGCAGCTGGGAAGGATTCAGGACAGGGTTCAGTGCTGGAGCTTGTTCCGCCACCACACCTCCAAAAAGTTGGTGGTGATTCTGTCACATCTGTCTGCTCCACCCCCTCTTCTTCCTCTATGGCCTCTTCTGGTGAATTGTCCTCTGAACCAACAGTTCTGTCTAAGCAATCAAGGGGCTATGCAAGCAGTCAGGCTAAAAGATGCCATGCAGGGCTTTAGCCTGTCTGTCTAGGGGACAGGAGCCACACTGGGGCAGAGATTCTGTCAGCTCTGCAGGGGCAGGTTCAGAGGTAGTTGTATGTGACATGGCACCAACCTTCTCTCCGCCCTCTGACAGGGACACTTGACACATGTTCCATGCTTGGCACACCTCCTGAATTTGGTGGTGCAACATTTCGTGAATAGGTACAAGATCTTCTGAGGCAGCCCAGAAAAGTCTGTGGCTATTTCCGGCGGGCATACAATGCCAGTATTCAGCTGGCTGACATTCAATAGGAATTCAACCAGCCCACCAACCACCTCATCTGCGACATGCCCACCAGGTGGAATTCAACATTGGCAATGCTGCAGTGGCTGCACACGCAGCAGAGGCCCATCATTGAGTACCTGTGTGAGTATGGCACAAGGACAGGATCAGGGGAGCTTGTCTTCTTTTCAGCACGCCAGGATAAAGGATGTATGTACTGTCCTTTCACCATTTGAGGAGGCCACAAGGATGGTGAGCTGCAACAATGCATGCTTTAGTGACACTATCCCTCTAGTCTTCCTGCTGGAGCACACGCTGCGTGGAATCATGGACAGGGCACTTGAGGCAAAACAGAGGGAGGAAGAAGAGGACTTCCTTTCCTCTCAAGGCCTGTTTATGCAAATACCATTCCTGCTGAGTCACAGAACAGGCAGCAGGAAAGGAGGAAGAGGATTGTGGCAACATGGAAGTAAAGGATAACATACGGTAGTCTTCAAGGGATGATTTTCAGTGCACAGAAACCCAGTAAGGAGTAGTATGTGGCTGGGAGGAGATCCTGACAGTGTCATCCTCAGTGACCCAGAGGACTCAGAATCTCATGTCTCCTCAAACATATGCTGCATGGGCTCCCTGATTCTGCAAACCCCGTGAAAGAATGAAAGGATTTGTGGTATGAAGGAGAGGGATCATTACTGGTTGGCAACCCTTCTTGATCCACGTTACAAGGCTAAAGTTGCAGAGCTCAACCTGCCTTTGCAGAGGGAGCAGAGGATGAAACATCTTGAGGTTGCCTTGAAGAAAAATTTGTGTAACACCTTTGCAGACACTGGCAGGTTACCATTTCCTAAGTGTTTTTCTGAAGCTTTGTTCAGTCAAAGGAAGAGCGGTGGAGAAGGCGACCTGCTGACCTATGCCATTAAACAATTGTTTAGTCTTCAGCACCCAGAGCTGTTAGGTTTAACCGGTTCCCAACCGTGCTATAGTCAAAGGATGGCTACAGCATGGTTGTGTAATCCTGGGATGATGTCCATGGACATAATTCCAGGACACGCCCCCCTGTGCGCTCCCAGCAGCGTGCACACGAGGTACAGTGATCGGCGATTCACAGCGGCCTTTTACCACGTGATCAGCTGTGTCCAATGACACAGCGATCACCGGGTAAATGCAGTTGCCGGTTATCAGCTGCACTTTCCTCACGCTGTGATAGCGTGAAGAAAGTACTCCAATAGACAAACAAATGAAACCAGTGCTCAAATCTTCATGCAGACCAGGGAATTGAAAATGCCAAACGAAGAGGTGCTGCCCCTCAAAGACTGGGAAATCTGAATACTGGTGAACAAAAACAGACAAGGGTGCACTCTCATCGTGCATTATCGTGGAGACCCACGTATTTATTAAATGAAATAGAAATATACTCACAAACCAATGAGAATAAAAAACAGAAAGAGCTCTGAGGAAGGGACTTCGTCTCCCGAAATGCATCAGCAAATCCACTCCAAGAGCACAGCATTGCATGCGCTGTTGTTGCGGACCACTCTTTCTGTTTTTTATTCTCATTGGTTTGTGAGTATATTTCTATTTCATTTAATAAATACGTGGGTCTCCACGGTAATGCACTGTGAGAGTGCGCCCTTGTCTGTTTTTGTTCATCTGAAGAAAGTACTGCCGAGAACCAGCAATTGTCAGCAAAGGGATCTGCACCAATCATGAGGGCACTGATGATCAGTGCCCTGATGATCAGTCCCCAGTGGTGCTGCTCACCTGTGCCACCCACGTGTGCCCAGCAGTGCCGCCCACCTGTACCGATCAGTGCCACTCACCTGTGCCCTGAAGTGCCACCCACCTGTGCCACTCAGCAGTGCCACCCACCTGTGCCACTCAACAGTACCACCCAACTGTGCCACTCAGCAGTGTCACTCACCTATGCCCTGCAGTGCCACCCACCTGTGCCCAGCAGTGCCAACTATCAGTGTAGCATCATCAGTGCCAGCTCATCAGTGCCCATGAGTGCTGCCTACCCATGCCACCTCATCAGTGCCCATCAGTGCTGCCTATCCATGCCTATCCGGTCTGCCTATCAGTGCAGCCTCATCAATGCACATCAGTGAAGGAGAAATACTACCTGTTTGCAAAATGTTATAATAGATACAAAGAAAAACCTTTTTTTTTCAAATTCTTTGCTCTTTTTTTGTTTATAGCGCAAAAAATAAAACACCCAATGGCGATTAAATACTACCAAAAGAAAGCTATCTTTGTGTGAAAAAAATTATACAAATTTCATATGGGTACAATGTTGCATGACTGCGCAATTGTCATTCAAAGTGCAAAAGCTCTGTAAGCTGATAATTGGCTGGGCAGGAAGGGGGTATATGTGCCCAGTAGGCAAGTGGTTAAGCACTCATTGGCAGCATCTGCATCATATGATGCAGGATTATCTAGGGGCAAGAGGAAACTTTGAGATCTTTCAAATATTCAGTGCTGCTGGAGGTTTTGTGACAGATAAAAGATTGCATCTGTCCACAGACTCCATTGACCGGCTGACATTTATCAAAATGAATCAGTCTGGGATTAACAGCAGCTATCAAGCCCCCCGATGCTGATGTAACTGATTAAATTTGTTAGGGATCTTGGGTACCATGAAGATTGTCTATGCTGCCTATCCTATTCCTGAATTCTGATTATGCTAGCTTTCATCAATGTTTTTGGTTCAGGGCACCACCAACACCCAAGGTCTAATTTTTCTGCACCTGTTTGACAGGTGCATGTAATTTAAATTTTTTGCAATTTTTCTCTTATTTTTAACAATTGTTAACAGCAGGCCCCATTCCTGCACCCAGCAAAAGTAACTGTGAGAGGTTACAATGTTCAGGCACCACCAACACTCAAAGCTCAATTTTTCTGCACCTGCGTGACAGGTGTATATAATTGGAATTGTTAGAGCGGGGTCCAATCCCACACTCATCAAGAATAAGGCTACGTTCACACTAGCGTTGTGTGCAGGCGGCAGAGAGGCTTTGGGAAGCATTTTTACCGCTTCCCAAATGCCTCTGACAATTCTGCACATTGCAGCACATGGTGCTGTTCTAACGGGAGCGTTAGCGTCACGGCAAAATGGACGCCTCTGGTAGAGTCAGGAGGCGTTGAAGCCTCCTAGTCTAGTCTATGGTGCCGCTCCACAAACGCCCGGCCGGCGTTTGCGGTGCGGTTGCGATGCATTTGCAGAGCGGTAACACCATTCAAACTTCATTATAGGCGTTTGTGGGGCGTTGTTAACGCTTGGCAAATGCCTAGCAACCGCCACTAAACTGCGCATGTGGCGTTTGCAGAGCGTTTGCCAAGCATTAAAAAACACTCCGCAAACGCCAGACCAACGCTTGCCAAACGCTATAGAGACGTTTGGTAAAACAGTCAAGTGCGAACGAGCCCTAACTCTGAAGGGTTACGGTGTGAAGGCATCACCAACATTTCACCTGCCAAACACCCCACAATGCACTGATCTCTCAGTGCACAGTCCCCACCCCACACTATGGTGTACGTTTATTAAGTAGAGATCATTTATCTCATTTCAGTTCTCTGAAGTTCTCAGGGAAAATCTTCTCTGTCCTCCTGTTTATGAAGCGCAGAACATTTGTTCTCAGAAGGAGAAGAGAGGAGACGTTTTTCCTTTGAGAACAGCTGAGATCTGTGGGGGAGAGCTGCCTGTGATCTTGTGAGATAATTGTGTGAATACAGATCACCTGAGTTTAAACAATGAATCCAAAGTTAAAAAGACCATGCAATTACATGTAAATAATAAGCACCTGATCACTTGTATGTTTTAACGCACATTTTGGCACATTCTTTAAATGTGTATTTTTGTTCCTTTGTATTGTGCATTTTAGCATTATTTTATGTGCATTTTGACGTTTTTTAACATGCCTTATTTTTTTTAACATGCATTTTGATGTGGGATTTTTTAATGTGCATTTTGGCACTTTTCTAAACATACATTTAGGCGCTTTAATGCATATTTTGGCACAGGTTATTTTAACATTTTGGTGTGGTTTGTAATGAACATTTTGGTACTTTCTTAGCATGTATTTTGGCACTTTATTAAAGTGCATTTTGATTTGTTTTTATGCATATTTAGGCAAACTACACATCTGCTAGCCACTTCTGGGTGCCATTAACAAATAATGGCACTACATACATTTCCAGAACACACACAAAAAAAGAGCCAAAATACATATTAAAAAAGCACCAAAATGCACATAAAAATTTCAACTCACTTTTTTTTTAAATGTTTGTTGAAAAAAGCAGTAAAATGTATGTTAAAGACTGCACCAAAATATGCATTAAAAAGGGCCAAAAAAGCCAAATTGAACCTTTTCTGGGCATGGAGCGTTGTGTGTTTTTTCAATGCGCATTTTGGTGCGTTGATAACCTATTTATCAAATGACAAAATGTGCAGCAAATGCATTTTGGGAGCCATTAACAATAAATGTCACTCAAAAGCGCACTGTGTATTTTAACGCAATTTTAGCACAATTTGGAATTGTGGCAAGAATTGTGCAATTCTGCCAACAATTCTACATTGCTCAGGTGTGAATGCGTTCTAAACAACAATAAACTATAACTATACTGTATGTGTGTGTATGTATACATATATATATATATACTGTACACTATATATAAAACACAAATATACATATATAAACATATATAGTTATAATTTCTAGCAATGTTTAATCCCGCTGGTGCTGATATTAGGAAGAAAGAAGCCTTTTTCCTCACATCACAGCAGCTTCTCACCAAGATTCTCCAGCTCCGGGCTGGAGAATCTCGGACAGAGATATTTTAAAGAGATGGCCAGTGAGATCTTCATCTTCATAAACTGGTGATCTCTGTAAAAGTTCATGACAGAAGGGTGTGTCCTGTGATGAGAAGAAAATGTTCTCCGCTTCATGAACTGGCACACCTGAGAGATTAGCAGTGATCATCAGGATTTCGGCTTTTCTCTCTTTCATAAACGGACACCTATGTAAGACAGAGGGGAGAATACTCTCCCCGAAAAAAAAAAAAAAATATATTAAAAAAAAATACATGAAAACAAACAGCTTGAGGTCCCTCCCTTAATCCTTACCAGGTACGTGGCGTCCCCCCTAAAAGACTTACCAGACCCTTTAAGAGGAACCCCACCTCCCACAAATGGGGGGAAAAAAGTGTGGGTGGCCCCTTAAAATCCCTATCAGGCCCTTTAGGCCCAAAGCACCTTGTCCCCATGTTGATGAAGATGTGGGGGGTGACTTATCGGAATCCGGAAGCCCCATTTAAAAAAGGGGCCCCAGATTCCGCCCATATAGTACCCCTACTCATTTACTAAAAAGGTGTAAAAAGTAAGTAAAAACACAACAATAGAGAATGTGGAGGGGAACACGAAGGGAGATTTCCATAGCCAGATATATTTTACATGCATATGCGAATAACGCTAATGTAGCGCTACCACCGCAGGAGCTACTTGGTAGACTGGGTTCTCTGTTCTTCTGCTTCAACTCTGAGAACAACCTCAGTCCCACTGACATAGAAGTAGATATTGCTCTGCTACTGGGAGCACAAACATAGATACCCTGCACACAACTAAGGTTCAGCATCAAAAAGCAGAAATCAGACTGGTTAGTGGTAAATGAACCCAATATATTCTCATGGATTGCAGTATGCACATAAATGAAGAGTAAAGAATTAGGTCAATCACAGTTACAGGCTATTGAAGAAAAGAATGCAGTTCTATGCAGCTAAATTACAATAAACCTGGTAATTCACAAAAGTAGCATTAAAACTGCCATTAGAAAACTGTAACAGCAATGATAATTAATACTGCAATAATTCCTCTGTAAACAGTAGGCTGGATTAGAGTGCAGATGATAAACAAAATTGGAGATGCGTTGCGGAGCATGAGCTTTTTCTTCAGGCCATTCTTGGATTAGAGTGCAGTCAGTATGAATGGCAGTGATGAAACTCACTAAAGAGATACCTCTTGCTATGGACAATGGGCAAAGTTCTTGTGAAGTTGCTATATGAGTGAGCAGTCTTTAGCCTTAGTTGTTTAGCCAGCTAGTGATGGAGCCCATTCTTTATGGTGGAGCGCATGAGTACAGTCCCAGTAAAGTCTTCATGCAGTAAATAATGCTGCTAGTTAGATGGCCAATCCCTATATGCTCAGTCACTGCTAACAGCAGCAGGCTATTGTCAGCAATGTCCTCTCACCAATCCCAACGATACAGCAACAGATGTCCCACTGTTCAGCTCACTTATGGATCTGCTTGGAGTGAATCTGGTCCAGCCACAGGCTTGTAGCAGGTTGATGTGAACACAGGAGCAGCAATGTGCAAACCTTGGTCCGCTTGCAGTAATTAAGAAATCCCTTGGTGTTCAGCCTGTGAGAATAAAGCTCTCTCTATCTTTACCCCTTACTCATATTGGGAATTGTTGTTCTAAAGTCCATTGACTCCTAAAGTATTATCATTCCCCTGCACTACATCTTCCATGATTCAATGCTGCCCACTGTCAAATCTCTTGAGCTCCTTCTGCTTGTCAGCTCCCCTGGTGGATGGAGGTGAGGGTGTGTTAACCCATTCAGCCTGAAGTTCAGGGTAGACATGTAAAGCACTGCAGCACAGTGTTCCAAATTCCTCTCCGTCTATAGCCAAGCACCTGACTGCATTAATAATTATTTTATGTATTTGCAGGAACCACATGGCTTCAAGAAATCCTTACCTTAATTTATAGCAATGGAGATCCAACATCAGTAAAAACGGAATTTAGCTGGAACCGTGCCCCATGGATTGAACAACATTCTGGCAGAAAACAAATTGAGAACAGACCATCTCCTCGGCTTATCACAACACATTTACCTAAATATCTATTTCCACAGTCGTTTTACAAGACTAAGGCCAAGGTAAGTTGCAACCAGGGGTGGGACTGACCATTCCGGTGCTCGGGCACTGCCCGAGGTCCCAAGTTCAGTAGGGGGCCCCATGAGATGCCCCTGGTACCTTTCATAGGCTTTTTTGGGTGTGGTTTGAGTGTGGGCAAGGACACAAGGGCCCCATGATCCCCTATTTCCCCAGGGCCCCATGAGTTGTCAGTCCTCCCCTGGTTGTAACCCCACTATGATAACAGTTGAACTATAAACTGATTTCTATGTAATAAAAACAAAGCTTTGGAATCCTTTCTCCATTGTAAGATGAATGAAGTTTAACTCACTGACTTCTATACATAAGGCTGGAGTCGATGGTGGAGATGAGAACAGCAGCAAATCATATTCTCTTTAGTAAACTTCAGAGCAACAAAGTCACCCTGACTACTGATAAGACCTGGATAATGCCCTGAACTTAACCTTACACCCAAAAATGATTTAGGGCTAAGTTCACCTTTTCACAATAAATAGAAGCCTTTTCTAATGTCTTTTCTGTCTGTTATCCCAATGTGCTTATCTCTCACTTACCTAGTCCATGACAGCTGTGATTCTTCACCTTTCGGTTCAAAATTAAAAAATAAGCATTCTGAGCCCATCACTAAAAGGTGAACTTAGTCTTTAATTTAAAAAGGACAAAAGTTCTTTTTTCCATAAACAGATCACTTCAGCACAGTACAATAAATGATTTCTTCCCAAAGTGTTCAGAAACACTTGGAGTTTTAAATTATTACAGCTGCAAGTTTCAGCTTTGTCTGCCCTTCGTCATCAGACTGTGCACTAATAATTTCAGTCAAAGCAACTTGATACCCCTCCTTGAGACTACATACTTAATAGCCCCATTGCGAAAGCATGCCCCATGCCAGCAACTATCAACTATTTATTGAAATATAAGGTGAACATTATATAGTGCATAGAAGTATTCGGTTCTCGTGTAGGAGAACTGGATAATGAAAACAATAGCACAACATCAGTATGTGCATTTTGAGTGTACAGTGGTATAAAACAATTTTCAAGAGGGCCGGGGGTAAACATAAGTGGCAGGTGCAATGGAAAATAGGAAAAGGGGGTGAAGGGTAAGGTGGAATTTGGGGGGGGAAAGGAGCAGTAATGAAGAGAAAGCAAAGAGCAAGGCAAAGCTAAGAGGAGAAAAATAAGTCCTGCAGGCTAAGAAGCATCACCTTAGTTGGGGGCGCCCATACTAGTTTGAGGTAGGTTCCGGACTGCATTTGACCACCAGGAGTCCCATAGCTGAAGAAACTTAGGGTGAGCATCATGAAGAATAGTGAATATCTTCTTGTAGATTGTTAGGGTATCTGGCCTCTTTGCAGAAAGGTGTATAGAAGAGGGTCAACAGTAAACCGAAGACCCTCGACCAGAATCCCACCAAGAATGGACAGGACCATCAAGTGTGGATCTTGTCCCCCACACTGGCCACAGTCATCTGCTTGCAGAGGGTCATGTAGGGAAGAGATGTGAATGGGCCACCTGTGTTCAGAAAGGAATAGAGTGTGGAGATGGTACCATGGGCTCCTGGGAAATGGAGACAGGTATGCTCGAAGATTGTTTTCTGGATCAGAAAAGAAGAATTGTGCCTAAGGACAACTATCCAGTGTTGTAGTTGCATGTAGCAGAAGAATTTGAGGTCCAGGATGGGAAGTGATGGGATCCCAAAAAGTGACAGACTTGGGTGAAACTATGGGCGGGCTACCAAGAGAATACTCGAGGCTGTTCCAGCCCCGAGGAGAAAGAGGATTGTTTATTAATGGGAGGAGGGGAAGAAATGGGGGCATCAGTTTGCCAGAGTACCGGACAGAGTCCCAAATATGTAAGCTATTTAACATGAGAGGGCTCAGGGACAGAGGGCATAGCTTGGAGGCAAGCCATAGAAGGGCTGAGGCCAGGGTGGGTGTGCAGTTAGGGACCTCCAGGAACACCCACAGAGAGACATCCAACGTCACATGGAGCATAGTAAGTTGAGAGTTTGTGCCACCATATAATATTTGGAAATATAGCCCTCCTCGCAGCCTGGGACATTTGTGGGCCCAAATGAAAGAGAGAATCCTATTTTGGAGAAGGCGTAAGAAAAAGGTGGGTACTTGAATCAGAAGGGTCTGGAAATAGTACAAAACTTTGGGAATGACTTTCATCTTGACCATATTTATAGGGAGGGAAAGCACCAGGATTCCATGAGGGTGGTGATGGAACGCAAGAGTTGATAATGGTTGCAAAAAGGGAGGAATAGGCAAAAGTTAAGTGGATGCCTAGGTAGTCCAAGAAAGAATTCACCCAACAATATGGGAAAAATGCTTGATCTTGTTTTCTTTTGAAGCATCATGGTTTCTAAAATAATTGAGGTTCTCCTTACTAGCATTAAAGCACTCTCCCTAATAGCATGAGATGTCCACATTATTGCATTTTAAGACTGAGAGTCAATTTGGCGCTATATAAATACTGTATAATAATAATTAGTATCCCTGATATTTAGATACTATATTCAGGTGGCTGGACATCCGCTTGATGCAATAAGGCTAATGTCACACTTGCAATCATGCCACTGGGGAGAACTTGCCAGAGCAGGGGCGGACTGACCATTTGGAAACTCGGGCACTGCCCAAGGGCCCAGGGTCAGTAGGGGGCCCCATGAGATGCCCCTGTTACCTTTTTCATAGGCTTTTTTGAGTTTGGGCAAGGACACAGGGGCCCCATGATCCCCTATTGCCCGGGGGCCCCATGAGTTGTCAGTCCGCCCCTGTGCCAGAGCCAGGATCACTATGGAATTTACAGAAGCTGCTTACATGTTTTGCATCATCATTGGCTAGATGATGTTTAACATCTTTAGTTTATAGAAAGCAATTTGCCTGTAAAGTGCAAATGTGATAACTTTGCAGTAACTTTACATATTACTTTCCTGTCCTAGGTGATCTATACAGTACGCAACCCTAAAGATGTGTGTGTATCTCTCTATCACTTCTCCTTGATTGCACAGTTCATGGAAAATAGGAAAGATTTCCAGGATTTTATCTCTCTGTTTCTCAGCAATGATGGTAAGAATGGCATCTTAAATGATAAATGTAGCTTACTTTCAGTGAGCATATATTTTTAGTTATTATTGTAAAGTAACATTTGGTGTAAATGTTACATACATGCCTACTAATCCATATTTCCTTTTGTGTATTAAAGCCCAATGTTGGGCATTTGTATCACCTGTAACATTCTAACTACATTCTGAATTTTAATGACTTCTACAGTACATCTAGATCACATACATTCTGTTTCATATGTTTGGTTTATGAATTTTACAATTCGCTGTACCCTCTGCTGAGTTCAAAATATCAAAACGTCTTGCAGCTGTAAATGGAAAAGATGCCTCATCTGTGCACCCTATATTAATGTGTAGGTCAGATCCCCAAAAGGGATCCCAAAATATAAGCATTACATTGGTGATATGATGATGATTACATTGGTGAATGATATTTAAGTTGTATTTGACAATTTACCAAAACAATATAAAGCTGATATTAAGCAGTTCCAAGAAGCAGAACACCCATAATTGGATGTATAAATTAAAAAATGTTGAATCCATTTTCTTTGGATACTAGATGTACTTGGATAGACATTAGAAACAAAGAATCTATAATTATAAGATACATCCTAAATCCATGAGTTGGAGAGATCCGGCATAAATTTGAATTTACTGGATCTTCCCTGTCTGGAGCAGCCATCAATAAATGGCGGACCGTGGTCCAAAAACGGACCGAGCAATGCTTCCGTCCAGACCGCCAGTCTAGATTGTCAGATGCTCACCATTTAGCAGTCATTGGTTGCTGGGACCACGGGCATCCCAGCAACCAGTGATGTCACATGTGCAACCCACCCCCTGCAGCTCACTGTCTTTCGTCCCGGCTCCAGCTCCCTGCCTTTCCACAGTGTTTTGTGTGATGTCAATTGCGCGCCCCACCCACTTCACCAAGGTGCCCAGTACAGCTCCCACCCCTGCAGCTCAAAGGGTGTGTTTGTACTTACAGGGGCATGCTGATGGGCAAATTTAATGTTCAGGGGCACTCTGATGGGCTCATTTTATGTTGTGCCCATCAGAGTTCATCTTAACATAAAATGTGCCCACCAGCATGCCTCTTAACATAAATTGTGCAAATCAGAGTGTCCCTTAACATAAAATGTACCCATCAGAGTGCCCCATAACATAACATGTGCACATCAGAGTGTCCCTTAGCATAAAATGTGCACATCTAAATGCCCCTTAACATAAAATAAGGGGCCCTCTGATGGGTACAGTTAATGTTAAAGGACACTCTGATGGGCACATTTTATGTTAAGGGGGCACTCTGATGGGCACATATGTTAAGGGGGCACTCTGATGGGAACATATTGTGGAAAAGGGCACTTTGATAGGCATGTGATGGAAAGGGGCACTCTGATGGGGAAAATAGATGTGGACATCTGATGTAAAGGGGCACTTTAATGGGGACAACTAAGGTAAACGGGCACTCTGATGGGCACACCTAATGTGATGGGGCACCTGACGTATTGGGTCACTCCGATGAGGACATTCTATGTAAGGGGTCACTGTGATGGGGGAACCTTATTTAATGCACTCTGTTATGCGCTCTGATGGGAATAACTGATGTAAGGGGGCACTCTGATGGGAATACCTGATGAAAATGGCACTGTGATGGGCACACCTGATGTAAAGGAGCACACTGATGGGCACACCTGATATGATGGGGACAGCTGATGTAAGGAGGCACTCTGATGGGCACACCCTATGTAAGATGTCACTGTGATGGGGGAACCTATAGAAGGTGTCACTGTGATGGGGGAACCTTATATAATGGGGAACTCTAATGGGGACAACTGATGTAAGGGGGCCTGCTGATGCAGAAACCTGATGTAAGTGTGTGCTCTGATGGGGACACCTGATGTAAGGGGACATTCTGATGTCAAAGCCCAAACTTGAGATTCGGACCTTGGCCGGAAGAACATTTTAGTGACCAAACCTCCTTGAATTTTAATTCAATACCCTTGGTCTAGAGGTTGCAACTGAAAGCTGTAAAGTGTATCTAAAGTCTTTCTCTTTTATTTTTTTTTTTAGTTTTGGATAGCATGTGCAAGGGCTAGAAAAATTAAGTTTTTACTGCTGTATGTTCCCGCTGGGGAAATTCACCTTCTTTAGTTGCCCTGATAACCACTGTCACTGAGTTTAAAAGTAAAGTTAAAACTAAAAACAAGAATAAAGGAGAAATCTTCCAGTAGGGACACCTGTTCCAGTGACAACTGTCTAAGAAGGGATTTGCAAGTGCAGGGAAATTGCCCAAATGGAACAGCAAAGAAATAAAAACTGACATACATTTTAACCCTTCCCTATAGTTTAGATCAATGTCAAAGCCCAAATTCAGACAAAAATTATTCAATATGTGTGTAAATAATATAGTACTGTTTCCTCCATTGTCCTCGGGGAAAGTATTTTTTTCTTCTACAGTATTGGTCTGATATCTTCTGCTAAAGCCCTCTTTGAGAAACTTTAACTGCAGAATCTCCTGTGCAGGAGACCAAACACCTGTGCATGCTGTTCATACAACACAGGACTGGTCCCTTCATTGCTCCTGTATAGTTTTTCCATTTATGATGAGGATGCAAGCACATCACCATGATCCCGACTTTTGGCGGAGGTATTATGATTAGAACTGTTCTTCCCGCCTATCTCCACTGTCTAGGCACCAGCTATGAAACAAAACTCCAGGCATATAGATAAATACACTATTTAAATACTGTAATTCAGCATACTCAATCTTGTGATATACAACATACACCTATCCATCAGATTATACAGCTAAATGAAAAATCCTTTGCCACATGTCGCATCACCACAAGCATGTTAACACACTGCACTTTGCATGGTGCTCTTCAGTTCCATTCTTTTAAACTGATAAAATGCAACTCATTCACCTTGCAGCATGACACAACACATATGCCAAGTGTTATGGTGAACTTCATTAAAAAAAAGAAAAAAAAATACAGGTCCCATTTTTGTATGTCTTCATGCAATAGTCTATTCAAAATGAGTGGACCAACACATGTTAACATGGACTGCAAAGGTATAAAAGGTCCCTTAAGTATAATAAAGAATTTTGTAAATATGTGAAAATGACACTGACTTGGTTTCTGTATTGTGCTTTTGCTTTAGTTATATTTGGTCGGTGGTTTGAACATGTGAAAGGATGGCTGACAATGAAGGACAATCCCAATTTCTTGTTATTGTCTTATGACAACATGATAAAGGTAGGTCTTATCTACATAGAAATCCCATTTCTTATCATATGTTAAGAGGTGAAATGCACACTGTACTAAATAGTTTCTGTGTTGTGTGTGGTCTAAAGTTATAACTTGTGATTGTCTAAATCCTGACCCTATTGTGTTTGCAGTATACATAAAGAGGCTGATGACAGTGCACTTTTTAGTTGGAGCACACACCTTTAATTCAGGAATGTAAATAGACAGTGAGATATTAGCAAATTATTTAACTTAAAAAACAAAAGTACAGTTTTTACATTTTTGCTAAATTATTGTATTTGAAAAACAGGCCTTTGCGGTCTGTTCTGCCAATACACTCTTTTATCAAATAAGAGTGTTATAAGAGGTCAAGGTAATGTAGGATCCAGAGTAATACTCTCTTTCTGTAAGGGCGGGATTTCTCATTAAAGCTGAATTCTGGGAAAACTAAATGCAAGTCTTGACACAAGAAGCATGTATCTTCTGGAATCTTGGTGTGCCTTGCATAATTCTTCTATATCTGTGCAGTAATCCAGTGTAAAAGAGATTTTTATCTTGGTACATCCTTAATTGTTTATTATTACACAGTTTTAAAAAGATATTATTAGCATGACTCTCCTACACTCCCCAACTAAACAGTTAATCACAACTGTACGATACAAGAAACCTTTCCCTACTTTTGTGCATATAATGCACATCCAGACTGACTCACCATCATAACCTATCTATCCAGGTTACCGACCCCTATATTAGCCTATTACTCAAACTCACATATATTAACACTTAGTTGCAGATATCCCTTCCCTCATACCCTCCCCCCCACCGCTTCTCCCCTCTCCTACTACCCCCCCCCCCCTCGTTTGTGGGGGGGTTTTTGTCTTTTTCATGACCTTTCATTCTCCTCCTCTCCCCATCCTACCTCCCTATTTCTCTCTATCCATCTATCTGACTTCTTTCTATCTCACTTCTTTAATATTACTTCTTCACATCTATGCCTTCAATGGACTCTAGAATTTAAACTGTCATATAGGTTTGATTAGCTCTTCCTAGACACCAACCCCTTGGGGTAGACACACAATTTTCTAGTGCACTTACCATCCTGTCCTATACCACGACTTCACATTTATCAGTCAAAAGGGCTTATTAGAGGATTGATCAACAGTGCTACCATAAGGATTCGTCCACATCAAATCATGTTTAAGCTGGTTTGGTTTATACCCTTGGTTATACATATATATTTCTTAATGGACGGAGAGATGTCCCAAACCTCTACCCCGTCTGCAAAATGGGCCATTTGCAAACTGTGTCTATGTTCGGACTGTAACCTGTACATGTATCTGTATTAATCTGCCTTAATCCTTTCAATAAAACTATTTTTGAAAAAAAAAAGATATTATTATACAGGATTTATATAGTGTCAACAGTTTGCTCATCGCTTTACAAAATAAAGGCAGATATTACAGATACAATACAATTTTGTACAAGAGGAATCAAAGGGCCCTGCTTGATAGAACTTACAATCTAAGAGGGAGGGTCAAGTGATACAAAAGGTAATAACTCTGGGGGATGAGCTGATGGAGAAAGTAAAAGCACAGTGTATTAGTTGGAAGCAGGATAGGGGCGTATTCTGGAAATGTTGCAGAGGTTGAGGTTGCATGTTTGGACTGGGATTGGATGTGGGCCTTAAAGGACAGTTCAGATTCCAGGGTTACCCCTAGCATTCTGGCATGCAGGGACGGACTGGTAGTTGTTCCATTGATCTTGACAGAGAAGTCAGGGGAAGGGGCATGTAGAGGGGGTGGAAGTATTATGAGCTCAGTTTTGGATAGATTGAGTTTGAGGAAATGGTGTAACATCCATTCTGATATGTCTGCTAGTAAATCAGTAATATGTGAGGAAACTGATAGGGTGAGCGTAGGGGTAGAAAGATAGCTAGATTTGGATGTCATCAGCATAGAACTGGTTTTGTAAACCATGGGAAGCTGTCAGCTGACCCAGGAAAGAAGTGTAGATCAAGAAAAGGAGAGATCTAAGGACAGAACCTTGGGGAACCCCAATGGTAAGAGGAATAGGAGAAGAGGAAATAGAGTTGTGTCACTGAAGGTGCGGTGAGATAGGTAAGATCTAAACCAACGGCGAGTACAGTCACGGAGACCAAGGAAATAGAGTTTTTTCAGAAGGAGGGGGTGGTCGACTGTATCAAAAGTAGCAGAGAGGTCCCAGAGTAAGAGTATGGAAAATTGGTTTTAGCTGGTAGTAAGTCGTTTGATAGTTTTAGAAGAGCAGTTTCTGTGGAGTGCTGCGGGAAAAATCCAGACTTGAGAGGATCAAAAAGGTTACTCTCAATGAGTTGGCAGCTGAGCTGGTTGTAGACCAAGCGTCCAAGGAGTTTGGAGGCAAAAGGGATTAAGCAGATGGGTCTAAGGTTGTTACGATTGATGGGGTCCAGTGAGGCCTTTTTAAGTACAGGGGTGACTACTGCATCTTTTAGAGGGTTGGGGAAGATACCAATCCAAAAGAAGAGATTGAGGATATGAGTTAAAGAGTGTAGGATAGAGACAGAGGGTGACCATAGAATTTGCAAAGGAACAGGGTCCAGGGGGCAAGTAGTTAGGTGGGCGTTAGAAAAAAGTTTAATTACTTCCTCTATAGTAGCTGGGTTAAATGAGGGAAGTATTGATTGTGACATTGTAAGGTGAGGGAGATATCTGTACTGTGATTAGCGATCTCCTGGACAGTGAGTGAGTTAGTGGGTGGAGGTAATGAAGGATGAAGTGGAGAGTTAAAGGTAGAAAAGAATTGATGGGGACTGCGTGAGAGGGTGTTAATGAGATTGATAAAATAGGTCTGTTTGGCAGTGTGGAGGCAAAAATGTTATTTTTCTAGGGCAGGTTTATATAGGTTAAAGCCTTGCTGGGACTTAGTCTTTTTTTTTTGTTGTTTACAAACTATTTTATTAGGAAGGTCACGTTCAAGTACAATCAAACACAAATGTACAAAAATGTCATAAGGTACCGAATACAGAGAAGTCAGAGTTAAACAATATCACCTAAATATCATCCGATTAAAGGACAAAGATATAGCAAAAGCTCAATACATAGATATTGATTGACTCCAGTACAGATTACAATTATAGTACATATACCACTAATAAAGGTAGATATAAAGAAATATTTTGAGACAATTATACAAATAAATATATAAAGTTATGGTGTAGCCCACCTGGTCTATTTTTCTTTAAATGTAAATTATTATATAGTATATGATGTATGTATTCAGATAATTTGATTGATTCCATCCTTGCAAGCACCTGCGACCATGGGACAGAAGGGGAGCGCCAGTTAAATGCTATCCATTGTATGAAGCAACAGAGTAAATGTATTAATCTAGTACAAGGAATGGGTATATCTGGTATTGAGGCAAATAGGCCTATTTGCAGAGTTAAGGAAATTGTCTTGCCTGCTATTTGAGATATTTTGGCTGTAGCTTGTAACCACAATGGTCGCAGGAACTTGCAATTCCAGAATATATGAACCAAGGTTCCCTGTTCTTAACAGCCCCTGAAGCAGCAAGGGGAAACCAGAGGATAAAAAGAATGTATCTTAGAAGGGGTCATATACCATCTAGTATGTACCTTAAGAAATGTTTCTCTGACAGATATTGAGCGAGTGTATTTACGTAAGTTATCAATCATGGTGTCTCATTCCTTTATAGAAAAGGAGCAAACTAAATCGGATTCCCATTGTAGCAAAGGGTATGATTTTTTGGAGACAGAGAATTAATTTAAATAGCAGTATATACGAGAAATTAGTACTTTATCTCTAGGAGATGATATAAAATTGTGTTCAAATAGTGAATAAGGAGTTTGAAGAGTTAAAGAGTAGAGGTTTGTTAAAAATTATTTAATTTGTATATATCTTGGAAGGTCCATTATAGGTAAGTTATATTCTGATTGTAATGAGACAAAAGAACTGAACTTATTGTTTCTGGTGAAAAATGTCAGGTTAGTGAGATTATGTTTTTGCCATGACATAAAAGAGACTCTGTCTCTAAAAGCAGGAGATAAATTGGGATCTCCAAGAAATGAGGCTAACGAAGGAGTAGGAGATACCAGATTAAATTTATTTTTATGTCGATGCCACAAATGGTATGAGTTATATTTCAAAAGAGAGCCAAGGAATGTTAGTAGATGGGGCAAACCATTGGGTTAATTGTGTAAATCTTGCCGATAAATAGTATAACCATAGGTTAGGAAGACCTATACTGCCCCTGAGCTGGGATCTGTGCAGGAGAGACATACCATACCTGGGCTTTCTATCTTGCCAAATTAATTTATTAATTTTTCTCTACAGAGAGAAGTTTTTTTAAAGTGGTTTTAGAGACCAATGTTGGTAAAGTTCTAAAGTAAAATAGCAATTTTGGCAAAATAACCATCTTGACAACAACCACTCTCCCGAGAAATGAAATATGGCAAGAAGACCACATTGATAATAACGATTTAATACATATAAAGAGTGATGGATAATTTGTTTGGAAGAGTGATTTGTATAAGGGAAATGCCCAGATAACAAAAAGAATGTGTACACCAAGAAATTGGGAATCTCTCCTGCAGAGAGGCAGACAACAAGGGCAGAAGGTTAATAGACATCGCTGAACATTTGGATAAATTCACACCCAGCCCTGAGAGATTATGAAAAATCTCTGTTGGGGTCCCTCAAGGTTCTGTCCTCGGGCCCCTTCTCCATCTACACCTTGGCCAACTGATACACTCTCATGGCTTCAACTACCATCTCTATGCTGACGACACGCAAATCTATCTCTCTACCCCTCACCTCACCCCTTCAGTCTCCGCCCGTATCACAAGCCTACTGAGCGACATTTCGGATTGGATGTCACTCCACTTCCTCAAACTAAATCTTTCCAAAACTGAGCTCCTAGTTTTCCCCCCAGCCCGCGCCCCCCCCAACTTCTCCATCAAGACCAACAACACCACCATCAGTCCCTCCCCTCAAGCCAGATTGCTAGGTGTCATCCTAGACTCCAATCTGTCCTTCCAGCCCCAGGTCCATTCGCTGACAAACTCATGTAGACTTCACCTCTGCAACATCTCCAAAATACGTCCTAACCCCGGAAACCACTAAGCAACTCATTCACTCCCTCATTATATCACCCCTTGACTACTGTAACTCCCTCCACATCGGCTTACCCCACCGCAGGCTATCCCAGCTTCAGTCTATCTTGAATGCTGCAGCCAGACTCATCCACCTTACTAACCGCTCCGTATCCGCCACCCCTCTCTGCCAATCCCTCCACTGGCTCCCGATTGCCTAACGGATAAAATCCAAAATGCTAACATTGATTTATAAAGCTGTTCATAATACTGCCCCAAACTACATCACCAATCTGGTATCCAAATACCACCCAAAATGTACTCTTCACTCATCACAAGACCTCCTACTCTCTAGTCCCCTGGTCTCCTCCTCCCATGCCCGTCTCCAGGAATTTTCCAGGGCTTCCCCCATCCTCTGGAACTCCCTACCCCAATCCATCAGACTATCACCTACTCTCCTCACCTTTAGGCACACTCTGAAAACCTATCTCTTCAGGGAAGCCTACCCCGCCCTCAGCTAATTACTGAACTCCTCCACTCTTCCTACCACTCCATCCCCCACAGATATTTCCTCCTGTACCACTATCCCCTCCCTCATAGATTGTAAGCTCCAAGGAGCAGGGCCTTCGAACCCCTTGTGCATTGAATCGTATTGTTACTGTACTGTCTTGTGTACTGTCTCCCATTATAATGTACAGCGCTGAGCAAACTGTTGGCGCTATATAAATACTGTATAAAAATAACTAACACTATCAAAAGCCTTGTGTATATCCAGGCTCAGTATACAAACTGACCGAGAATGAAGATTTGAATCTTGAATAATATTAGTGGCTAAACGAAGATTATCTGTGAATTGTCTACCTGGGATAAAGCCAGTTTGATCTGGTTGAACCAGAGAGGTAATAACTTTGGCTAGTCTGTCAGCTAATAAACAACCAAAAATTTTGAGATCATTATTAATAACAGAAATTGGGCAAAAATTTTGTGGCAAAGTTTGATCTTTATGAGGTTTGGGTAACAGGGACATGTTAGCTAATTACATTTCTTCAGGAAAGTAATTTTCTTGAAAAATAAAGTTATATAATTTAGTTAAATGAGGAACTAAAATTGAAGACATTTTTGTATAATAAGTGGTAGAGAAACTACCTACTGGTGCAGTAGAAGTTTTAAGTGATTTAATAATGTTATTTATCTCTAGGTCAGTACACGGGGCATTAAGTCTATCAGTTTGTTGTTTAGAGAGTGCGGGAAGTGAAATTCTGTCTAACCATGATTGAGAAAATAATTGGGAGATGATTGAGGAGTAGATAGTAAGTTCTTATAGAAATCTGAAAAGATACTCAATATCTCTTGAGGGTGGCAGACTAGATTTCCCGATGCATTTCTAAGTTTGTATACATGAGGAGGTTTAGTTGAATCATTTAACTTTCTGGCAAACATGGAAGATTTGAAATTGCTATGTAAAAAAAATTTTGCCCTAGACCATCTGAGGGATTTTTCAGTATCAAATGATGATATACAGTAGTGTCTATAGCCTGCCGTTTATTTTGAATTTGATTAAAAAGGTCTGGAGAGGGAGATTGACTATGTCTATTATATAGACGGTCTAATTCTTTGGTAAGAACTCTGATATCAGACAATTTAGCTCTATTTTTTGCAGCAGCCACACTGATTAAATGTCCTCGCATTACAGCTTTAGGTGCGGTCCAAAGGGAAGTGGGAGAAATATTAGAATTTGTATTGAGAGTAAAATAATCTTCCATATATAAAGAGAGTTGTGGTATAATTTCTGGAGCTGATAACAAATGTGCCACCTGTATGGAGTAGGAGCTAAACCTATACGGGAAGTGGTGAAGGAAACTAAATGATGATCCGACCATGGGCATACTGTATGTGTATGTCTGCAGTAGAAGAATTGGCTAATAGTATAGGAGTACTGAAAATATGGTCAAAATGGGCATAACTATCATGTGGATGGGGATAGCATGTATAATCCTTTACTGCAATGTTATGTGCTCTCCATGTGTCTATCAATTGCAAACTATTCAATGAGCGAGAAAGAGATTTAGCAAATGCCTTGGTGGATGGTAAAACTCTACTTCTGTCTAATATAGGATGAGCAATCAAATTAAACTCTCCACCTATAATAAGGTGTGGAGAATGATAACGATCAAGCATTTCAAAGAATTTTTTGAAGAAAGTATCCTGGGATTCATTAGGGGCATAGACCGAGGCCATTGTAACAAGCCAACCTCTACATGAACCCTTTAGAGTAAAAAAGCGACTTTCAGGATCTTTGTAAATAATTTGGGTTTCAAAAACTAGTGAATTGCGAATAAAAATAGCCACACCACGAGATTTAGATGAATATGAAATACAGTGAAGCTGACCATAAGATTTTTCAAAGTACAATGGGTGATTAGAAGGTGAAAAATTAGTACCTTGTAAAAGGATTATATCAATCTTTTATAATGACAAAAGGCCTTTTTACATTTTTAAGGCAGGTTAAATCCATTTACATTATGAGATAACACCTTAAGACCAATTGTAACTTATTAAGAGCAAACTGGGAGGGGAGGAAAGAGGAGGAAGGATTGGCAGGGCGGGATCTCTTATATCTTCTCTGTCGTTCATCCACATTCTGTCCCAAGTGATATAGGTAGTTGATCATGATTGATCATAACAAACTTTCTTTATCAAATGAAATATGTTCCTTTATGACGGAGGGAAGACATTTTTTCAAGCTGCCAGATCCCTGAAGGACTGTCACCATCTTCTTTGATCTCAAGGTGAGGAAGGAATAGACTATATAGGTGATGGACGAGGTGTTGCAGGAAGGCATTGTGCTGGCTCAGGTTCTAAAAGTCCAAATTTAACCAGGAGCTCTTTACCCTTATACAAACTGATTGAAGCACTGAGGTTATTGCTTTCATTTTGCATCTTCTTTTTAAAGTGGCCGGAGAGATATGTGGAAATATTTGTATTTTGGAACCTTCTAATTCTATCTTGGAGGTATTCCTGTATGCATGTAAAATTTCTTCTTTAGTTAGGTAATCCTTCATACATAGAATTATATCTCAAGGTGGTTTATTAGCAGTTGGTTTGGGTCATAAGGCCCTGTGGATTCTATCACATGCAAAGGAGGGTAGTGGTATCTCAGGGAGGCAAGTATGAAATAATTTGGATACTGCAGGCATTAGCTTAATAACAGACTCTGGAGTACCTCGAACCTGCAAATTGTTGCGGCGATTTCTGTTATCCAAGTCTTCTACATGAGAATTTAAATAGGAAAAGTTCTCAGCCAGCAGTTCATGTTTCTTCCTGAGATCATTGTGGGCTAAAGAAAGCTCATGTTTAGTCTCCAATATGTCTGTGTCACTGCCCAATGCTGCAATTTCTTGAGTAAGAGTGCTAGTAATTTTATATAGTTCCGTTTGTATTTTATCAGCTAGCTTTTCATATATGGCAGATAGACTAGCATCTATGTCAGCAGTAAACTGACCGGAGTACTCACTGTCCCTATGGATGGTAGTAGACTCAGCTGAGGATCCTCTGGAGGCTGCATGGGCCCGCTCTGACTGGGCGCCATGTTGGGACATACCCTCCTTCTCTTTGGTGCGGAGTAAATATAAATATGTGGTTAGTGAGTGCTGTGAAGGGCGACCACGCACCTTCTTGCCTGACAGCATGCATAGGGGTGTACCACAGGGGTGCTGATGAAAATCAGTGGAAAACAAGGTGTTGTTGCCCTGGGAATCGACCCGTTGGACTCCGAGTCTAACGGAGCTACCGCTGGAAGCATGTGTCCCTCATCGCGTCGTGCAATTTCCCCATTGCTGGGACTTAATCTTATGCCACAGACGCTCAAGAGCCTGGCTATGTTAGACATAATGTCTCTTCTGTTCAGTCAGTGTTTGCAAAACCCATAGCCATCCTCAACTTAGCAGCCTAGGAGTCACTCACCCCACTTTTCTCTCTCTCTATCTCTCTGCCCTCGTGAGACAGAATAGCCCAGAGGAATTTCCCCATACACCAGATATCAACATCTGTACACATTGTAATATCACACACATACATAACCTAGCATCTTTTGTCATAGCAACAGTAACTCTCTTCAATCTATGTCAAATATACCCTGGTAGAAACACACTACAGATATCATAGGGAAAATTATTTTTCCATGGACCCCTGTCCCATGCTACTAAAAGGGAAACCAAAGGCTACAACACCCATACAACTACAAAACTGCAAAAAACAGTAACAATACCCATTAAATATATTTCATGATATTTTTTTTTTTTAAATTAACTAATCAATACATTGGCCACACTTTGCCATGGGCACTTCTAGCATGTTCTAGGGCTATGTGCATTGTGTTTATTTACCACCCCCGTTTATAGTTTTATATAAAAACAAACCTTGGATACCATAGCCGAGTTATGTAGGCAATGTGTCACACTTGCTGAAAGTAACATGGTAAAGCACTGTCAATTGAGTTAACACTCCCATTTAAATGATTAGGAGTTTATCTTGTATTTTTTAATGCACTGCTGTACACAGGTACAACAGTGATGTCATGAATACACATTTTCAATAAAGTTGCATTGCATATACAATGCCATAGTGGATGCTCAGCCATGTCCGTGCCCTCTTATGGAGTACCAACACAGTGACACGGTGACTATTAAAAGTATAAAAACAATTAACAATGCAAATTAAATCAGCAAATCTCCTCCTGCATTGTCTCCCATCCCAACCTTGTGGAAAAAATGGGGATGAAGAGCATCAAAGAAGGCAGAGAACCCAGCAACCTGAATAACTTACTTATTCCCATCAGTTATTATTATATCTCTAAGTATGATACTTTTCTTTGTGTGATCTGGAAACCTGGAAAGGGGAGTATGGATAACTCCTGGCAATGGCCAAGGTGACACCAGTTAGGTCTGTGATTTGGTGTTTGCATATGATGACACCAGCTAGGCCTCTGAGTTGATGTTTGCATATGATAACTTGTTATTGATCCAGTCAAACACATGGAGAACCAGACTTGTATAGCCTAAATCAGGAAGGTTTTTTCCAATTACTTTTGCTGGAAGTCTGAGTATGCATAACAAGTATTTAGGTTTTTTTTTCGTTTCCAGATAAAGGCATGGAAAGCTGAATGTAATTTCTGTGTACTCTTATGTTTCAACATAATTTCTAGTATTAAAAAGAACTTTGAACTAAGCATGAACATTTAAGGACAAGCCCTGTCTGCACTGGCGGTAATAACAAATGGCTGGGAGGTGCTTAGGTAGGTTGGGTATTTTACAGTAGCTGCAGGAAGCAATGCAGAATAAATGTCAGGAATTGCAGTGTGACCATTTAGATTATATATGCTACTTTTACATAAATTCCACTTCTGTATTGCTGGCACCTCCTACTCTGGTGGCCCAAGTGTGCTGCACTCGAATTTGGAAATGTAATTTAACCTACTGCCCCCTCCCTTGAAACAACTGCATAGGTTCTGTTCACTATAATGTATCCTTCTCTTAGCCCATCCCAGCTGAATGATTATACATTTTTTTAGTGTAAACACTATTGAAATACACACTTGTTTAATACAACAGGATCCAAGGAGCAGTGTTGTTAATATCTGCAAGTTCCTGGGAAAAGATCTGGATGCTGCTGCCATAGATTCAGTGGTAGAACATTCTTCCTTTAAATCTATGAAAGAGAACAACATGTCCAACTACAGTGCAGTCCCGAATGAATTCTTCGACAAGGAAAAAGGATCATTTTATAGAAAAGGTAAAGACACTTCATTGTTTTCAGGTGCTTCTGAAATGTTATAGGGTAACATCCGTGGAATACTAGTTATGCCTTGACATAAATGTACTCTTGGGGGTAGCCATGGTCTTATTTTACTGACATTTTCATCAAAGTCAGCAAAATAATAATATTTTAGAGATTTTTTTTATTTAAAGCCTAGGTTTAGTAACAAAAAACAAAAATCAACACAAGAGACAATACTTACAGTCAATAGGACATGTCCCTTGTACTGCTGGCTCCCATATTAGCTGAAATCCTCCTCGCCCAATCCCACCATACCCTTTTCAACACAATCAGAGGAAGACTGCAGCCAATGTAGCCAGCTAAGGGACTCAACAAGCCACAAAACACATGAGATTGACTGTAAGTAATGTTCCTTGTGCTGATTTGCTTTCCATGTGTAACTGAATTTAAGCTGGCCATAGATTGTACCCACGTTGATCCATCAATCAACTTCTGTACAACACGCATGCTGAATTTTTACATGCGATTATTGCCAGCCACCATCAAAAATCAATGCATTCTCCCAGCAGAGATGTCTCCATGTGCCCCCCACCCACTGGGAGATCACAATAGCTCTGCTAGAGGATTCCCCCATTAAAACCAACTGCATAGATGGGGGAATTGAGTTGATTGGGTGCAGGAAAGAAAATTTAATTATCAATGTTTCATCATCAATGGCTTAGTTTTAGAAAGATTGAGTTTGAGGAAGTGGAGTGACATCCATGCCGATATGTCACTTAGTAAGTTAGTAATGTGAGAGGAGACTGAAGGGGTGAGGTGAGGAGTAGAAAGATAGATTTGTGTGTCATCAGTATAGAGATGGTACTTAAAGCCATGGGAGTTTATCAAGTGACCAAGGGAGGGGGTGTAGATGGAGAAGAGAAGGGGTCCAATGACAGAACCTTGAGGGACCCCTACAGAAAGAGGAAGTGGAGAGGAGGAGACAGAGTTATAGGTAATGCTGAAGGAGTGCTGCGATAGGTCGGAGGAGAACCAGGAGAGAGCAGAGTCTCAGGGGCCAAGAGAGTGGAGTTTTTTTAGGAGGAGGGGATGGTCAACAGTATCAAAAGCTGCAAAGAGGTCAAGTAGTAAGAGTATAGAGTAGTGATTGTAGTGGTTTTAGCACTTAGTAAATCATTAGTGAGTTTTAGTAGGGCAGTTTCAGTGGAGTGGAGTGAGCAAAACCCAGACTGTAAAGGGTCAAGAAGGTTGTTGTCAGTGAGGTAGGAGCTCTCGCGATTGTAGACTAAGCTGGGTCTTAACTTGTTCAGGTTGGTGGGGTCCAGCAAGGGCTTTTTAAGTATGGGTAATGTGTGCATGCTTTAGAGGGGTGGGGAAGGCACCATTAGAGAGGGAGAGATTGAAGATGTGAGTGAGGAAGCATAGGATAGAAGAAGAGGGTGACCCTAGCAGTTGTGAGGGGACAGGATCCAGGGGACAGGTGGTGAGACGGGCTTCTGAGAAAACTTTAATGACCTCTTCAGTAGTAACAAGGTCAAAAGAGGAAAGTGTTGAGAGAGGTTTAATATAAGGTATGTTAAGTGGGATAGATGTCTGTGCAGTGGAAATGCCCCTACAAATTGCATCAATCTTGTGTTTGAAATGATTTGCAATCTCGTAAGCAGTGAATGAGGTACTGGGTGAAGGTGGAGGTGGAGAAAGTAGAGAGTTAAAAGTAGAGAAGAGACGACAATGACTGGATGACAAGGTATTAATAAGAATGACAAAGTAGGCTTGTTTGGCAGCATGGAGGGAGGAATTGTATGTTAAGAAAGCAGATTTATATAGGGTAAATGCTTGGTGAGATCTGGTTTTACGGCAAATCGCTCCAGTGCACAACTATGTTGCTTAAGATTTTTGGTGTTGTCAGTCTGCCATGGTTGTAATGGTCGGGGCCTGATACTTCATGTAGTTAGAGGAGCTAGTGAGTCTAGTGTGGATGAAAGCGAACTATTGTAGATTCTGTCATAGAGGCAGTCAGTTGCAGAGTGGAAAAGAGAAGGGTTTAATTTTTTTTTTTAAGTTTCTGTGGGTAATTCTTTGCTGCTTGGAGGGATAGGTGTTTGAAGACGAGGACACTATAAAGGTGATGAAATTGTGTTCAGATAGAGGAATGTTGGTGTTTGTGAGCTTGTAGGGAGTACAAAGATGGGAGAAAGCAAGGTCTAATGTATTCCCATCAGAGTGAGTGGAGGACTGTGTCCATTGTGTTAAGGCAAAATATGAGGTTAGGTTGAAGAGTTGGGATGTAGCTGGGTTGTTAACATTAATGGGGAGAAAATAGGGTAGCCAGGCAGAGAAGTCATCAAGAAAGCTGTCCAGGAGGCCAATAGATCACTGCAATCCTCAGAAATAGGAGAACACAGCCGAATGCAGTGAGCCTCGAAAGAAGAGAAGAATAGAGAGGGAGGGTTATGGAGGACTTGAAAGGTGCTCAGTGTGGATAGAAGCAAACCAACTCCAGCTCCTTTCCGACCACTGGGTCTGGGTGAGTGAGTCCAGAGAAGGCCTCCATAGGAAAGTGCTGCAGAAGAAGCAGAATCTGCTGCTTGAAATCAGGTTAAGGGAGTGGGAAACAAAAAGGTCATGGACAGAGGTGAGCTTATTACAGACAAAACGGGCATTCCAAAGGGAGGGTGGTTTTTAGGAGCATGGGGATTGAGATTAAATTGAGTGGATTGCGGTTATTCCTGAAGGAAGGAGGGTGCCTGGTGTGGGGGTGAGATAATGGAGGGACCAAGGTTTGGGGAGATATCCCCAGAAGTTAGGAGAAGGAGGGTGAGGAAAGTAAAGTGGGATGTATATGAGTGCACATGCCTTCCTGTCCTGGTGTTTGGGTCAGCAGATGAAGAAGTATCAGCAGGAGGTGATGAGAGCAGTAGTAGGGAGATGGTAGAAGTGAGGGTGATATGTAAGCTTTGGAGTGGAGCAGAGGGGTAAAGAAATAAGATTTTGATAACGGGATAGTAATATGAAAAGTAAGAGTAGAGGGGGCATATTATAAAGGTACATGGAGTGGGAATCAGTCTTGTAGGAGATATTTCCCAGGGTGTTTGCTTGCAGTCCATCCAGCGGGCAGTAGAGTTCTTTGTTGTATCTTCCTGCTGCTTGAGTTATCCTGCTTTAGTTAAACTGCTGTGTTCAACTTCTGCTTCGCACTACAGCAGAAAATTCATTCAATTAAACTGCTGTGTTCAACTGCTGCGTCACACTCCAGCAGAAAATACACTAAGTTACACTGCTGTGCTCAGCTGCTGCTTCACACTCCAGCAGAAAAAGCACTCAGTTAAACTTCTGTGTTCAACTGCTGCTTTGCACTCCAGCAGAACATGCACCCACACAAGAAAAATGCCCCCCATCTGTGACCTCCCCCATAAGCTGGTCTAAATATATAGGGAGATGATCAAATGAGCAACTCTTCTCCGCCCCAATTAGGGACTGATAAGGATCACATGAATTTAAGGGGAGGTTGGTCAAAACCAGACCAGCCACACAGACACAGGCCAAAGTCATAAAAGATGATTGATTCTCTGATCACAGAAAGGCAAAAGGAGGTGAGAATCAATCACCACAAACTGACAAAAAGATATAGACTAATTATACTGAGTTTTGCAGAAAGTCAGTGCATTGCAGGGAGACAGTTTAAGGTGGAGACGAGACAGTAGCATTTACTCTACGTTTGCAGAAAGTCAGTGCATTGCAGGGAAACAGTTTAAGGTGGAGATGAGACAGTAGCATTTACCTGTGAAAAGGCAGAGAGGACATGATCAGGGGTCTGTATTCAACTGCTGCTTCACACTCCAGCAGAAAATGCACTCACGCAGGAAACATTCCCCCCTTCTGTGATTGTGCCCCCTGTCTGTGCAGTATACATTTAACCTGACAGTCTGTAATACATCAGCTGGCAAGTGAGCTGTCCGCCCATCTGAACTTGAACAATGATGATAACCAGACCAATTCAACACGTTTTGGAATTAATGTTTCCTTCTTCAGGGAATAAATATGTCAGGTCTATAACATAACAAAACATCAAATAGATACATATAACATAATGAAAAGTATACAATTCAAAATGTGCAAAAATGGCTGATTACTCATGGATTTACAGATTACACTGCATCAGATATTGTTTCAGGATTGTCACAGAAAATTGGGTGAAGATGCCTCCCAGATGTCACATCTGGGGGGAAGGGCAATGCGCCTTGGTAAGATGCCCATCAGCAAGGACCACACTACAACAACCAATAAATGGAGAAATTAAAACTCTATAGAGTATAATAATATAAGATAAGAAAAGTCCAGTAATTACTAGTCTCCTCAAGAGTACTAAATTATGTGTGGCCCAGGGGAAAAGATTAATGCAGAAACTCTGAAAAAATATCCTTATCAATAGCTGGATGTATTAACAGCGGGCAAGCTAAAGACAATAAACAGGTGAAAACCCACCAAAGTGTGGATGAAAGAATATTATATAAATTTTGGTCAAAAATATTGCTCACCACTTGTAGTATTGTGATATCTTGTAGGGCCAGGCTACGTTTGTCTAGAAAGAGGCCAAAGACATAGAATGACTGGTTTTTGCCTTACAAAGTCCCAGGGGAATATCTGTATATCTATTTGATCTTTTTCAAGGAAGTAGTTTATCAGTATATCAGCTTGTTTAAGGCAATCAGAGGTATTGGAACAGTTCCTACGAAGCCAAAAGAACTGACTATAGGGGTTATATGACTGGGGCATGGAGGCAGAAGATGGCCGCTGGAATGCACACCATCAAAGCAGCGTGTGCTCAAAGGGACAGAAAGTGTGTCCACAAGATGTACGTCCCGCTGATGTCACTTCCAGAACCGAAGATGATGTGGTTAAGTGCGGACAACTAGAGAAAAAAGCACAACATTCCAATCCAAGGCAAAGCTTTTCCTCCACTGACCGACAACACAATACACAGGATTGAAGCCACATGCATGTGATCACTGATGTAAAAGAAAAACATATATATGAAACAGTGTATATAAAAAATGTGTAAAAAATGTTCCCTTAGAACTTGGCCTATTGATGGGCAATGATTGGGTAGTGGACACATAGTAAAACAAACATATATAAATAAATGAGATGTGTATACTTGGCACAATAAACACACATGCAGATCTAATATACAATGCTCATATAATAAATTGAATATAAATATATAAAAAATACACATACAAAAACAAAAGAAAATGAAAACAAAAAGCACCAAGGAAACCCTTGCATGAAAAATGAGAGAATACATATATATGTATGGACATACAAATGAAATTAAATTATTATAAGGGCAGCACAGTGGATAAACGGATAGATGTCCAGGGAGTGAGTTAGAAGCTTTGTGGTGTCATTGGTTAGGAAAGGGCGTATCTTGGAGATGTTGAGGAGTTTGAGCTAGCAAGCTTTGGACAGTTATTGGATGTGGGGTGGAAAGGATAGTTCAGAGTCCAGGATTACACCTAGCACCCTGGCATGTGGGGACAGGTTGATGGTTGAGCCGCTGATATTGACAGATAAGTCAGTGGAAGGGGCACATAGAGGAGAAAATACTATGAGCCTAGTTTTGGATAGATACATTTTCAGGAAGTGGTGTGACATCCAGGCTGATATGTCTGTTAGTAGATTAGTGATGCGTGAGGAGACTGATGGAGTGAGCTAAGGGTTAGAGAGATAGATTTGGGTGTCATCAGCATAGAAATTGTATTAAAAGCCATGGGAGGCAATCAGCTGACCCAGAGAGGAGGTATAGCTTGAGAAGAGGAGGCATCCCAGAACCCCAACGGAGTAAGGAAGAGGAGAAGAGGAAGTAGAATTGTAAGTGACACTGAAGGTGCTCTGGGATAGGTAGGATGAGAACCAGAGAAGAGCACAGTCATGGAGACCAAAGGAGTAAAGTTTTTTGAGGAGGAGGGAGTGGTCTACTGTGTCAAAGGCAGCAGAGAAGTCCAGGAGTAGGAGTACAAAATAGGGTCCATTAGTTTTAGCCATTAGTAGATAGTTTGTAAGTTTGAGGAGAGCAGATTCCATGGACTGCTGAGAGCGAAATACAGACTGAAGGGGATCAAGAAGGTTATTCACAGTGAGGTGGTTGCTCAGCTGGTTTCAGACCAGGCGCTCAAGGAGTTTGGAGGAAAAGTAGAGTAAGGAGATGGGTTATAGGTTGTTAAGATTGGTGGGGTCTAGTGAGGGCTTTTTAAGTATGGAGGTGACTAGTGCATGTTTTAGAGAATTGAGGAAGATGCTGGAAGAGAAGGAGAGATTGAAGGTGTGAGTTAAAGAGGGTAGGATAGAGCCAGAGGGTGACCAGAGCAGAGTCCAGGGACACGTGGTTAGGTGGGAGTTAGAAAAAAGTTTAACAACCTCGTCTATAGCAGTGGGATTGAATGTGGGAAGTAGTGATTGTCCCTGTGGAGGTGGAGTGTAAAGTAGGGGAGGTATCTGTGCGTCAGAGATCTCCTTACGAATTGTATTGATTTTCTTTTTGAAGGGATTTAAGATATCCTAGGCAGTGAGTGAGTTAGTGGGTGGAGGCAGTGGAGGATGAAGAAGAGAGTTGAAGGTAGAGAAGAGTTGATAGGGACTAGATGAGAAGGTATTAATGAGAGTAATGAAATAGGTCTGCTTGGCAGTGTGGAGGCAGGAATAGTATTTCTGGAGGGCAGATTTATATTTATCGAAGTCTTTCTGTTTTTTGAGACCTCTGGTGTCATCTGTTTGCCAAGGTTGTAGGGGTCGGGACCTGATTGTGTATGTAGTGAGGGGGGTGAGCTTGTCTAGGGAGGATGATAGTGAACTGATGTAGACAGACGTGGCTAGATCTGGGCAGGACACGGATGATATTTTGTCATAGAGGTGGTCAGTAAAAGAGTAGAAAAGAGAACGGTTGAGGTCAGTGAAGGTTTCTACAGGGAACTGTTAGGTGGTTGGAGGGAGAGGAGATGGGAGATAGTGAAGCTAATAAGGTGGTGATCAGAGAGCAGGAGAGGGTTGTTGGAGATGTTGCACAGAGTACATACAGTGAGGAACAGAAGTATTTGAACACCCTGCTAATTTGCAAGTTCTTCCACTTAGAAATCATGAAGGGGTCTGAAATTCACATTGTAGGTGCATTCCCACTCTGAGAGACAGAATTAAAAAAAAGATTTAGGAAATCACATTGTATGATTTTTAAAGAATTTATTTGTCTTGCACTGCTGAACATAAGTATTTGAACACCTAAGAAACAGCAAGAATTCTGGCTCTCAAAAACCTGTTACTGTGCCTTTAAAAAGTCCACCTCTACTCCACTCATTATTCTAACTTAGTAGCACCTGTCAGAGCTCTTTAAAGACACCTGTCCACCCCACAGTCAGTCAGACGTCAACTACTACCATGGGCAAGAGCAAAGAGCTGTCAAAAGACACCAGAGACCAAATTTTGGACCTCCACAAGGCTGGAAAAGGCTACGGGGCAATTGCCAAGCATCTTGGTGAAAATAGATAAACTGTTGGAGCAATTGTTAGAAAATGGAAGAGGCTGAAGACGACTGTCAGTCTCCCTCGGACTGGGGCTCCATGCAAGATCTCACTTCGTTGGGTATCACTGATGATAAGAAAGGTGAGGAATCAGCCCAGAACTATGAGGGAGGAGCTGGTCAATGACATGAAGAGAGCTGGGACCACAGTTTCAAAGGTCACTGTTGGTAGAACACTATGCCGTCATGGTTTCAAATCATGCATTGCACGGAAGGTTCCCCTGCTCAAGCCATCACATGTCCAGGCCCGTCTGAAGTTTGCCAATGACCATCTGGATGATCCAGAGGAGGCATGGGAGAAAGTCATGTGGTCAGATGAGACCAAAGTAGAACTTTTTGGTCTAAACTTCACTTGTCGTGTTTGGAGGAAAAAGAAGGATGAGCTGCATCCCAAGAACACCATCCCTACTGTGAAGCATGGGGGTGGTAACATCATGCTTTGGGGGTGCTTTTTTGCAAAGGGGACAGGACAACTGCACTGTATTAAGGAGAGGATGAATGGGGCCATTAATTGTGAGATTTTGAGCAACAACCTCCTTCCCTCAGTCAGAGCATTGAAGATGGGTCGTGGCTGGGTCTTCCAACATGACAACAACCCGAAGCGCACTGCCAGGATAACCAAGGAGTGGCTCCGTAAGAAGCATATCAAGGTTCTGGAGTGGCCTAGCCAGTCTCCAGATCTAAATCCAATAGAACATCTTTGGAGGGAGCGAAAACTCTGTGCTGCTCAGCGACAGCCCAAAAACCTGACAGATCTAGAGGAGATCTGTGTGGAGGAGTGGGCCAAAATCCCTGTTGCAGTGTGTGCAAACCTGGTCAAGAACTACAGGAAACGTTTGACCTCTGTAATTGCAAACAAAGACTTCTGTACCAAATATTAACACTGATTTTCTCAGGTGTTCAAATACTTATGTTCAGCAGTGCAAGACAAATAAATTCTTTAAAAAGCATACAATGTGATTTCCTGAATTTTTTTTTTAATTCGGTCTCTCAGAGTGGGAATGCACCTACAATATGAATTTCAGACCCCTCCATGATTTCTAAGTAGGAGAACTTGCAAAATCGCAAGGTTCAAATACTTCTGTTCCTCACGGTAGATAGGAGAATACAAGGTCAAGGATGTTGCCAATGGAGTGAGTAGAATCCTGTATTTATTGCTTCAGTCCTAAAGAGGAGGCTAGATTACGAAGTTTAGAAGTAGCAGGAGTGTTGGCATTAAAAGGGATGTTGAAGTTGCCGAGAATGATTGTGGGGATTTCAGAACAGAGAAAGAAGGTTAGCCAGGCAGAGAAGCCATCAAGGAAGGTAAGGAGGGGGCCGGTAGATCACAGCGATTCTTACAGAAACTGGAGAGAATAGAAATATACAATATGCCTCAAAAGTGGAGAGTGTCTGAGAGGGAGGTTGATGAATTACCTGATAGGTGCTCTGGGCGGCAAGGAGGATTCCTACTTCACCTCCCTTCCATCCATTTGGTTTGGGAGAATGAGTCCAGAGAAGGCCACCATGGAAAAGGGAAGCAGGGGAAGCAGTATCAGAATCACGAAGCCAGATTTCTGTAATGGCAAGTAAGTTAAAGGAATTTGTGATAAAGAGGTAGCGGAGGGAGGTGAGTTTGTTACAGACAGAGCGGGTGTTCCAGAGGGCACAGGAAAAGGGAGGCTGGCTTTGGGAAGAAGAGAAATGGAGCCTAAGTTCTGTGGATTGCGGCTGCTGCCAGAGGATGCAGGGTGATGGGAGTGTTGGGCACACTTAATTGACAGAAATTAAGAGAAGCAAAAGGATGAGGGAGTTAATATGGGAATGTGATATATATAATGGGACATGCCTCAGTGTCCTGGAGGTTTTATGAGCAGGTGGATTTAGAATTAGTAGGAATTAGTGAGTGCAGTAATTGGGAGATGACAGAAGGCAGGGAGATGTATATAAGCTGTGGGGTGGAGAAGAGGAATGAAGGAAAGAGATTTTAAGGAGAGCAGACACAACTGTCAGAAAAAGTGGTAGAAAGTGCATGCTACAGAGGAGTGCAGAATAGAGAGAGGGTCACCTACAGCCTGTTTAGGTGCTTTTCAGTGCAGTTTCCTATGTATGCTCACTACGCACAATCGCTGAAGTGCAAATCACTTGTATAAAGAATCACTTCTAGAAAGAATCACTAAAGGAAAGAACCCAGCAATGTTCCTCCCAGCAAAGCGCTTCCCCATAAAAGTGCTCTAGATTAATAATATTAGGGGGGGTGGTTGGTTGGTTGTTAATTAATCATGAGTGTAACGTACATGTAAGATTTGAGATGTGACCTGTAGAAATATGACAATGTAGGTTTAACTTCAGTCCATGTTATAATAATATAAGATGTGTTCAGAATTAAGTCAGAGACATATGGTCACCAATTAGCATCTGAAAGGGACAGAACATCCTCTGGAAGGAGGTAACACCTGGATGCCAATAAGATTTGTCACCTTCTGGGAAATCTGGAAGGAAAAGGCTCCAGACAGTTTGGCTTCATGACACAGCGGGAGACCAGAGGTGGTTTCGATGTGTCTGGGAGTTTTGAAGTATATCAGCAGATCAAATTAATATATTTCATCTCTCATAAAAGCTAAAATATTAGCTGCAGAGATATGAAAATACTTCCTTCTGATTGGACACACTGTAGGCTATACCTGCATGTAAAACTGTATTTGTAGCCTATGTAGAACCCCAGAGAAATGCAGAAAATGGTTATATGGCGCCTGATTGCGACAGCTGAATGGTGATTGGTACTATTTTATACACTGCCCACTTTCGGGATTTTAAATTATAAAACTAATAAGTGACTTCTGGGTACTTAAGCTCAGGCTCATATCTCCAGAGAGATTGTATTGTATTGCAGTGTCTTTATATGCTCGGTCAAGTTCAGTGCCAATCTGTATGCAATTGCACTGCTTGTTGGCAGATTGCATGCAGATTGTAAAGGTAACAGGTCTGCCAGATGGAGATCTGTGTGTGTGTGGTGGCCCAGCAGGCCAGTAAAACTGTTGGGTGGTGGCAAGCTACCGTTTGTGGTGTGTCTATGGTGAGGGTGTGTGGACAGTGGAAGAGTGATTAACACCGGGGTTCTGGCTTGTAGAATAGCTGGAGGAATCCTAGAAGGGTGTGCAATTGCTAGGCTGCTCCACAACCCTTAGTGTGCACCAGATTGTATATAAGATTCATGTCTGCCTGTGTGTGTGGTTAACCAGCTGGATTGGAGTGGAGTCTCCTTCTAGTGGTGGCCAGAGGTAGTGCGGGCTGTGAAAGTATATCACGGCTGGTCTTACATATTTATATATATTCAGATTAAGTCCCCCTTATTCCCTCTTACCCCAAGTCACGGCCACACATGCGCTCCTTGGTTAGCTAGTCACTGTGGGCATGTGCGTGTGGGTTGGATCGATGACAATGAGCTAATATAAAGATGACAGGCCAGCAAAGAAAGCTTTTGACATCTAAGCCAGGCTTTCAAGAGGGCAGAGAGAGTTGTAAAGATAAGACCAGTCATAACTTAGACAAGACACTTACAGAGTAACATAAACATAATGATGCAGAAAGGGCAACAGATGGTGAAGGCAGCACATACCAAAATGCACAAAGACACAGTGCAAATAAACAGTCGGTGTTCAGTTCTGGGTTGATATTGATATTAATATGATCAAATGAGACATTCAGGTGGAGTAGAGCCTGAAGTTCAAATCACTTGTATAAAGAAATGTGTTAAAGAAATAAATCCATGAGGTGGCATGCGCCTCTTGCGACTTAACGTTCCTGGAGTTCAGTTTTAACAATAAACAGCTATTTTTTTTGTTTTACTTTCCCTCTATTAGGTATCTCTGGAGATCACAAGAATTACTTTACACCTGCTCAAGAAGAAGAGTTTGATAGGATTTACAAGGAGTGCATGAAAGATGTTGACCGTACTTTTATATAAAAAGAATTTTATATGTTTAACTTTTCGTGAACATAGTTTTACCTTATGTGCTAAACTACATAAACATTCTCTTTAAAATGTAAACAATCCTGATATGACAGTCTTAAACTCATTCCAGGAAATTAATCAAGCTTCCTGCACAACTATAATGGTGCAGGAAACTATCAGGTCTATTTGTGCCACCTTAAAGCGGAGTTCCAGCCGTTTTTGTGTTTATTAAAAGTCAGCAGCTACAAACACTTTAGCTGCTGACTCTCAATAAACACACATTTACCTGTCCCAGGGTTCAGCGATGTACTCACCCACACCCTCCCTTCTCCCATCCTTTCCTCCATGGCGCCAGCATCTCAACTGTGGGCACCAGGCTGTGACAGCTTGCGGCTTCACAGCTTGGTGCCCAGTGCACATGCACGAGTCGTGCTGTGCCTCCTGATTGGTCCGGCAATCTTCCGGGACCTGTGAAAGTTCCCAGGAGACTGCGGGAGGGAGGTGAGGGCCAAACTTCCAGCTCACTTTGTCATGGCGAATTGAGCTGGAAGTGGGAGCAGGTACCTGTCAAAAACAGGTAACCGCTTCCCCTTGCCCAAAAGGTGCCAAATATGGCAGTGGAGGGGGGGGAGGCAAAAAAGCGGAGCTTCCGATTTTGAGTGGAACTCCACTTTAAGAGTAAAATAGAAACCGGTACATGGTCTGCGCCTAATTCACAGAGGGAATAGAACAGTTTGACATACAGAAAATTGCCACAGAATCCTACCAGGTGTGACCCTGTGATATGGTATGTGAGCTCTCAACAGAACACTCACCTCTCTCTCTTCCTGTCTGTGCAGTGAATTCACTACACGAGCAGACCCTGCACAGTGTTAACACTCTCCTCCTCCCTCTACTCTTAGCCAAGTGGGGAAGGAGGGGGAGTGGGGGCTTTTGTTAATTAGGAGCAGCATCTAACTTTAGAAGAGCTGTGCAAGCTCTGCAAAGCGACTCTTTTTTATTTCCCCCTATTCTGTCTGGGTATGAGCTAATATGTTTTCTGATCAGCAAACAAATCCAGACTGAGCAAGCACGCCGTAAATCAACCTTTTAGATATGTCACCTCACCTGACAGAAGAAGATCTAATTAAATAACAATCATCTCCATTATTAGTGACAGTAAATATCTATAGCCAGTAGCTTTTAATAACTAACACTGGTCTGGATAACCAGTTGTTATTGCTTACTTTTCTCATGTATATGATATTTCCAAATGTTAAAATACTGGGGTATACATATATATAAAATATATTTTTACAGGAATATGCCACTTAAGAATGAATATTCTAGTGGGAAAAAAAAAACATGCTTCTTTTCCTTTACACAGTACTTGAACAATTACACAACCTTGAAAATAAAAAAAAATGTGAAACGATCTATTACTTGTCCTGTTTTTTTTCTCCCACCCTGACCTATATAAACTTTCTCCTCCCACTCCAGATGCATATTTACCTGAATAAAAAAGCAGTGGATTGAAGAAATCTTCAACCTGTGGTAAAAATCTTCCTTTCCCTTGGCCACACCCATGCAGTCAGTTATCATAGAATTCATCTCCTGAGTATCTTCTTTATCAGTTACAAGCACTCCTGCAAATGAAAACAAGAGCTTATTTCACACATGACATAAGGCCTTGGGTACACTGGAGGCCAGGGGGTGCCCAGGAGGGGACATGTCTTCTCTGAGCCATCTAACTATCCTTTAATAATCGATCCACATAGACTGATCACTTTTCAGAGGGCACCTCAAATGTAAACAAGGTCTAAAAACTGCATGTGTTCCATATTGTTAGGTTTTCCGTGAAGATTAAATGACATGTTAGGAGCCATTCATGCAGTAATCCTAAGTAATCTTAGGTAATGATGAGTAGGCCACAGGAAATCCAAAACCTTGGTAATTCAGTATCATAGTCAAGGCTTAGTTTCACTTCCCAAGACAGATGCTTGCAGTCTGTTGACACTTACTGAACTGTTAGTCAAATCCTTTTGGACTCCATATTAAATAACTTGGAGACATTTTCTTAGGCTGCCTGCATGTTACAATTAGCAGACAGTGGTAGTTACGATAGAATGCTATTGACTGAGAAGCTGCATAAGGGATTATGGCATGACATATCCCGCTTACTGTGATGTCATTGATGTAACAAAGCATAAATGTCCTCTCTTATGTATTGCTAGCCACATAAACATGGCAGCCACAAAATCAACTATTTAGACATCTGAAAAACCCAAAGAATTGAACTGGTTTGCTGTGGAACATCCCAGTCTAGTATAATTGAATCAATCTGTTCACCATTCCTAATGGTCCATAAACCTTTCCTATTGTGGGAGTTTAACACATTTATATAGGATCACAATATATACCAGATTACCAGTGTGGAACCATTTCAACTTCACATGCTTGCCAAATGTATTTACCAAATGTATTAATTAAAGGATAAGTTCACCTTTTAACAAAAAAATAATACATTTTTTTGCAGTTAAAAAAAATGTGTATTTATTATTTTTTGTTTCTGGGGCCTCTAAAGCATTGCACCAGCGATCAGAAGATCACTGGTGCCATGCAGGTCTCCTGCAGATCTTGTATCTGTGCGCATGTAATCTCGTATGGGCAAGCAGATACTTACTGAGAGGAAGACTTAATGAATTACCACAGCGTTCCACAGTGCCGTGGTAGTTCATTGTGAAAGACAAGCCGACAGCCACAATGGCTGTCAGAACTTGTATTTTTCTCATTCACAGAATACTGTGAAAGAGTGACGTAGCCAGGCAGGTGGAGCCTCGCACGTCCGCGGTTTTTTAAAATTGTGACAGCTAGCAGGGGGGAGAAGGTCCTCCGCTAGCTGTCACAACGGGGATGGGGGGGGGGGGTGCGGGGGCCAGTCAATTCGTAACATGTTACATCCTGAAAATGAGTGTAACATGTTATAAAAGGTGAAATTATCCTTTAAATGTACTGAGTTTTTGTCTGCATTACCACTATGCTATAGTCTGTAAATCCCTGGCTACAAAGGGTGTATATATTGAGTCAGACTTAGCATGTAGACAACTCTGGTTTGTCAAGTGATGTCTCTACATACAATGATCAACAGTTGGGAACTGTCACAATAATTCACATACAGTTTAACATGAACACAACTGTAAGTCCTCATGCACACTGGATGTTTTTACAGCTGCTGTTTTTGGCTTTTGATGTTTTTTCCTAGAGCCAGTAAACTCTCCAGCATGTTATCCTATGTGTCCATACACACATAGACTGTAATCAGCATTTTTTGGCAGGGGTGTTTGGTGTTGGAAAAAAACCCCAGAACTAGTGGTTTTCTAGAGGAGTTTTTTTAGCTGTAAAAATGCTCTAATGCTGAAAAACGCAGCAAAACATGATAAATCGTGGCAAACCAGCAGTTTTGGATAGTTTTTTTTTTTAGCAAAAAATCCAGCTAAAAGCTGATAGAAAGCTAATGCAAAAATGCTGACTGTCATTAATGTGACTAATGACTTTACACAGCTAACATTACCGGCGTTATTAAAACACCTAGTGTGCATGGAGCCTTAGGCTGGCCATACATTATACAATTTTCTTATACAATTTTCTTTCATATTTACCAAAGCTATATAATATGAGGTCAAACCTAAACACTTTCAATTTGTATGCAATCAGACAGGGCCTCTTACTACATAGTGGAAGGTAAATCTAAAGGATATTGAATAAGAAAACTGCATAATGCATGGCCAGCCTTAAGACATAGGTAAAGCCATTAGCAGAACTGGTGCAGTACAAGTGAACGTGAATGCTCACATTTATGTACAATATGTAGTCCTCTGCACACAGTGGGTTAGTTTAATATTAAAAAAACAGAATTGCTCCCTGGTACTGCAGTATGCATGAAGTGATAGACAATGCTGGGAGCTTAGAAAATGTTATGTTTCCTTCTGCTTTTATTAAATCTACCATTATGCCAAAGTATATATTACTTACGTGCTGCCATACAGAGTTATTTGTGTATAGTCCATAGGGTGCTCCTGCTGGAACCAGACCTCTGCAGCCACTAGGGGGGTGCCAGAATGGATATCAAGGATAGGGAAGACAAACAGACACTGAGGCAGCTCTTCATACAGTTGGAATCAAAGCTCTAGTGCAAAAAGACATGGAAAGAAAGCACCTCTCAGTGTAGTATTGGCAGTTTATTAACATACAAAGATTAAATTCCACTTACAGGATGTCAAAACATGCCAGGCTCATCATAGTAAATTCGACCAATGTTCCTGGTGGTATGGGTTAAGGGCCATCCAAGGGCAGCATGACCCATAGAATGCAGAGATGTCTAAACTAAGATGGCTATAGAACCTCGTGAGGAGTCGTTAAATGCATACGTCGGAGGTGACGTAAGGTGGGGGTAGTAACGCGTTTCGGAGCATGTGCAAAGGGCTCCTTCATCAGACCTAAGCCCCGAAGACTCACCGGCAATTTTATATAAGCAAAGGAAGCAGGATAATGGGAGGGATGGGGCGGGTGGACAAGCAGTTTGCTCCTCTGTCTGACATCTATTACTTTTAATGCTATAAACTACTTAGTTATTAGGGAATTAAAAACAATTGTTTAAAAAATTAAAATTAAAATAAAGAAAAATAATTATTATTATACACAACTGTAAGCGTAACCCAATGAGATGGAGATATTAACATTAACTAATTGAGATAACCATGTATGTATGTAAATAGAGAGGTAGCATAAATAGATTAGATAACAGAAAATTAAATGATATAGGAGATATCAAAGTAAATGTAAATGAATGTAAAAAAATATGTAAAAGAATATCTAGAAGAATTTTTTACATTTTCTTTCATATCGCCTATATCATTTAATTTTCTGTTATCTGATCTATTTATGCCATCTCTCTATATATCTCCTGATAAGACAGACTGAATTGTATGCATTTTGCACATTCTCAGTTTGGAGAGGTTTTTTTTTTTTCTTGGGAGAGTACATATGATCAGCACAGGGCCAATCAGGTCACACGGAGGTCAGGGGTTTTGCTTCCTCCTAGAGCAGAAAGAAAACACATCCTACAAGCTTTAGCTAGTGCTGGGCTGAACACTGATAGAAGCCACAAGACTGCTCTAACGTCTGATGAGAAAAGGTATTTAGCAGTTTATATTTACTAAAATAATTGTATTTTCATGTTATGTGTACTGTGGGAGACCAGATATAGTGGATGCAGGGTCCTGGGTTTAGTAACACTTTAAGCTTACTTTCCCTCACTATGACGGCTTCCTAACATCCTTATTGTATGGCCAGGAAAAGGAGCTGCTGTCCAGATTAAGCTTACATCTCCTTTCTATAACCACTTTGGATTGTTTCAGGCATGTAAAGCCCCGAAATTTGGTCTCTTAGAAACTCACCCAGAAAGTGAACAATTGGTGCTCTCCAAACATATTGGAATCACAAATACCTCAGTATAATCAGAGGTTTTACAAAGGAGACGTACTGCTGTTTTCTCCTATGTAAATCAAATCAATGTTTGAGGGGCTCTCCCTCTTTTCTCTGTACTAGCAACATGTTTAAGATCACAAGGCACATGCTTTCAAATTGTGGATCATGCACAGACTCCCATCTGTTTTGGTGTTTTTTATGCAAGTGCAATGATCCTTTTGGGAGGTTGCAGTTTGGAGACTCTGTATTGCTGTCCCTTCTCCTTGGTTACAAGTGGTATGTGCCCAGTCTTATACTGGGAAGTGGTGTCTTTCAAGATAATTTAACCACTAGCCTACAGGGCACTTATACCCCTTCCTGCCCAGGCCAATTTTCAGCTTTCAGCGCTGTCACATGCTACATTATCAGATATCAGGTATCCAAAGAAGGTGATGTTGAAAGGGGTACTCTGGTAGAATTTGTATGTAATAAATGAGAGAAAAAAGAAGACAATAACAGTGGGAACTACATGAAAGTGCACATTTAGTTCTATTTATTCAGTGGTATGGCTGTGAAGCTGTAAGCTCACAGAAAGTAGGTTGAACAATGCTGGGTGTCATTAACCCCTTGCCTACCAGGCACTTCTAGCCCCCTCCTGCCAAGGCCAGTTTATAGCTTTCAGCGCTGTCACACTTTGAATGACAATTGCGCGGTCATGCAACACTGTACCCATATGAAATTTTTATCATTTTTTTGTGACAAATAGAGCTTTATTTTGGTGGTATTTAATCACCTCTGGGTTTTTTATTTTTTCTTAAACCAAAAACCACTGAAAATTTTGAAAAAAAAATGTTTTTTCTTAGTTTTTGTTATAAAATTTTGTAAATAAGTGATTTTTCTCCTTCACTGATGTGCGCTAATGAGGCTGCACTGATGGGCACTGATAGGTGGCACTGATGGGCACTGATGAGGTGGCACTGGTAGGTGGCACTAATGGGCATTGACAGGCATCACTGATGGGCACTGAAAGGCAGCACTGATACATGGCACTTATATATGGCACTGATAGGCGGCACTGACTGGCACTGTTAAGCGGCACTGACTGGCACTGTTAGGTGGCACTGACAGGCACTGATAGGCGGCACTGATGCGCACTGATAAGCAGCACTGACTGACACTGGTAGGTGGCACTGATAGGTAGCACTGATTGGCAGCACTGATAGATGGCACTGATTGGCATTGATAGGTGGCACTAACTGGCACTGATGGGTGACATTGAAAAGCAGCTCAGATGGGCACTATGTGGCATTGATGTGCACTGGTAGGCACTGATATGTGGCACTGATGTGGCACTGATGGGCACTGGCACGAGGCACTGATGAGCACTGACATAAGGCACTGATGGACACTGACAGGTGGCACTTCTGGGGCTACACTGATCATCAGGGCACACTGATCATCAGTGCCCTGATGATCTGTGTACATGTCACCTCGCGGAAAGCTGATTACCGGCTCTCCTCTCCTCACGAGCTGTCAGTGTGACAGCTCGAGAGGAAAGAAACGCCGTTAACCGGCATTTCCCTGTTTACATGTGATCAGCTGTGATTGGACACAGCTGATCACATGACCGAGCCGATATCTTCAGCTCTTTCCGTGATTGGTGATCTGCTGTGTCCGAGGGACACAGTGCATCGCCGATCGCCATGCTGCGCACTCCCTGAGTCACGCATGTGCAGTGAGACTGGGAGGATGTCATATGACGTCCTCCCAGAACATGAGAGCCACCTTGCACCCGTCATATTACTATATGGCAGGCGGTAGGTGGTTAATAGCTAAACTTTTGTATTTGTTTTCAGCAGCCTAACTGACGGTATACCATCCTGAGCCTCCTATTCTATCTGGTGTCCAGCAAGGATTTACCACTAAAGTGAGTGTAGTAGCCTTCTAGTTATACTGCTAGGAAGGGGGTCTGCTGTGCTGGGGGAGAGGTTTATGGGAAGGCTGGAGGAGTATTTAAACTAGGATTGGCGGGGGAGGGATAATTAAATTATAACAGGGTAGACAGATCAGACAGGGGTCAGTACTTATTGATGGGTGGATGGAGAAAGATGGGAGAGGGCTATGGCAGATGATAAGAAGGTTCCCATGTTACAAACAACCAATGGAATTAGTACCATTTGTATGAAAAAAAAATGTAAAAATATTTGTGCACAAAGTGTCAATGCATTTAAATGTTTGTTCACCAATGCCAGAAGTCTTCCAAGAAAAATAGGTGAGTTGGAAGCTTTGGTACATGAACAGAACTATGATTTAATTGGTATTGCTGAATCTTGGCTTCATTCTTCACATGACTGGGCCATTATTATCCCTGGCTATGTTCTCTTTCGGAGAGACAGGGTAAATAGGAAAGGTGGTGGTGTCTGTCTCTATGTAAGAAGTGAGCTCAGAGCGAGTGTGAAAGAGGACCTAGTTGGTGGAGAGTGTGATGAGGCAGAAGCATTATAGGTGGAACAAACTGCACATGGGGGTGCGTACTACAAAGGTAATCATTGGAGTTTGTTATAGGCCTCTCAGTGTTAATGAGGAGGTGTAGGCTCAGCTCCTTGCACAGATCAAAAGGGCTGCAAGGGCTGGCACAGTGATAATAATGGGGGATTTTAACTACCCGGAACTTGACTGGAGTAATGGTACTGCAGGAACAGTTAAAGGGCAAAAATGTTTAAGCCTACTACAGGACAATTTATGGTACATTTCATAGGGGCCCCAACTAGGAATAATGCTCTGCTGGACCTGGTAATCTCAAACCATGCAGAGCTTATTACGAATGTCCATATAAAAGAACATCTGGGTAGCAGTGACCATAACATGATTGCATTTATTGTTAGCTGTAAACAGCAAGCACATACTGGAAAAATAAAAACACTCAATTTTAAGAGAGTTAATTTTCCAAGTCTGGGAGCTGCTCTCTAAGACACAGACTGGGAGGGAATATTGGGATCAATGAACACAACACAGAAATGGAAGTTCTTCAAAAAGACTGCATGTGAACACACTGCAAAAAATATATTCCCATGGGCAAGAAGTTTAAAAGGCTAAAAATCAAACCTATGTGGCTTACGTCCAAAGATGAAAAAGCTAAATTATTAAAGATAAAAATGAAGGAACACTATCATGGTTTAAACATTACAAAGAATATAACAGAATATGCAAAAAGAAAATAAAGACCACAAAAACTGAAAACGATTTACAGATTGCAAAAGATAGCAGGACCAACCCCCAAAAATTATTTAAATATATTAATAGTAAAAAGGTCCGGTCTGAGCATGTAGGCCCTTTACAAAATAATCTAGTGTGGGTGACTGGCGACAAAGAGAAGGCAAATTTATTAAATACCTTCTTCAGCTCTGTGTATACAAAGGAAAGGGGGGGGGGCTCTTGTCCATAATGGGCATGGCATTGACACAGCTCCACATTGGCTCACAATTGATATGATCCAAAAATATTTAGACAGAATAAAGGTGAATAAAGCACCTGGACCAGATGGCATACACCCACGAGTTCTTAAAGAATTGAGCTCTGTTAGTTCAAAGCCATTGTTTCTTTTAGGGACTCTTTAATGACTGGCATACTACCACTGGATTGGCATAAGACAAATGTGGTGCCAATATTTAAAAGGGGTCAAAATCTTTACCAAGTACTTATAGACCTGTTAGTTTAACTTCTATAGTTGAGATGATACTGGAGATTTTAATAAAAGACCTCATAGATGAGTTCTTGCTGGAAAAAACAGCATGGATTCATGGAAGACAGAACATGTCAAACAAATCTGATTTCTTTTTATGAGGAGGTGAGCAAAACCTTGGACAGGGGGGTGGCGGTGGACGTCGTATACTTGGATTTTCAAAAGTGTTTGACACAGTTCCCCACACACGGCTAATGTGTAAGGTAAAGTCTACAGGCTTGGAAAAATCCATATGTAAATGGATAAAAAAACTGGCTAAAAGATCATATTCAGAGAGTAGTGGTTAATGATTCATACTCTGAATGGTCTAGAGCTGTCAGTGGTGTACCCCAAGGTTCAGTGTTGGGACCCTTACTTTTTAATATATTTATAAACGATATAGGGTCTGGGATTAAAAATTCCATTTCAGTCTTTGCAGTTGACACCAAGCTGTGCAGTGGAATAATGTCATTACAGGATGTCTCCAACTTACAAGTCGACCTCAATGCAATGTATATGCATGCATCATACATACTAGGGGGGGTACAACTGGGGGAATCAATGGTGGAGAAGGATCTGGGAGTTCTGGTAGATCACAAGCTTAATAATGGCGAGCAATGCCAAGTTGCGGTTTATAAAGCGAGCTAAATCGTCTCTTGTATTAAAAGAGGTGAAGACTCCAGAGAGAGATATCATATTACCCCGGTACATATCATTAGTTAGACCTCATCTGTAATATGCGGTTCAATTTTTTGCACCAATTTACAAAAAGAACTTTGGGGAACTGGAGAAAGTACAGAGAAGGGCAACCAAACTGATAAGAGGCATAGAGGAGCTCAGCTATGAGGAAATATTAGAGGAACTGAATTTATTCTCTCTTAAGAAGAGGAGATTAACCACTTGCACTATTGAGGATTTACCCCCCTTAATGACCAGGCCTTTTTTTTGCTGTTTGGCGCTGCACTAATTCAACTGATAATTGCACAGTCATGCAATGCTGCACCCAAACAAAATTTACGTCCTTTTGTTCACACAAATAGAGCTTTCTTTTGGTGGTATTTTATCACCTGTGCGCTTTTTATTTTTTGCGCTATAAACAAAAAAAACACAAACATTTTGAAAAAAAAACAATATTTTCTACTTTCAGCTAGAAAAAATATATTGTAAACTCAAAGTTAGTCATAAATTTAAGCCAAAATGTATTCTGCTACATGGTTTTGGTAAAAAAAATCTCAATAAGTGTATATTGATTGCTTGTGTGAAAGTTATAGCGTCTACAAACTATGGTATAGATACTGTAATTTATGCCTTTTTTTGCTATACAGCGCTACACTAGTTTAACTGATAATTTTGCGGTCATGCAATGCTGTACATAAATGAAATTTTTGTCCTTTTTTTCACATGAATAGAGCTTTCTTTTGGTGGTATTTGATCACCTGTGCGCTTTCTATTTTTTGCGCTATAAACAAAAAAAACACGAACATTTTGAAAAAAACTGTATATTTTAATTTTGGCTATAAAAAATATATAGTGAACTCAAAGTTAGTAATACATTTAGGCAAAAATGTATTCTGCTACTTGTCTTGGGTAAAAAAAATCCCAATAAGTGTATATTGATTGCTTTGTGTGAAAGTTATAGTGTCTACAAATTCTGGTATAGATACTGCAATTTATGCCATTTTTTGCAATACAGTGCTGCATTAGTTTAACTGACAATTGTGTGGTCATGTAATGCTGTACATAAATGAAATTTATGTCCTTTTTTTCCCACAAATAGAGTTTTCTTTCTGTGGTATTTGATCACCTCTGCACTTTTTATTTATTGTGCTATAAACAAAAAAAACACGAAAATGTTGAAAAAAACCCTGATATTTTCTACTTTCGGCTATAAAAAATATATTGTAAACTCAAAGTTAGTCATAAATTTAAGCTAAAATGTATTCTGCTACATGTTTTTGGTAAAAAAATCCCAATAAGTGTATATTGATTGCTTTGTGCGAAAGTTATAGTGTCTACAAACTATGGTATAGATACTGTCATTTATGCCATTTTTTGCTATACAGCCATTTTGGCCACTAAATTTACAGGTACCTAGTACGACTCATGGGAAAAAGAGCGCCTGGCTGTCAGGGACTGCTTGAACTGCTACAAAAAATTTACCGACAAGTGCTAACAGAGATCAGGCCTGATTCTGTGAACACTGCGGTTTTGTGTGTAATGTATCAAGTGACAGTTATCTACTGACACTGCACTTGCTGGGGGAGAAGGGGGGGGGGTAAGCGTAGGGGCTAAACGCAAGTGCTGGCAGGTGCCGGGGCTGATCCCGCTAACGCTGTGTTTTTGGGGATACTATAGTAATGTGAATGCTGGTATAGCACTGATCTGATCAAAGATATTGATCCAATCAGACACTATACTAGCAATGGAGGTTTAGCGTGCAAGTGAGCGTGTTCCTAGCAATCAGGGGGTCAAATGTGATTACTTGTGTACTAGCGGCAATCTGACGCTATCTGGGAGGGGCGTAAACTGGCGCTAACACTATCGGAAGTCGGCAGTGACACTAATACAGTGATCAGTAAAAATCTGATTACTATAATCAATGACACTGGTGTCAGGGCAGTGAAGGGGTTAACTGGGGGGGGGGATCAAGGGGTTAAATGGGATTACTGGTGTACTAGCGGGCAAACTGGTGCTATCTGGGAGGGGCGCTAATTGACGCTAACACTATCGGAAGTCGCCAGTGACAGTAATACAGTGATCAGTAAAAATCTGTTCACTGTAATCAATGACACTGGTGACAGGTCAGTGAAGGGGTTAACTGGGAGGGGGGGGCGATCAAGGGGTTAAATTGGATTACTGGTGCACTAGCGGGCAAACTGGCACTATCTGGGAGGGGTGCTAACACTATTGGAAGTCGCCAGCGACACTGATACAGTGATCAGTAAAAATCTGTTCACTGTGATCAATAACACTGGTGACAGGGCAGTGAAGGGGTTAACTGGGGGAGCGATCAGGGGGTTAAATGTGACCTAGGTGTGTTCTAACTGTAAATGTGTAGTGTTTTACTCACTTTTACTGTGTCTTCTTCTCTCTCTGGGACATAATGTGCCCAGGCAGAGAAGAATGACATCATATCCTGTCCTGTGTAACTGTCAACACAGGACAGGATAGGACAGGATAGGACAGGGACCGATCATCCGATTTCAGTTGGACATCACTGGCTGAAACTGAATGATTGATCCCTCGGGGATCAAATGGTGACAGCTGCGGGTCGACGGGGGCGTGCGCACCCACCCTGCCATGAACACCTCGGGAGCGCGGAGCACGTTTAAAAACATGCTTTTGCGCAGCCATGCCGCCCTGCCACCGTTTGAATGCAGTGGCTGGGCGGCAAGAGGTTAAAGGGGGGTTTAATCTCCAAACACGGAAATGTTTCTTCACAGTAAGAGCTGTGAAAATGTAGAATAGACTCCCTCAAGAGTTGATTCTGGCCAGCTCAGTGGATTGCTTTAAAAAAGTCCTGGATTCTTTCCTAGATACACAGAATATAACTGGATACTAACATTTATAGGTAAAGTTTATCAAGGGAATATCTGATTGCCTCTAAGGGGATCAGAAAGGAATTTTTTTCCCCTGCAGGAGCAAATTGGATCATGCTTTGATGGGGTTTTTTTTGCCTTCCTCTGGATCAACTGTGTGTGTAGGATTATAACTTTTTTTTTTATGTTTGAACTGGATAGACTTTTGTCTTTTTTCAGCCAGACTAACTATATAAAATTGAGGTTTTTGCTCTTTCTGTAATCAGAGGAGCAGTGGTTCATTGGTTTGGTTGTTCTGTTTAGAGCTTCACAACCTGGGAGTTTGATTGCTTCCCCCTGCCTCTAGAAGAATTTTCTGAAGCTTGGGAAGGAAGAATTCAAATGACCAGCCTGAATATTGAACAGAGCCTAGTGAATCCCTGGGGACGCATGCCCAGATAGTGGCTGGGGTGCTGTCAAATAGTCCGGAGCTCAAAGAGTCAGTGAGCTAAGAGGAGGGGGCTACTTGGCCCTGGAACCTTTGGACTGGATGCTGGACTACTCTACAAGAGGCTCCTTGCTGCTTTAAAACCTACTTCATGGTCCCCAGCAGTGAACTTGTGGACTGTTCAAGTCTGCCTGTACTTGTGCTAAACCTACTTCATGGTCCCCAGCCGTGAACCTATGGACTGTTACAGTCTGCCTTTATTTGTCAACTTCTAATGCTGCTCACGGTAAGCCAGCAGTTAACATCCACTTTCCAAACATAGTAGGGGTGCTAGCCCAGCTCTCCACTGTACATGTACAAAATGGAAAATCCAGATTACTGCACTCCCTTGTACTATTGTACCATTGAGCTGCTTTTATGGACTGTTTTTGAGTGTTGCTATCAAGAATAAGGGAGTGCAGCCATCTGCATTTTCCATTTATGCTATTATTTGTGCTCAAACCTACGTAATTGTCCCAACTGTGAACCTATAGACTCTTCCAGTCTACCTCTACTTGTGCTCAAACCTACTTCATGGTCTCCATGGTTGAACGTATAGACTGTTCTAATCTTCCTGTTGCTTGTACTGCTGTCACTGAATGAGAAGTGTCCTCTAAAGTACCACATACCACCCCAACCCCCCTCCTGTTAACTGTTCTACAAGCAAACATAATGTAAAAAGACATCCCCTAGACTGAACAAAAGTTAATGGACTGTTGCTGTGTGCCTGGCTGTCTCTGCAGTTCTTGAGAAAGGACCTATTATACAACCGTGGCCCCTGTGTGGGTAGCACTACATACTTTATAATTGCACTTCTTGTTTACAAATGGTGGAATGGCTATGCTGGACTTGCGGAGGTTTGCTGAAAGCTTAATGTTAACCACCATACTCCCGAATCTCATTTTTTGATATCTTTAAATCCACCTCACCATAATCTGTCAGGTTATACTTTCCGGTTGCACCCCCTGGCTCTACTTTATAAATGTCATGTTTTTTGTACTCTGCCCTGATGATGGCTAACTAGCCTGGAAAGTTGTATGCTGTGTGAAAAAAATAAAGAAATTTAATCTCCAAACACAGAAAGGTTTCTTCACAGTGAGAGCTGTGAAAATGTGGATTAGACTCCCTCAAGAGTTGGTTCTGACCAGCTCAGTGGATTGCTTCAAAAAAGGCCTGGATTCGTTCTTAGATACACAGAATATAACTGGATACTAACATTTATAGGTAAAGTTGATCTAGGGAATATCCGATTCCCTCTCCGATTTCCCCTGCAGGAGCAAAGTGGATTATGCTTTGCTGGTTTTTTTTGCCTTCCTCTGGATCAAATGTAGGTATACGATTATAACTTTTTTTTTTATGGTTGAACTGGATGGACTTTTGTCTTTTTTCAGCCAGACTGACTATGTAACTATGTTTGGATCAAATGGCTCTGTAATATTATGTTGTTTTAATATAATGTATATTAATATACTGTATATACTATATATATATAAAGAATGCAGTATTACACTCATACCACTTTCTTTAAATGTGACATGTTCTCTCTTTTTACATTTGTAATGGAAACGATTTGTAAGTCGCTTATTTGTTTAATTTGGCATCTGCTGTAGTGTTTAGTGTTTTAGTTTAGGAGACAATCTAGTCTTCAGCCTTAGATCATTTAGGGAATGTCTGCAACTAGAAAAATGTCACATCAAGCATGGTTCAATGAAAGGAAGAATGTTATTTAAATGCAAAGCTTGATTGTACCACTAGACATCTAGAACACAGGATCCAAGCTAGTTAATGAGATACTTTATTAGTATGTCTGATGAACCTAACATAATTGCAAATAACACCAAGATGTATTTTCTAATTTGCAGACAGATAGATAACGAGATCTGGGCGGGCTATGGCGATGCTTTTAGTTCTTTCTTTAAAGGATTGTAATAATGTAGCAAAAACATATTACTGACAGAGAGTGAGCATTACGGGCAAGAATCGAGGAAACAAAAAACTTCTACAATCTAAGATTTTAGTTCTAAAAGTATTGTTGACATTGAGATCATGTAGATAGCTAGGCACCTAAGAACTGATTTTCATTAGCAAGTTGCCCAAGAAACACTCACAAAGACTGAGACATATAGCAGTTGTAGGGAACAATAACAAAAGCTGGAGGACAATAGCAATACTCTTTTCACACAAACAAAATCTGGAATATTGGAAAACCTCTGCAAAATATCATTCCCTTTTCCGTACAGAAAAGAAAACATTCATTTGCACTGTGACTGTCGCAGCATCAGACCCCAGTCCTTCTCACCAACTTGTGACCAAAGGACTAGCCAATCTAAAACCACGCTGCCACTTGCGTAACAATGCCACTCTCAGCTGCACCCTGCACAAAAATGTTCCAGCTTAATGGACCACAATCTATGTGCCCGCAACCTGAAAGTGATTGTTACTGGGTCAGGTTAATTACGCAATTAACCCTTCACACTGCCACCACCACCTTTTTACAGAGAAGGAGGAACTCACAAATCTTATCAGTAACACTATGATGTTTGAATAAGCAACTGTATACACACTGTCACCGCAGACAGATGTATACAGAGGTTTTAAAACACACAGTAGCACTCTTCAGAGACAGGGATTCTTAGTTTGCATTAAAGAGCTTTAGAAACAGTTCAACACTTTTCAGAAAATAGGATTTATTACTAAAAAGGTCAAAATGGTGCAATAAAAATATTTACAGAAAAAGATGTAGCCAATATATATATATAGATACAGAGAGCAATAACACAACAGAGAGATAACAGAAAGAAGTTTAGAGAGGTAGAATACTTGCCGAAGTCCTTGGTTTAAGCAGATTCAAGTGTCCTGAACAAAAGGGTACCTTTTCTCCCAAAGTTGGTTCCTGATGTTATAAGGGAGAATCTCTTCATCTTCTCTCTCCAGGCATGACAGCCTGTTTTCTAGGAACCCAGTAGGGTGTCTCCTTAAAGCAGAGAACCAATTGCCTCATTTGGGGAGGGGTGTTTAGGTGGAGACTCAGGCTGTGACCCAAATCCCTAGCAAGTTTATACCATGGTAAATAACCTTCCATAGGTGCATGCAGCAGCCTAGCCACTGGCAGGTTAATATGCAGAATGATATTCTGAACGTCCAGACATCAAATATGACATATCTGGCTGTGACGGTTAAAGAGATATCGCTCTCTACTCTCTGGTAGACGTTATCTAGGGGTGTAAGGTATCAGGTGACTTGCATTAAACTGACCTATCTGAATATATGCTTTGTTTTATTGTACTTTGTTCCTGCTGGGATTTATGAAATTGTATGAAAAAGTGGTTTCAAGTGGCATGTATGTTTTACTGCCCCTCTAGAATGCTTTCATGTCCAGTGACTGACTGGTTTATAGCTTTACGACCAGGCCAAGGCAAGAGCCTGACAGACATCCTGGAACCAGCTAATTGGGTTTACAACCATAAAACATATCCAGCTGTGCCCTGTGCACTCCTGAACTCAGCACACAAACAGACCACATACCATTCAAAAAAAGGGAGGGGGAAGACTGATTTGGAGTGAGATTGACATTTGCAGAGTATGATCCAAATTATGGTTCTCATGGTACATGGATGGACAGGTACAGAAATTATTTACCAGGTAAAACAGCTGTATTTCATTGTAATTTAGCTGTGTGCCAGGAATTAAGCTTCAAAATTCAGACACTCATAAATCACAAAAGACATAGCGTGTTTGGTTAGTTATGGCCAGGTACAGTGCTGAGATTAGGGATGAGCTGAAGATTCGGTTTATAAACAAGTTCGAACTGAACTTTGCTGTTCAGACATTGGGATGAATGCCCAAACCTTTATCCAATTGGCGGATCCAAAAGTCTTGCATAAAACTGGTATTATTTACACTATTACACATGACAATTTCTTTCTGTCAATGGCTGTAAAGGATATCAGTAGGTGCAGGCACCCCTGGGTCTATAACAACCAGAGAGATCACTGCCCCCCCTGGCAAAGTGTCTTGTCCACATGTTGAAAGAAAAGGGCCTCTTCTCGACATCTCTGGGGGATGGGGGAGGCCTCCACATATCTTCTCCCTTCCACAAGAGAAAGTAAGGAGTAACCTTTTTTTCTCAATCAAAATAAAGTTACAATGTAAATAAACACATTTCACCTTAAAATAAAACTTTATTAAAAATTAAAAAAAGCATCCCACAATGTGAATCCATTATCAGTCATGCTGTCCAACAACACAGATCCACCTCAATCACAATAAACAACAATCATGATGGCCTGCTAAAACAAAACAAGCTGAACCATCAGCTTCCAACAGACTCCTCACTGTGAATACAATTTCCCTGGATTAATTTTGATGGGTACATCTGTACTACAACATTCGATCCTCCTTTAAGTGGGGGGGGGGGCACTCAACAAAGATGGCCGCATGAAGCTTTAGCCCTCTGAGAGAATCCTACATTTACGAGCACTCAGCACTGCTCTCGTTCCTCTCTTGGTAACCTTCCACTACACCGAGCTTGCAGCAATGGCCCAGTGCCGAAATGTGACACCCATACTGCAGGAACTGTCAGGTTTCTTCCTGATGGTTCCAAGGAATCACCAACAAATTGGCGACAACAGTCCATCTACAAGACTTCTAGCGATTTCTTCCCCAACAGGTCTTGAAGCCGCCACCAACTACATGGGCCACACAGAGGATGAATGCTGCTCATATGCCTCATATCCCAGCACCAGAAGCCTGGCAACATCAAGGCCCAGTAGGGAGTCTAACCCAGACATCTTTCCTGGACCATGCATGGAGGTGTGTGAGCCAGACACTCAGCCACACTCAGATGCTCTACACCCTGATCTCATAGCCTCATTCCCCACTGGTGTCAATACAACCTTCTCAATTACCTCACCTTACCCCTCTACCTCATGTGCCTGACCTCTTACAAGCAGTTACACCCTCGCTAATCTCCGAGGATCTCATTATCTATAGAATCCACAGGGTCCCTAAGCCCTCTTCCTTATCTCAGGAAGTCCTCAGATATGTCCTAATGTGGATACATTTCTATCAGGTCAAAGTGCACATATTTATTTATTTATTATTTATTTCAGGTACTTATATAGCGCCGTCAATTTATGCAGTGCTTTACATACATATATTATATATTCACATCAGTCCCTAACCCTCAAGGGGTGTACAATCTAAAGTCCCTAACTCACATTCACATATTAGGGCCAATTTAGACAGGATCCAATTAACCTACCAACATGTCTTTGAAGAGTGGGAGGAAATCAAAGTACCCTGAGGAAACCGACGCAGTCACAGGGAGAACATGCAAACTCCAGGCAGGTGGTGCCATGGTTGGGATATGAACCAGCGACCCTAGTTCTGCCAGGCAGAAGTGCTAACCATTTAGCCACTGTGCTGCCCATTTACCTATGTTCCACAAAAAAGATCATTAACTGGAACAAGCAGCAAAACTTCAGGTGCTCCCAGACCTCTCCGCACATAGCTCACAACAGTGTAAACATCTGACACCTATCACTAAAGCTCTTTACAACCATGACATCTCTTATCAGTGGAAATACCGAGCCACACTGAAAAATTACCCAAGATGGCTCCACTACCATTGTTAATTACATGGAAGATGGCATTTGCCTCCTTAAGAATTGGAACATAATTCCAGAAAAGTCTCCTGCACGTGGCCCTGCTCATCCTTCCGCCAACACCCAGCTGGAGTGGCAAAAAAATTCTTACAAGAGCTCCACAAAAAAACAGCCTGCGATGGGTTGCAATAAATAAAACAAGTTTACATTGCCTGGTCAACCTTCTCCTGGAGATGATGACCTTTTTCAGCCAGAGTCCCACTTACATTCACCCCGTTCAAGTCAGCAGCCTAGCTGCTACTGGTTCTGCTTGGAACTTTTCCTTTTTCCCTTTTGGGTGGGCTCCTTGTTACAGCTCAGCTATATGTTTATTTTCTTTTAAACCTGGCTTCTATAAGGTACCCTGCATACTGCTTTTTTTCAGGCCACCCAATAAAGTTCTTATGGTCACCACATTCTGGATTGCATCAGCATTTTTACTACTCATGGTCCAAGCTAATCGCCTTTCTGACTGACTACCATGGTATGTTCTGAGTCTACAACAATTCTTAATATTCTGTTGGTATGACGCTTAAAATTTTATCTCTTAATACGCAAGGCCTATATCTTCCGGCCAAAAGATTTTTCCTATGGAAATTAAAGCCATTAAAGCCAAAGGGGATGTTCTAATAGCCCAAGAAACTCACTTTCAAATTTCTGCAGCTCCAATATGTCAACATACGGACTTTCCCCATGTCTTTTTTGCCAATTTTTCCTCAAAGAAACAAGAGGTACTTATTGCCAACAAAAACTCAGTTGCATTTACTTTCCACTCTTCTGTCATTGATGAGAGGGGGCGCTCTATAATACTGGTGTGTGACATTAATGGTAATTAATATTCTATTGCCGGGTGTATGCTCCTAACACTCATCAAGGGAGATTTTTTTTCGCAACTCTTTATAAGTATAATAAATAAGGTTAACCCCTTCATGCCTAAGGGTAAAACTAATCTTGATACCTAAGTAAAATTTTGTAACTTTGACATGTGTTAGTAAAACTGTACATATCATCACAACTACTTTTTACATTCAGGTGAATTATACTTTGTTATTTTCAGGACAAGTTGGGCTTTCATTTGGTGGTAAATGGTAATGGTTATCTCCTGATTTTTTTTTTTATTATCAAAGGAATAACTTGCCCAAAGTAGTAAAAAAGTAATTTTTTTAATTTATCTGTGTTTCCTGTTACTACCATAACCTACCACCAAAGAACAACTCAAAATATATTATCCAGCTCCTGATGATCAAAGCAATACCACATATGTGTATGTATGTACACTGACACTAACTGACACTGATTCTAATTTAAAAAAAAAATAAAAAAAATCCTGACCCTTGACCCTGACCTTGAACCAAACAATAACCCTAGCACTGACCTAGATCAAACCTTGACCTAATTATTTTTTCTTTTATTTATTTATTTACTTATTTTTACACGCTGTTGTTTTTTTTCCTCTCTGTAAGGAGAGAGGGAGATATAATGTATCTTTCCTCTCCATTCAGAGAGAAAGAATACAAGGAGAGCAGGCGTCACAGTGACTGATCACTGTGATAGCCAATCAGAGGCTATCACAACAATTAGGTGACACAGAATTGGGAGTCCCGATCGATAGTATGGGTCTATTGGTGACATCTGGGTCTTTGTGCTGGCATGCTCCTAACAAAAAGACAGATACACAAATATGAGGCCCCATGGAAAAAAGTCTAGTCCTGTGGGGCCACATATTTGTTTAATGTCAGCGCCAAGGGGTCAAAAGTAGTAATTTAATAGTATGTGCTGAGCTCAACTCGGTCATTGACCTGCACATTGATACCGCCTCAAACCAAAGTCTTCATTCCCATTCGTTAAGATAGCTTATGCATACTGAGTATGTATATGCTGTTTGGCGCTGCCAACACTCCTCTGAGAGAAATTACACATACTATTCTTATCTTAATCATGTTTTGATGTATTTTTAGTTGACAAATGGCTACTGCAAAGAGTTTCCTCTTCCAATATGGCGGATATCACGTGGAATGACCATATGGCTGTCTCCATAACTATATCCGAAGAAAACTTCTGCCATCCCATGCACTTATGGTGGTGCAATGATAAGCTCCTTAAAGAATCTGCAACTAGCCATGTGCTCCTTCAATGGCTCCGTAAATAATTTTGTTTCAACGTTTCACCCAATACTGAGACCTTTGCTTTATGGAACGCAAGCAAGGTGTACATGCATGGTATACTAATCCAACTAGGTGCCCAGGTGAAAAAACACAAATCTACTAAGTTGCGGCAAGTGCTGGCTTCTATCCATACCCTGGAAACCCAGAATAAAACTGCCCCTAATCCTAATACAGAACTGCGCAGACTTCTTCATGATAACTGATGCTTCGCCAGCTTTCTCAAACCAAGTATTATGCCCAACATAATACAGCTGGGAAATTTCTAATCTCCGGTTTAAAAATCACAACGCATGAAATCTAAAATACCTCAACTCTGCAATTAAACAAAAACTGACCAACTTCCAACATACAGCAGATTCATTTGCAGATTATTATGAATATAATCTTAAAGACAACCCCCAATAATACCCAACCATTGTCCACTGTTATTAATTTCTAGATCGCCTCCAAATCCCATCATTAAAAGTCTCAGTTCTCAGCAATCTGAAGCGACCTTTCTCTAGTCCAGAAACACTTTGTGTTTTTTAAACATTCCCAAAAGGTAAATCACGTGGCCCTGATGGATTTTCCAGCAAATATTATAAAACCTTTGGAGAATGTCTTGCCCCACATTTAGCTGCACTGTTCAATGCCGCTCCTGTGAAAGCTTCACTTCTCTCAGAGATGTTGAGGGCACACATCGTTACCCTTCCTAAGCCTGAAGAACTTTATACGCTGGCTATTTTCAGACCTATTTCTCTGCTGAACTCAAAAGTAAAATTGTACGCAAAAATGTTGGCATACCGCCTGTCAGATATCATGTCTATGCAACACAATCCCCTTAGGAGTTGCAAAGTATTTGGGTTCCCCTGTAGTCCTGCACAGCCAGGCAACACGTATTTCCACACAAACTTGCATTCCCGAGTCAGAAACAAGTCCTTGAGCTTGTTTTGAAGTTTTATTAGGGGGGTTTCAACTTGCCCAATGGAACTGAGAAACTGAGGACAACTTCCTGAACTATGTACAAGTGGTTTCAGCAAACAGTTTCTTTTGGAGAGCTAGCCAGTGTCTCCGGTAGTACTACCCCAGACCCCAGATGCTCCTCTATCTGGCTGCGTGAAGGAATCCCTGAGCAGGGGAGCCATTGACTGCCCCTTTAAAAGAACACAGTCTCAGGTAGTTGCTAAACTGGTTTCCCACCAGAGTGCTCCTTCCATTATCTGGCCCAGGGGGTGCAGGGTTACTCACTTGGTCCTCCTCTCATGCTACAGGTGGCTCGGTGACTGCTACCAGGCCTTCTAGCTGGGCCACTCCTTCCCTGCTACACAGGTGGTCCTCTTCCTGGGGGCCGGTGAAGGTCTAAGATTTCCTCCCTCCAAGATCCCTGCCTGGAGGTGAGCCCCTTTCCATCTGGGCCACTCCCAGGCTCCTGCTCTCCATCCTTCACATCCTCTTCCACTCAAATTCTCCTCTGCTTTCCACCTCCTCTTACTCTCCTCTACTGCTGAGCGGGCTATGTCAATTTTAAGGGTTGTCCTGCCCCCTTTCCAAGCTTCCTGTTGGGGATTGGCCAGGATCCCTCAAAGGTGCAGATCAGCCACTCCTAACATCTGCCTACTGCTTCTAGAACTTTTTCCAAAGTCCTAGTGCAGGGGGAAGTCTCAGAGAACTGATCTGCGGAGCCTCTCAGCTCTGACCTGAATTTGACTCTGACTAGCAATTAGGACTCTAGCTTCCCTAACAGACTACGAGGGTGCTACACCTATATTGATACAATCTGACCAAATAGGGCTCATTACAGGTAGACAAACTTTGGACACCACTAGGTGAATCCTGAATCTTGTTCAGTATATAGTCGAACACCTTCTCTTCTTCTTTCTATAGACATGGAGAAGGCATTTGACATCGTACACTGGTGGTGTATAAATCAAGTCCTAGCTAAATTCATTTTCCAAGGTACAGTTTTGTCAGCCATTTTAGCCCTGTACTCTTCTCCCTCAGCCCAGGTGTACACCTACAATATCTTGACTAAAGAGTTTTGTATAACAAATGGCACCCGACAAGATTGCCCTTTATCCCCATCAATCTTTAATTAAATGATTGAAATCTTAGAAGAGTACATTCATTCCCATCCACAAGCAATTGGCTTTACTTTTGGTGGCTCTGCCTAAACTATCAACTTGTGTGTGAATGATGTCATCTTAATGCTAGCTAACCCAAAAACATCTCTTCCCCAGGCCGGGGAATTGAACGGAGTTTAGTTCAATTTCATACTAAAAAGTGAAATTTAATAAATCCCTAATCTTACACCTTAGAGCCTCCCAGCCATTTACAGTATACTTTCTTTGAAACAGCAACTACCGTATACCTGGGCAGATAAAAGCATTCCATACCTAGGAATTCAAATCACAGTTTAATTTGCTGCATACAACTTATTTTACATTACTCTGCATTAGCCACATATTTTTGTTCTCTCCCTTGCCCATGGTTTGCCTGCACCCTAAAGTGTGGCACTTTCTACTGCATCCTACCACACCACCCCCCCCCCCCCTTAACGCATATCAATACTGTATAATTTACTACAAAACAAACATGAATTGTCCAAAACCATCTCCATATTAAAGTGGGAGATTGACCTTCATGCTTCTTTTACAGATCTCCAATGGCAACAAGCCATACAATACACGTATAACACCGCCCGTTGTTTGAACCATTGGTGGACATATTTGTACCTTGACTTATTGTTTCATTTTGTTGGGTTCTGAGACCTATCTTTTTTCCTTTGTTATATTGTATCTCAATTTCCTATTGTATTGTGTCTTATATAACTGGACACAATGGACACCATAGATACCTATGGCTGCTGCGTCTGTGTTTATTTGTATTTCAATCTCTGTATTGTTTAATTTGCAATAAAAATATGTTTACTAAAAAAGTATCAGCCTGGGTGAGGATTGTGCTGGATCCCTGGACAGGAAAGTATTGTTATATTAAAAGTCAGCAGCTACAGTATTTGTAGCCACTGACATATTTTTTTTTTTTTATTACACTGAAGATCCTCTTTGAGTACCATCAATGGTCAGATCTTAGCCCTAGCTATTCTTTTCCAAAGACCACTTGCCTCTTACTCCTTAGTGAAAGCCTTTGTGAAGGGTGTTGCTCACATTGCTGCCCTGGTACACTCCACATTGACAGCATGGGATTTCAACCTGGCTTTATGAGTTTTTCTCTTCCTCTGCCCGGCTCCAAAACATTTCAAGGAGGTAAAGGTCTAAAGGATAGGATTTCACTCAACCAGATCTGTAAGTGATTTATGGGCTTTTCAGCATCAGACATCTGTTTTTCAGATTTGTGAGGTTGTCAACTGGTCTTCTGTTCACACATTTCTTAAGTTGTTAAGTTCTACGTTTTTTTGCATTGGTACATGTCTTCCAGTGCAGTTTGACATTTTTTCTAATTTGAACTAAGCTGGTAGGAAAATGTAATTAAGCAACTTTTTTTTCTTTCTAAATTTCACTTTAGTTGTAGTGCATCCTACAGATGGATCACTTCACAGTCAGATTTAAAGCATCCCTCAAGCATGGTATTTAAAGGAATTGTGAATTTGTAATGTTTCACTTTAAGTCTTATTAAAAAAAAAGCTGCTCCCCGGCAAACTGTATTTTTGTTTCATTGATTTTTTTTTTGAATTGGTACATATCTCCATTTCCCCCCATCCCTCTCCAGTAGTGGGCAGCTTCCCTTGCTGTTTGTTTGACAATCTTTTGCCTATTAACCTTGAAAATGAAGATGACTGATTTTCATGATTTAACTCCCATTGTCATCAATAAAGTTTGCAGTAAATTGGATTTTCGGATGTGTTCACTGAACATGCCAACAAATTGAACCCAAGTAGAATTGCCAGTAACTAGTTGTGAGGTTTGGAAGAGAGCCCCCTGACCAGCATCTTCACTTTCTTCCAGTGTGTTAGATCAGCTAATAGTGGCAATGGCAATAAACGGATAAGATCTGGATATGTAAATTGACCATAAGAAGGAAATAAATAAATCATTTGGTAAGGGAGCATCGGAAGCCCTTAAGCTGCTGTTCTGGCACTTGTCTACCAGCTACTGCTGACACATCTAATTTTATTAGTGTGAAGCTTGGGGCATAGGTGGAGGTGCTCATACATCTCCTTGATGTATTGGCTGTGAACAGGAAACACATGATTTTGCAGATCCTCAACAACAAGAAAATGGCTTGCAAACATAGTATGATCTGCCTTCTCAAAAGCCAATATCAGACCATTCGATAACATACCAACTATGACATACCACCCTCTAAAGTCTTCAGGTCTGCACTGCAAACAAAAAGCTGGCAATAAGTACATAATCCATACACCAGCATACCAGGTGCGGGACTTTTCATCATTGTCACTAATGAGTAGCGCAGTAACCATCTCAGCACCGTCATGTTGCACTCCCTTTCTTTTCACGCCATTTTTCAGTTTTCAGTGTTCTAACAGTTTTACTGAGAACTACTGAGAGATCTTGGGGACTCTGCAGGCTTTGCTACCCCTCAGGTGCTTGATAGTTAGTGTGGGTCTAAGAAAAGAAAACACTTGCTAGTGTCCAGTCTTTGCCATTGCAAAGGGCTTTGTTCAGTTTCCACTAATTTTGGACTGCAACAGGCGGCCATAAATAGCTTGTACTCGAGGAGCGCTGCCCTGCTGCTACTACTACTGCTACTGTGACTTTGCTCACTAGTAAACTACTTCTTGCTATTACCAAGGAGGAATTATTTTACCTGCTTTGCAAGCACTTCACCTAAAGCTCAGATAGCTTGTGTGTGTGTGTGTGTGTGTGTATATATATATATATATATATATATATTTTTTTTTTTTTTTTTTTCTTAAATGAACTCTGACGTTCTGACTGCTTAGCTCATATCTTGAGGTCTTAAAATACCATGAAGGTACACATACCTCAAAATGACCCCTTTTTGGAAAGCAGGCACCCCAAAGTATTTAGAAGGACCCATTATGAGTAATTTGAAGATCTAATTGAAATTTCCATTCTAATTGAAAAAATTAAAAAGTAAATATTTTTTATTTCACAAAGTTGTCATATTAACAGGTTATTTTTCACACACAGCATGGCCAATTCATTCTGTGGTGTCATGCTAGTGCAATGTTTAAGGGGTTACAATTGGAAGTGAGGAGGCAATAAAACACCTCTTCATCAGAGGGCACCACATGTGGAAACTAGTCCTTCATGTGATCTGCAAACTGGAAACACTGGAGCATGCTGTGATCAGCAAACTGGAAACACTGGCACTTGCTGAGATCTGCAAATTGAAAACATAGACATTGGCTCTATACGTATTCCTAGAATTCAAACATTTCACCACTCTGCACATCTTAATACTGAAGTGAGGTATGGCAAAGAGGGAAGCAGTCCTTTATGCAGAGGCCAGGTTGTGAAGGACAGTGAAGACAATAGTAATGTGTTTCATACCTTATTTCATCTCTGCTGCATATACATTTGTTCCTGGGGGGTCGGTCCTGTCTTCTTGGGTAGAAGGATAACATACGAGAAGTGTCTTTTATGTGGCCTGCTGACTGCCTCAGATTAAAGCCTTTCAATTAATGGCTTTCCTGGTAAATTAGGGTCGTTATGATTTCTTAAAATTGTAGGAAGGAGCCAGGTCTCCCCAGATTTATAAATTACATACTCTATAAAGTATAAGTGGGCCAATTAAAATAAATAAATGGACAAATTCAACAGATGGTACAGATTCAACAGGTTGGGGATGTGGCTTTTGCTCATCTTATTTACATATGTTGACAGATATTCTAATGTTTAATGGTGATTTTTAGAGATGAGCGAATTATTAAAAAATTCGATTCGGCTGATTCGCCGAATTTGCGGGAGAAATTCGATTCGATGCGAATTTATTCGCTGCGAATTTAACTTATTAAAAGGGTTTCTAGGCTTCAGAGAGCCTTTATATTAGTGCAGAACACTGTACCTTTAATTTAAATGCCCTTGGAGTCTGCTGGGGAAGAGAAATAATACTGTCAGTCAGTATGACATGCAGATGAGTGCCGTCGATCTTAGAATCACCGCACACTTCACTCATTTGGGCAGTCACGGGGCACGACGAAGAAGAAGAAGAAGAAGAAGAATGAAAAGAAGAATGAAAAGAATTAGAAGAAGAATGAAAAGAAGAATGAAAAGAAGAAGAATAAAAAGAAGAAGAAGAATGAAAAGAAGAAGAATGAAAAGAAGAAGAAGAAGAATGAAAAGAAGAATGAAAAGAAGAAGAAGAAGAAGAATGAAAAGAAGAATGAAAAGAAGAATGAAAAGAAGAACGAGAAGAATGAAAAGAAGAATGAAAAGAAGAAGAGGAAGAATGAAAAGAAGAAGAAGAATGAAAAGAAGAAGAAGAAGAATGAAAAGAAGAAGAAGAATGAAAAGAGAATGAAAAGAAGAAGAAGAAGAATGAAAAGAAGCAGAAGAAGAATGAAAAGAAGAATGAGAAGAAGAATGAAAAGAAGAATGAAAAGAAGAATGAAAAGAAGAATGAAAAGAAGAAGAAGAAGAAGAATGAAAAGAAGGAGAAGAATGAAAAGAAGAATGAAAAGAAGAAGAAGAAGAATGAAAAGAAGAAGAATGAAAAGAAGAAGAATGAAAAGAAGAAGAAGAAGAATGAAAAGAAGAAGAAGAAGAATGAAAAGAAGAATGAAAAGAAGAAGAAGAAGAATGAAAAGAAGAATGAAAAGAATAAGAATGAAAAGAAGAAGAATGAAAAGAAGAAGAAGAAGAATGAAAAGAAGAATGAAAAGAAGAAGAAGAAGAATGAGAAGAAGAATGAAAAGAAGAAGAAGAAGAATGAAAAGAAGAAGAAGAAGAATGAAAAGAAGAATGAAAAGAAGAAGAAGAAGAAGAATGAAAAGAAGAAGAAGAAGAATGAAAAGAAGAATGAAAAGAAGAAGAATGAAAAGAAGAAGAAGAAGAATGAAAAGAAGAATGAGAAGAATGAAAAGAAGAATGAAAAGAAGAAGAAGGAAAAGAAGAAGAAGAAGAATGAAAAGAAGAAGAATGAAAAGAAGAATAAGAAGAATGAAAAGAAGAATGAAAAGAAGAAGAAGAATGAAAAGAAGAAGAATTCCAGTACAGCAAAAAGTGTATCTGCAGAGAGCTCCGCTATTTCTGACAGTTCTCTGACAGTTCCTTCACATTTACAGCGGTTGAAACATTGTATCTATTTATTTCCGAATAAAAACATCTGTATCCTAAATGGAAACAAATAGATACAATGTTTCAACCGCTGTAAATGAACTGTCAGAACTGTCAGAGAACTGTCAGAAATAGCGGAGCTCTCTGCAGTGACACTTTTTGCCGGCTGATCGGGGAAAATTCGATTCGTGCACCCGAAGTTTGCTAAAATTCGGATTCGGTGCGAATCAAATTTTTCCTAATATTCGAAACGAATTCCACTTTGCCAAGTTCGATTCGCTCATCTCTAGTGATTTTCATGACAAAAAGATCCACAGTTTGATAGGCAATATTGGCTTTACAGTAAACCAGAGCTGATATTCTGGATTGAACAGAGAGATTATATTCTATATTTTGCTCACCGCTCTTCAACAACAATCAGGAATTGGGCTAAAACTGCTCACCCAATGGCATAGGGTCCCTGTCATCTTATTGTACATCAGATCTATCCAGAGGCGGCGAAGGTCTGCTGGCATTGTAAGGAAGGGGACAGTTCATTCCTTCATATTTTTTAGTCCTGTAGAAAATAAGCCAATTTTTGGTCACAAGCTAGAGAGACTTAGCAAACGCTTGACAGACTTTGACATAGCGGAAAACCCAGCCAAGTATCTTCTACTCCACTCCGACCTCTCGTGGAAGCAATACAAGAACTCCCTATTAATACAACTGCTTAATGCTGCTTGGGCTTGCATACCATATCTCTGGAAACAGGAGACTCCCCCATCTCTCTCCATGTGGCTGAATAGGATTGACGAAATCCACTCAATGGAAAGTACCATGACTGAAGTTCATGGCCAGGAAGACAAGTTCCGCCGTAGGTGGGTCCACTGGTTGCATTTTATTTGTTCTATTGATTATGAGTCCCTGACACATTCTTGAAGTCCCTTCCCCTACCCTTGTACCACTGGATTTAGTTCTTTATTTTCTTTCTTTCTCCTCTTTTCTCTGTTTTTATTTTTCTGTACATGTAGAAGGGATGTTTTTCTCATTTTGTACAGTTATGACAGTTCACCGTACAGCAGAGGTTCTTGACTTAATGCTTGATACAAATTAGTATTGTTGTGACAATTGCTTTACTATGCGACTTGAATGCACTTAGGTTGACTCCAGTCTAGGTGGCATTCCCGTGCTTATGTACTTAACAAAACTTCTTGTTATAAATAAAGTAAGGTAAAAACCAGAGCTGATAACATAGGAGGGGCAAGATGTTGCAGGTGTATATACAGTACACGCCTCTTTGTTTTTTCAAAACATAAAAACATAACTAATAATTTCACATATTGTTTAATATGAAGGCTGGTCCAGTGGCTTTAATTAGCCCCATTTGCCACAAAGATTTTCCCCTGCATTCCATTCAGTGTCTGTTTGGAAACAGTAGGGTTGGTTTACAAAAGGATTTTAGGCTGCTTAAATAGAAAAATGAATGCAAGGAAAGTTTCAGTAAGCTTATTGAATGTGATTGAGCTCTGCTGATACTAATTACCCAATCATGTGCAAGCAAAAATCTTTTTTTTTTTAATTACCCCTACATGTGATTGTGTATTCTTTGCAAATTGAATTTTTACCTCATTCACTAATGTAATTGAAAATTCACTATTCAAGGTGCACATCCTCTACCCTTTTAGTAAATGTAGCACTACCCCCTCAAGAGTTGCTAAGTTTTTGGGTCCCCCTACAGTCCTGCACAGCCAGGCAACACACATCTTCTTCCTCCTCACTTTCACACTGAGACAGTAACCAGTCCTTAGGCTTGTTTTTGTGATTTTATTAAGGGGTGTTGAACTTGGATGGGGTTGAGGGATGTACGGGATGCCCAAGGAACTGTAAACTGTGAAGATGAACTATGTACAAGTCTATGGGCAGGAAGCAAAATCTATCTCTTCTTTGAGAGCACTCCAGCTCTTCAGTGTACCTCCTCAGACCCCAGATGAATCCTCCTCTTTACCCAGCAGTACTAGGAGTATTCCCTGGGCAAGGGGATCCAGAAGCTGCCAATGATTAAACAGTCCTGGCCGAGGAGCTAGTTGGGTTCTCCACCTGACTGCCCTCTCTCCCTATCTTACCCAGGGGGTGTAAGGTTACTCACACTGTCCTTCCTGATTTATGGGTTTGTAGCTGCCTTTAGGTCTTCTGTTGGGCTGACTCCTTCCCTGCTGCTTAGGCAGTCCCTCTTAGTAGACGGTGGCAGAGTGAAGGTCCGCTCTTCCAGAACCAGCCTGTAGGTAGGCCACTTTCCTGGGCCCCCTCCCAGGCTCTACACTCCAGCCTCCTACTCCATCTTCCACTTGACACACACTGACTACTTCCTGCCGATCAGGCTCAATCATATATGAGGGCTGTCCTGACCTTCTGCTTGAGTATTGGTCAAGATCCCTCAGACATTCATTTAGATCAGCCCCTCCTCACCCCTACCCACTGCTTTCTAGAAACATCTCAAGATTCTAGAGCAGGTTGAAGGTATCAGGAAACTGACCTGCAGTGCCTTCAGCCCTGACCTATAGTAACCTGGCTGATGTATCTCAGGCTGACTCATCCCAGGCTGCTATTCAGCCTCTGCCTAAAGAATTGTCTAGCTCCGCCTAGCTAACTAGAGGGGCACTACATAAAGGAACCCCAGTGTTTAGCATAGTGGGTGACAACAATTGTCAGGGATCCCCTCGATCCCTGCCGCGATGGTCCCGGCGCAGGCGCACTGCTCCGCCCTGTGCAGGGACACGGGCACTAGGTCCGGGTCGGCCGCGGCGTTCGAGTTCGCGCATGCGCAGTAGAAGCCGCGGCCGCCCGCTGGGCACCAATGGCAGTGCAGGGCGGGATATTTAAATGTCCCTGAGCTGTCATTTCGTTGCCTTCTGGTCTTACCTGCTTCCTGTGATTCTGAACCTGTGACTTGTAAGTTATTTGACCCGGATTGTTCTTGACCTGCTGATTTCTCCTGCCCAGACCCTTGCTTTGCCTGACCTCTCTCCCTGGATGCCCCTCATTAGATCTGACCTACTGTTGCTGACCTGGCGTGTGACTCGACGATTCTCTGCCTGCTCCCTTGTACCTTACCGTCCTCTACGTTACCAACTCGGCCTGTCTGACTTCGCACTTGCTCAGCCATCCATCCATCCCATCGGGGTCACCCGACCTCCTAACATCTGGCTCTCCCTGGTTGGAGCCCCTGGCGAACACCCCTACCACTGACAGGTGTGCTCAGTAGTGGCGACCTGGTCCCGGGGTACTACAAGTCCATCCCCACCATCAGGGGCCCTGGTGAACAAGTACCCTGGGGCTTAGACTCCGCGCTCTGGGCACGCCTGACCAGTGGAGTGCTAGTGGTGCCGCTCGGCGGTCCCTCACAACAATAGTACATCAAACTGTTGCCCACAAGCATTAAGAGGTTGATATTCATCAAAATTAAAAACCTGTGATTATCTACTGGTATAGGTTCCTTTGTGTATAAAAAAAATTATTTAAGATTCAGAAAGCAGCAATTCATTCTTGTGTTTTTGTCTGTTTTACATGTTAAACTCTTAATCCTTTCTGAGCGAAAGTCTCTCTATCTGACTTCACTAATAATATTGTTTTGAGTCCAGTTTGCCATGGACACAGAATGTTTGGACAAAAGGCTAAGAGATAAACTAGATCAGGGCTTTAACCTGTGAGCCTGTGTGCAGGAACATAGCAACTATGGCTATTTTTAATGTGTTTGTTAGTTGAATATATCTTACATTTGAGTAGAAATGCAATTTTGTTTAAAAAAAAATCTCTATGTAAATGTTGAATTATTTATCATACCACCTGCCTGATATTAAGGTATGGTAGGAGGGCAGTTGCTGTTTTTTTATACATAGTTGATCATTGGAAAATGATTCACCTATCAAATAATAAGCTTGTTCATATGAACCTTAAGTTTCAGTAGTGATGTGCGTGTTGACAGTAAACCAGCAAATCAACACTGATAGAAGTTTCTGAAATAGACTTCATTAAGTGATTTGCCTTGTTTGGTGGTAAGATAGGTAGGTATTCACTATCTTTTTAACAGATACCGCTGTTACACCCCGGTCACATCCGGTGCAACTTGGCATGCAATTTGCATGCCATGCACTTGGAAATCATATGCCAAGTCGCCCCCTATTGTCCACAATTAGAGCGGTCCAATCGGTGTGGTTCCAACTTGGTCGGAGCCGCACCGATTTCTAAAGTAGTACATGTACTACTTTTGGTACGATTTGCATAGACATATGTGTCAGATGTCTTGTAAATCTCACCTGAAATCGGTATCTCACCCAAGTTTGAAATCGTGTGACTTCACTGTAAGTCACACAATTTCAAAGTCAGGCTTGATGTGACTAGGGTGTTATGGTCAGTTTAAAGAAGAAAGCTAGGAATGTGCTGGCTTATAGCAGCAAGGTGTATTGCCACCTTGTGGACATATTTATTCTCTTTACTATTTTCAGTAAGTGCTGGGAGGACCTTTGGGGGAACTTATGGTGCTCTGACACAGGACCTTTGGGTCCACTATCCTGCAACTGCAACCTTGTTTGCAGCCTCTTTGCAAGCCCCTCCTCTCCTGATGCCCCATCCTGGAAGTATTCAAATTATTCTGTGAAAGGATTGTGGAGGGAAGGGATTATAGAACAGATTCTGAGTAGCAGAGTGCATCTCTGCTTTCAGAGCGCCAGGAGCATAGCGATAACTGTACTCCTTGCACTCAGTAAAAGTGTGAATAGTAAAAAAAAGAGATAAGTGCAGAAGATTGTGTACGGCTTGTTGCACTTTACTCATAATCCAACATAGTTTTAAATGTTCCTGTAAGTATTGGAGTTTTAAAAGAGAAATGCAGGTTTTAAAAAAAAAACATTCATACTCAGCTAGGTGGATGCAGCATCGATCTGATACTGCATCTGTTCCCTGACACCAATACACTTGGAACTGAGTGTTCAAAGACTGTTGTATGCTCAGTTATCGGGTCTGCTCTCTGCACAGCACACCGCTTTGTGCTCTGCCCCTCCAGCACTCACTAGAGTACGGGGCTGTGGAAGGGGCAGAAGCGGCTGGCTCAGGCTCTCATCATAGTGTTGAGAGGCTGAGCCAGCTACCAGTCAGGCATCTGGGTCAATCCTGACATTATTGTAAGGATATGAGCAGAGACTGGACAAGCTCTGAGTATTCATCCAACAGTGGACTTTAGCCCACTGTCGGCTGATTCTGATCAGCTGATTCGACCCAAAAGAGAAGTATGGCCAAAAGAGCTTTAGCCATACTTCTCTTTTAAATTTGTTGAAAGTGTTGTTTTAAGGAATTAGGGCTTTATATATAAAGAAAAAAACCCTGTAAAATAGGCATAGAATGGCAATTACAGAAGATGAAGTAGCAAGTATACTTAATCTGTGTATCTAATCTTTAAGTATATACAGTGGGGATCGAAAGTTTGGGCACCCCAGATAAAAATTTGTATTAATGTGCATAAAGAAGCCAAGGAAAGATGGAAAAATCTACAAAAGGCATCAAATTACAGATTAGACATTCTTATAATATGTCAACAAAAGTTAGATTTTATTTCCATCATTTACACTTTCAAAATAACAGAAAACTAAAAAATGGCGTCTGCAACAGTTTGGGCACCCTGCAGAATTTATAGCATCCACTACCCCCTTTGCCAAGCTAAGACCTGCCAGTGTCATGGATTGTTCTCAATCATCGTCTGGGAAGACCAGGTGATGTCAATCTCAAAGGTTTTAAATGCCCAGACTCATCTGACCTTGCCCCAACAATCAGCACCATGGGTTCTTCTAAGCAGTTGTCTAGAAAACTGAAACTTAAAATAGTTGACGCTCACAAAGCTGGAGGAGGCTATAAGAAGATAGTAAAGCATTTTCAGATGTCAATATACTCTGTTCGGAATGTAATTAAGAAATGGCAGTCATCAGGAACAGTGGAAGTTAAAGCAAGATCTGGAAGACCAAGAAAAATATCAGACAGAACAGCTCGCAGGATTGTGAGAAAAACAATTCAAGACCCACGTTTGACTGCACGATCCCTCCAGAAAGATCTGGCAGACACTGGAGTTGTGGTACACTATTCCACTATAAAGAGATACTTGTACAAATATGGTCTTCATGGATGAGTCATCAGAAGAAAACCTCTTCTACGTCCTCACCACAAAAATCATCATTTGAACTTTGCAAATGAACATATAGACAAGCCTGATGCATTTTGGAAACAAGTTCTGTGGACCGATGAGGTTAAAATTGAACTTTTTGGCCGGAATGAGCAAAGGTACGTTTGGAGAAGAAGGGGCACAGAATTGAATGAAAAGAACCTCTGTCCAACTGTTAAGCATGGGGTTGGATCAATCATGCTTTGGGGTTGTGTTGCAGCCAGTGGCACAGGGAACATCTCACGAGTAGAAGGAAAAATGGATTCAATAAAATTTCAGCAAATTTTGGATGGTAACTTGATGCCATCTGTGAAAAAGCTGAAGTTAAAGAGAGAATGGCTTCCACAAATGGATAATGATCCTAAACACACCTCAAAATCCACGGGGGATTACATCAAGAGGCGTAAACTGAAGGTTTTGCCATGGCCTTCACAATCTCCTGACCTCAACATAATTGAAAATCTATGGATAGACCTTAAAAGAGCAGTGCGTGACAGACAGCCCAGAAATCTCAGAGAACTGGAAGACTTTTGTAAGGAAGAATGGGCAAAGATACCTCAAACAAGAATTGAAAGACTCTTGGCTGGCTACAAAAAGCGTTTACAAGCTGTGATACTTGCCAAAGGGGGCAGTACAAGATATTAACTCTGCAGGGTGCCCAAACTTTTGCAGACGCCATTTTTTTGTTTTCTGTTATTTTGAAAGTGTAAATGATGGAAATAAAATCTAACTTTTGTTGACATATTATAAGAATGTCTAATCTGTAATTTGATACCTTTTGGAGATTTTTCCATCTTTCCTTGGCTTCTTTATGCACATTAATACAAATTTTTAGCTGGGGTGCCCAAACTTTCGATCCCCACTGTATAAGGTGCAGCGCTAAACAGTTCAATTAATACTCATAATGTAAAATATGCCAAATAAAACCATAAAATCATCAGAAGAATAAAGTGACTTGTGACAAAGTGCCAAAAATTCACATATTCAGTGACTTTCGTGATCTCATATAGTGCGTCACTGTTAGAGTGACTAGTAGTGATAATATGATGCTAGAGTAATAGTCCCAATAAAGAGTATGGGAGATCATATTGTCTCCAGTAAAAGGTGCTCCATCCAGACTGTGGTGAAATGCCCGATATTGTGTAAAGGCTGTGCACTCACCAGATGCACAGTTTATCTGCGCATTTAGAGACAATATTCTCTGAAGGCTCCTGTGTGGATGGATCTGGTCTGGTCAGGTATACCCCTCACTGCTCACTCCTACTGGCAATGTGGCTCAGTCTCCCCTTACATGCAGCTCTTGTCTTTCCTCCACATCAGCACTGTTAACCACCTGCTCAGAGAGCAGAAGACTCCTGTCAGGAATGGACTAGCCAGTAATGGTGGGACTCACCTGCCTTTTGATCTGCAGTACCAGGGCTGGCCAGCGGGTGCTCCCAGCAATCAGAGACTCAACTTTGCAGCCAGCTAACACCTGGAACTGATTATGCTGGGGTATTTAAGGGATGGCCAGACTTGCAGACTCTGCCTTGGTGTTGTGTTTCTCTTGGGCCCTGTATCCTGTTCCTGCTCTCTGTTCCTGTCTGATTCTCTGCTGACCCTGCTCTGATCCCTGGCTTGTCTGACCATCCCTCTGCCTGACCCTCTGTACTACGCTGCCCGCTACCTGTTCTGATCCCTGGCTTGTGACCCTGACCATCCCTCTGCCTTACCCTCTGTACTACGCTGCTTGCTACCTGCTGAACCTGGCCTGTGACCCCGACCAATGTCCGCTTGCTCCCCCTGTACCTACCTGCCCTATTGATATTGACCCGGCCTGCCTGACGACGCTTGCTTGTATGTACTGTTATCTGTGGGTGGTTGGTTTGGTTGCACTGTATTATGTTTTAGTATTGCACTGCGTTTATGTTTGTATTGTTAGTGTTAATAAATTATATTGTTTATAACATATCTGAGGTCTGCGTTTCCCTGCGTCAGCCACACACCTCTGGTCACACCTGGGAGCCCTGACAACTCCTTTCAGGGTTGTCCAATTCATTCAGTGTTCCAACCAGACCAGACCAGATCCATCCACCCAGACTGTGGTGAAATGCCCGATAGTGTGTAAAGGCTGTGCACTCACCAGATGCACAGTTTATCTGCGCATTTAGAGACAATATTCTCTGAAGGCTCCTGTGTGGATGAATCTGGTCTGGTCAGGTATACCCCTCACTGCTCACTCCTACTGGCAATGTCTCCCCTTGCATACAGCTCTTGTCTTTCCTCAACATCAGCACCGTTAACCATCTGCTCAGAGAGCAGAAGACTCCTTTCAGGGTTCCAACCAGACCAGACCAGATCCATCCACACAGGAGCCTTCAGAGAATAATGTCTCTAAATGCGCAGATAAACTGTGAATCTGGTGAGTGCACAGCCTTTACACACGATCGGGCATTTCACCACAGTCTGGGTGGAGCACCTTTTACTGGAGACAATTTGATCTCCCATACTCTTTATTGGGACTATTACTCTAGCATCATATTATTACTACTAGTCACTCTAACAGTGACGGACTATCACGAAAGTCACTGAATATATGAATTTTTGGCACTTTGTCACAAGTCACTTTATTCTTATGATGTTTTTATGGTTTTATTTGGCATATTTTACATTATGAGTATTAATTGAACTGTTTAGTGCTGCACCTTATATATATTTGGTTTTGAGAGGTTATTTGGTATCCTTTTGGTGCTTTGGCTGCAAAAAGCTTTTAGCGCTCACTTCCTCTTTTTATGATTACTCTTTAAGTAAACCTGATCTGATAATATAATCATTTAATGTACCATAATGTTTCAGCTATCAGCAATAGTTACCTTATATTTCCCAGATAGTAGGGAATACTCAGAAAATACTTCAGATTTTCTTATTTACATTCGGCAAACAACAGAACATGATTAAAAAAAGTAGATAGAAAATTTAGCAAGAGAGAAATTCAGGTGTCTTTGGTCTTAATACTGTTGAAGAGAGAACCATTGAAGAGCAAGTCCAAGCTTCTAGCTAAGTTTGATTTAATGTTTTCTCTAACATAATAACAACAATTGCTAATATATGCCAGTAGCTTACAGTGTATAAACACATGAATAATACTATTCAATTGTTCTATTGTCTTCAAAGGATCTTTTGCAAACACTGCTTGATGAAATAAACAACATTTGTCTGAGAAACACACTAATCAAGACTGAATATTGTTTACCAGGCAAATACTAGATACTTTGCTATCCTTCTTATCTGTTATTGACTAATGGCTGATCTATTTCTAAAAAATGTATGAAACACCAGCTACACAACACACATTTACTGAAACATTTCTCTGCAATTTCGTTCACAGGCTTCTTTCCCTAAGAACAACAGGACTAACATTTCTACAACACTTTGCACTTGTTGATTGTTTCGGGCTGTTTACACCACAGTCCTCATGCACACTTAACATTTTTACAGCGGCTGTTTTTGGCTTTTGAAGGTTTTTTCTACAGCTAGTAAAACCCCCAGCGTGTTATCCCATGTGTTCATGCACACATAGACTGTAATCAATGTTTTTTGGCTGGGCCGTTTTTTTGGATGGAAAAAAAAACCCAGGACTAGTGGGTTTCTTGAGGAGTTTTTTGCTGTAAAAACACTCTAATACTGAAAAACGTGTCAAAATATGGTAAAATGCAGTAAACTGCCTCAAACCAGTGTTTTTGGGCTTTTTTTGACCAAAAAAAAATTTGGGGGGGTAAAAAAATGATAAAAAATGCAAACGCGGAAAAACACGGGAGAACACCACTAAACGTGGCAAGACGCCACTAAACACTAAACACAAAAATGCTAAAAAAGATGAAAAACGCATGTTTTTAACATGACTTTACACAGCTAATGTTACTAGCGTTATCAAAACGTCCCGTGTGCATGAGGACTCATAGTAGTGAATCAGCTTTCAGAACCCCTTGTAAAACTGGCCTCACATTTGCCATCTGCTGACTGTGAGCAGTAAATATAAAACTTTCAAGTGCATAATAATATTTACCTGACTAAAAACACTTGAAAAAGACAGAGGGGTTGATTCACTAAAACTGGAGAGTGCAAAATCTGGTGCAGCTCTGCATAGAAACCAATCAGCTTCTAATTTTTTTGCCAAAGCTTAAAGTGTTACTAAACCCCGGACTCTGCATTCACTATATCTGGTCTCCCACAGTGCACAGAACATGGAAATGCAATTATTTTAGTAAATATAAACTACTAAATACCTTTCGTCATCAGCGGTTAGAGCAGTCTTGTAACTTCTATCAGTGTTCAGAAGAGCACTGATTAAAGCTTGTAGGAAGAGTTTTCTTTCTGCTCAAGGAGGATGTAGAACCCCTGACCTCTGTCTTGGGAGTGCTGATTGGCCCGGTGCTGATCACATGCACTCTACCAAGAAAAAAAAAACCTCTCTAGCAATACACACTAAACTGAGCATGTGCAAAAGGGCTACGGGTTCAGTCTGTCTTAGCAGCGTGGACATTTGAACAAGAGAAGTCAGAATCAAAGAGCCTTTTTACACAATGCAGAGCATTAGGTTCCACAGTGAGTATAACAAGCATGCTTTACTGCATATACAGACTGATTTTACTCTTGTGGGTTTAGTAACACTTTTATTGAGTTTTCAAGGATAAACATGGAAGAACAGGGAAAAGAGATAAGGTTAAATCATACAACATTACAGTAGACAAATATGGTTGATCAGTTTGTTGTAGATCTGCCCTCTGGACAGATGGGGTATTAGTCTTGTTTAGCAATATCATCAGAGGTATTCGTGTGCCTTTGAAGGGCCTTGGTGAGGAGTTACGGGGATTGGGGGGGGGATGGTGGTGGAGAGGTGGGGGGGGTAGGGTGGGGAGGGAGGGAGGAATATAACTGGGGAATTGAGTAGATACCAGTCTTAGTGCGGGGTGTGAGTTCATTTCCTGAGATGTCATCAAGGTTGTATATTACATTTAGGGTGGTTTAGCCATCGGGTCCACTGGAGATTGAATTTGTGATAGGAGGAAGTGTTGATTGCGGATAGTTTTTCCATTTGGCATTGAGTGTTAAGGTCTGTAATCAATGAGGTGATTGTGGGGGTATTGTTTGTGTTCCATAGTCTAGTAATATTAATTTTTGCGGCAAAGAGTATATGGGTAATAATTGTTCTGGAGCTTGGAGGGAGTTTCTCGATTCCAATGTGTAGGAGTGCTAGTGATGGGTTCGGGGCTAACGGAATTTTAGTAACACTTTAACTAAAAAAGCTGAAGTTAGAAGCTGATTGGCTACCATGCACAGTTGCACCAGATTTTGCCCTCACCAGTAAATCAAACCAATTGCATGTAAATATGTTATTAATTCCCTTTAAACTATTGTATCATGCATAAAATCTAACTGGCAAAAAGAATGATTTGGTTATGTATTGTAAATGTCTGACAGTATATGGAACAGTACTGTTATACTGTATGTGCATTATTGTATTCTATGGAGGGACAGAAAAATGGTTTCCTCATCATGGGAAGTTTGTGTAGCAACTGCACATTGAGCTAAAATCATTTTGTTTACCTCATTAACTATTTACTTTCATAGTGACCATATATTTGTAAAAAGTAAAATTTAAATCACACCGTTCTGATATTAAAACCTATCCATATGAGTGAGAAATGTCATGCAAAAGGCACAGAGCTGAGATAAAGCAGACAATGTACTTACAGAGCTCTGGTTCTTCCAGTCTGATGGATTAAAGGCCTTGTACTGCTCATTTTGCTGCATTTTCATTCCTAGTGGATTTCCTTTACTCAAAATGAAATTGTTTGAATCATTACTAAAAGGATCTCTGCTCTAGAGACGGGGATTTATAATTTAGAAAACTTGACAATATTTCAGTCCCAGGCATCCCCATCTGGCCATGTATGGGTTTAATAATATTCTTTTGGAGCATTTCAAAGGATGATAGTTTCTTCTGTTGTTTCTCATATATTAGGGTAAAGGCGGATTGAATGTGTCGGAACTATACAATGTAGTGGGAACAGGGTTGAAGCAACACAGACTGAAGAGAGACAGATTTGCCTGCTGGAGGAAGTGTTTCTCTTTTAGGAGTTTCAATTGAGTGAACTTGTTTAATAATAGGAGAAAGAACTTTATTTCATAAAGAGAGATATTTTATACTTTTCCTGTTTTCAGCAGGGGAGAGCGGAACTCTTTCAGAGCTCTAAGGCAATATGTGAAATAGTGCTCCATAAAATTTGCTAGTTTATCAGACTTTGTCAAGACAAAAAAATGTCCCTCTTGGAATATTTTCCCTCACCTCCAACTCCTGTAACAGCACCAGGACAGCTAGAGAGGGCAAATCTTCCTAAGACAGATAGTATGAAAAACATGTTAAGGGTTTTAACACTTCCTGACTTTATTGTGTCTGTGTGGAAGCAGTGGTCCCCCTGCAGAGGTCTGACACACCCTCTGCTAAAGAAGGAGAGCTAGAGTTCTCCGATCAACAGGGTCTATGAGTTTTGCTGATTGCAGAACTATACATGTTACTGAGTAGGGGCTGTATTGGACCTCTGCAGAGGAACTACTGCTTTCAGAGAGCAAGGGTCCTTACAGTATGCTAACACATCTTTTGGAATGTGTTTAGCTGATCTTACTAAAAGTTCAGTTGGACTTGTTTGGATTTATAACAATATAGATCATAACAATTATTTTGTAAAACATTCTTGTTATCTTGTTCTCGTGTTTATTAGATGGTCTAGTTTCAGGCTCAAAGTGTCATTAAACCCAGATTATGAAAAACTCTCATTGCATTCTATATAAAAGAGTGTGCATACTCACAAAGCCACTAAAATGTATATTTTATGTACAGTGAAATATACCTGGTTGATCCTGCCTTCAGCTGTCCCTCCCATCTTCTCTGTGTCCCCATTGCAGGCTGAGATTGTATAGACCAGCCAGTGACCATTACTGAGCATGCTCTATTTCAGTTACCTTCTAAGACCTTTATTTCCTCTTTTTTCTTATCTGTGCAGCCCACATGACTATAGAGTTCCATATGTGATCATATACACAGTAGTAAATGACACTCCCCTGCCTCCCTCCTCCTCCATATACTCCTATTGCTAAATACTATGGGGGGCAGGATACAGTATGCTGATTGATTAGATTCCATAAGAAACTCACAAAAAAGTTTAGTTTTAATATAAAACAGTGTTAAATAAATGCAAATGTAATTGCTAATACCTGTAAAGTAAAAAAGAGCCTTAGATGCAGATGCAATCTGAATAAAATGAAAGCTAGTGTCAATCATCTTTGACTCAGCCTACACTATAATAATACACAAAAATACACATTTGATGTTCAAAAAATATGTATATGGAGCTATAAAACAGTTTTTGATATTAGAATTTAATTTGAATTGCTTTTCTGAAACTTTTTTTTTAGTGGAATAAGAAATACTATGCCCAGATATATTCCCCATAGAGGTGGACTGTCGGTGCTCTGGCTCTATGTGCCATCCCAACACAGTCACAGCATGAAAATGAATATTTGAAGAGCTGGCTACTCATCTTCCTGAGTGATAAACTTTATTGTAACAAGTAAGATGTACAGGTAAAATGGCTTATGCATTCGGCAATAAGCCGCAATCATTGCCATCATGATTAAGGCTTATTGCTGAAATGCATAAGACATTTTACCTGTATATCTTACTTGTTACAATAAAGATTATCATTCAGGAAGACGAGTAGCCGACTCTTCAAATATTCATTTTCATGGATTTTTGTAGTCATGTGACCGGCACAGCACCAATCCTGGATTCTGCAGACAGATACATACTATAGCAAATGAATTCCCTTCTAGGGATCTTTCCCTGCAGATACCAAAAAAAAAAAGTGGTCACACAACAGTGCTGCTGGAATACGGTACTTAGAGGATAAAAAAAAAAAAAATAGAATAGCATGATATACACTGCTCAAAAAAATTAAAGGAACACTTTTTATTCAGAGTTTAGCATCAAGTCAATTAAACTCCTGGGATATTGATCTAGTCAGTTAAGTAGCAGAGGGGGTTGTTAATCATTTTCAGCTGCTTTGGTGTTAATAAAATGAACAACAGGTGCACTAGATGGGCAACAATGAGATGACCCCCAAAACAGGAATTGTTTTACAGGTGGGGGCCACTGACATTTTTTTCCCTACTCATCTTTTCTGACTGTTTTTCATTAGTTTTGCATGTGGTTGGGTATGTGGCACTACTAGTAGCATGAGGCAATACTTGGACCCTACAGAGGTTGCACAGGCAGTCCTACTCCTCGAGGATGGTACATCAATATGTGCCATTGCCAGAAGATTTGCTGTGTCTTCCAGCATAGTCTCAAGAGAAACCGACTTCACGAAGGTGGCCTGTGGGACCGACATCCTCTAGTGGGCTCTGTACTCGCTACCTGGCACCATAGAGCTTGATTGGCATTTGCCATTGAACACCAGAATTGGCAGGTCCACTACTGGTGCCTTGTGCTTTTCACAGATGAGAGCAGGTTCACCCTGAGCACATGTGACAGACGTGAAAGGGTTTGGAGACACCATGGAGAACGTTTTGCTGCCTGTAACATCATTCAGCATGACCGTTTTGGTGGTGGGTCAGTGATGGTCTGGGGAGGCATATCATATCCATGGAGGGACACACAGACCTCTACAGGCTAGACAATGGCACCCTGACTGCCATTAGGTATCGGGATGAATTTCATGGACCCATTGTCAGACCCTATACTGGTGCAGTGGGTCCTGGGTTCCCTCTGGTGCAGGACAATACCCGGCCTCATGTGGCGAGAGTATGCAGGCAGTTCCTGGAGGATGAAGGAATCTATACCATTGAATGGCCCCCATGCTCGCCTGACCTAAATCCAATAGAAAACTTCTGGGATATCATGTTTCAGTCCATCCAGACTGTCCAGGAGCTCAGTGATGCCCTGGTCCAGATCTGGGAGTAAATACCCCAGGACACTATCTGTCATCTCATTAGGAGTATACCCTGAAGTTGTCAGGCATGCACACAAGCATGTGGGGGCCATACAAACTACTGAGTACCATTTTGAGTTGCTGCAATGAAATTTCAGCAAAATGGAATAGCCTGCTGAAACATTTTTTCACTTTGATTTTCGGAGTGTCTTTGAATTCAGTCCTCTGTAGGTTTTCATTTCCATAAAACGATAGGGAATTCGTACGTTCCTAACACATTACCCAGCCCATATCATTATAGATATCCAGCATGATATTTTTCCCCATTGAGATCTGATGTGTTATTTTGAGCAGTGTATATGAATTATGAGTTAAAAATAAAAAAAAGAGAAAAAAAAGGAAAACAGACAAAAAATATGATTTATCTGAATGAATTATGACAATTACCTCTTCTGTTTAGTATCACTTTAATATTATCTTTTGGAATCGTTTTCCTCTAAAATATTTTAAAACAGAAAGTATTTCTTTCTTTCTCCCAAGGCTATTTTTGACTATTGCAGCACCCATTACCCCCGGGCAGATGAGGAGGGCCCAAGCAGCTCTCAGGGTGGAATCTGTGACTCTTTGTAGGGTGGAAAAAATTGGGCACCAGTCACTTTAAAAAGGAGAGCTGGGTATTAGGGCATAGGATGACCAAAAAATTAGACGCAAGGCCTGTACTCCCAATCAATACTTAATTCAAAACTGGCACTTTATACTTTTCAGAGTGTAAAGCAACTTCAGATAGCACATGTATCCCCTGAAGCAAATCAACAGGAAACTTCCTGCAATGTCCACCACAGATCTTAGCTTCTTTTCAGCTGTAGGCCTCACCCCAGGCAGTAAGTCTGGAAGGCACTGACCTCTGACACACAGCCCAGGAAGAAAAATTGCTGCTAGGTCATCCTAAACATTTATATTCTTCCCCAGCATGTGCCGCTGGCAGCAAATCTCCTAGCGGTTGGCCAGGGAGGCATACAATTTTATAACTCAGAATTAATGTTTTTTTTTTTTTGCTCTATTGCAGTCTGGAATAAGCAAACAATAAAAATGAACTTAGGGGAAACCTAACTAAAGCAGAACTCTAACAATCCTTTACTACATCTTGGATGCAATGGTAAATTTAGGTTAGCAACACTCCTGCTTAAAGCAGTCCATACAATATAAAAGGTGTGTTTTTATACAGTGTGTAGGATGGTCGTACTGCTTTTTTATTAATAAAGTTTGGAAGTGCAACACATTGTTGCATTTCAGTATAACAAAGCATGGAATGATTGGGGCATTAAGCGGAACCTTTTCCCATGTTGAACAGAGCTTTATAAAGCCAGAACGAAAACATATCTGGGCAGTTATGCACTGGCATTTCAGAGGCTCTGTTTTCTACAACCCTCCACATGGTCCCATGGTACTTCCTACAGAAGCTTCATGACTTACTATGCATTTGCTTTTTATAAATTCCAGGCCGAACAACCAGAGTCTAAAGACCCAGTCACTGAAAAGGCCTGTTGTAACCTGCCAACTATTTAGATTAAAATGATTGATTAAATTATTCTGTAGAGAATATGGTGGCATTGAACCAACAGAAAAAAAAACTATGAGCTACAAGGGAAAAGGTAAAATAATGACATATCAACATCTGTGCAGTCAATATTTCACGATTTATAGTCTTTGTGACAAGCAGGATTTCCAATTCAAAGCCAACACTGAGGCTGTTTTCATTTCAATTAAAATAAGAGTGAAAAAATGATTGCAGATATGCTGTACAGTATACATGTTCAAATTACTATTACAGACTTTGAGTGATTACATATGTATATTTACAGTATATTGCACTAAATGCACTGCATGGAAAACACGGAGCCCTGTTTGCAACTCTAAAGAGATTTTATTGAAGTGTTAATAAAACCGTCAATTTTAACAAACATTTATCGTTATATAATCTGTGAATCAATATACCGGAAATAATTATACTTAAATTAATTTTTAATGATCTGATGTTGCAGGATGTGCCCCAATCTGTTACCAATTTTAAAAGAACCAAAGCTATGAATACAAAGATGGATGAGTTTAAATCAAACATAAATGCAATGAGCACAAATTATTATTTATCTATTGTTATTTGCACAGAGGCAAATCTACAAACATGTATCTCAATAGCACTTGCACTATTTTTTTTTAAATTGTAATTTTCTATTTGTAATATTTACATTTGAGTATATAAGGTATTTAGATTAGGATTGAATGTTATACAAGTTAAAGGCTAAATTCGCCCTTTGAAAAAAAAAAAGGTGAACATATTGTTTAACCACTTGCCCTCCAGAGGATTTACCCCCTTCCTGACCAGGCCTTCTTTGCTATTCGGCGCTGCACTATTTCAACTCACAATTGTGCGGTCATACAATGCTGCACCCAAACAAAATTTATGTCCTTTTTTTCACACAAATGGAGCTTTCTTTTGGCGGTATTTGATCACATGTGCACTTTTTATTTTTTGCACTAAAAACAAAAAAAGACAAAAATTTTGAAAAACATGATATTTTCTCATTTCTGTCACAAAAAATCCAAATAAAAAATGTTGAAAAAAACCTATATTTTTTACTTTAGTAAGCTCCAAGTTAGTCATAAATTTAGGCTTAAATGTATTCTGCTACATGTTTTTGGTAAAAAAAATCCCAATAAGTGTATATTGATTTCTTTGTGTAAATTTATAGCGTCTACAAATTATGTTATAGATTCTGCAATGTACAACATTTTTTGCTATACAGAGCTGCGCTAGTTTAACGGACAATTGCACAGTCATGCAATGCTGTACATAAATGAAATTTATGTCCTTTTTTTCACACAAATAGAGCTTTCTTTTGGTGGTATTTGATCACCTGTGCGCTTTTTATTTTTCATGCTATAAACAAAAAAACAAAAAATTTTGAAAAAAAAATATTTTCTCATTTCCGTCACAAAAAATCCCAATTAGTGTATATTGATTGCTTTGTGTGAAAGTTATAACATCTACAAACTATGGTATAGATAATGGAATTTACACAGCTTTTACTTTCTGACTGCCCATCACATTTCTTGAAGTGCTAAAATACCAGGACAGTACAAACACCAACAAATGACCCCTTTATATAAAGTAGACACCCTAAGATATCTGCTGAGAGGCATATTGAGTCCATGGAAGATTTATTTTTTCCAACATTTTTTGGAAAATTATAAAAACATTTTTTCTTTTTTTACACAAAGTTGTCATTTAAATTATATATATTCTCACACAAGCCATGGGTATATGTGGAAATACACCCCACACACATTCTGCTACTTCTACCAAGTATGGGGATACCACATGCGTGAGACTTTTTGGGAGCCTAGCCACATACAGGAGCCTGAAATCCAATGATCACTTTGAAAGCCTGAAGGTGCGTAACTTCCTCATTTCACTTCCTCACTACCTATAAAAATTTTGGAGGCCCCGAAATGCCAGGATAGCACTAAATGCCACAAAATGACCCCTTTTTGGAAAGTAGGCACCCCAAGGAATTTAAAAAGAGGCATGATGAGTATTTTGCAGATCTAGTTTTTTATCACAAGGTTTTGAAATATAAAAAAAAGAAAAGAAAAAATATGTTTTTGTTTTCTTTCTTCATTTTACAAAAAACTTGTGGCAACAAACAAGATCTGCAAAATACTCACCATGCATCTTATCAAATTCCTTGGGGTGTCTACTTTCCACAAAGGGGTCATTTGGGGGGGGGGGGGGTTAGGTGCGATTCTGGCATTTCAGGGCCTCTGAAATTGTAATAGGTAGCCAGGAAGTTTAATGAGGAAATAAAGCCCTTTAAAAGCCTGAAGGTGCTTATTGGATTTTGGGGTCCTGTACTTGGCTAGACTGCCAAAAATTCTCTCAAATGTGGTATCCCCATAATCGGGGAAGTAGCAGAATGTATTTTGGGGAGTAATTCCATATATGGCATGTGTGAGCAATAAATCATTTAAATGACAATTTTGAGTGAACAAAAAAATTGTTCTGGTCATTTTCTAAAAACTTGTGGTTAAAAATAAATTCTTCTATTGACTCAACATGCCTCTCAGCAAATAGTTTGGGGTGTCTACTTTCCACAAAAAGGGTCATTTTGGGGGGTGGGGGCATTTTATGCCCGGCATTAGAAGTTTATGCCACATATCACTCACTCTTCTAACCACATGAAGACCAATCCTTTTCTGAGACTTTTTGTTCACATGAGAAAATATCACTATTCTTTGCTAGGATATTACTTTGAATCCCTGAAACATTATATATTTTTTAAGACACCTTAGTGAATAAAATGGTGGGTGCTGCAATTTTTTATGTCACATAGTACTCTCGCAGCGATTTTTCAAACTCATATTAAAAAAAAATACACTTTTTTTACTTTTAATGATTTTGACTTAAATATTGTGTCATGTTTTTCTACAATCAAGTTTATTTATTATATATTTTTGGTCACTTATACACTTGTTCATCACTTGCACTTTAATTATACTTATATATTATGCAGATGTTTATATATTTTTGTCCATTGCTTTGGTCATAATTTTTCACCCGTTGATTTTAGTAGTTCCTATACTTCTACACTTGGGTGCAGGGTTTATTTATTTATTTATCCATTTATTTATTTATTTATTTGTTCACTGAGTAGTGCAGCACCAATCCATTGTATATAACGCTGGTATAGTGCTGATCTGATCAAAGATATTGATCCGTTCAGACACTATACTAGCAATGGAGGTTTATTGTGTATGTGAATGTGTTCCTGACAAACAAGGGGTTAAATGTGATTACTGGTGTACTGATGGACAACCTGGCACTATCTGGGAGGGTCAATAACTGATGCTAATGCTATCAGGCGACACTAATATAGTGATCAACAAAAAATCTTTACACTGTACTAATGACACTGGTGACAGGGCAGTGAAGGGGTTAACGGGGGGGGGGATCAAAGGGTTAAATGTGCCCTAAAGTGTTCTAACTATAAAAGTGTGCTGTTTTTACTCACTGTGTCTTGATTCTTCTCTCTGGGATGGAATGTGCCCACAGAGAGCAGATTGTATCATTTCCTGTACCTGTGTAAGTGTAAACACAGGTACAGGAAGATCCCTGATAGGGCAAGGATCAATCATTCAATTTAGGCTGACCATCACTGTCCTAAATCAGATGATTGATCCCTTGGGGATCAAATCACGGCACCCACAGGTCAGGGGGTCACCCCCCCTGGCCAGCAAAAACGGCAGGAGCATGAATCATGTCTCATCATGAATCACCCGTGCTGCCTTGTAGCAGTATTTCTACTATAGGGCAGTGCAGAAGCAGTTATAGCAAACCTTTCAGTAATTCAAATAGATACATTTTGACCGGAGCATTATTGGGCAAGACAGGCTGTAGTATTTAATACCTGATCTATGTCAGGGCTTAGTAGCAAGAGGGAGTGTACAGCATGAGCCAAGAATGTGATAGTTGGGTGTTATTCAGCTGTGGTCGGTATAAGATTGAAGACTGTTTTTTGGGGATCAGATAGCTGTAGTGGCTGGAAATCAAATGACTTTGATGACCTAGTGACAGTAGTAAATGTGGCAGTGAATTGAAGGATGTGTTGATCGAAGGACAGCTGGTGGCTGGGAGCCATGAATAGTCAAGCAGATGCAAGTCAGGTGGCAGCACAGTGCAGTGCACATTGTTGTGGACAACTGGGGCTCTGTGTAAGCAATCCACTGAACATATGTGTATCCTTTTAAGGAATAGCAGGGAAATGGAATCTCATGACATACAGTAACTGTATTTCGCTGTATGCCCAGCCCTGTGCTGAGATATGTACGTAGGAAGTGGTGAAGGAGGCATGCACACTTAAACATGGAAGTGATATGCCTATTACCTGTGTCTGGAGATCTGTTACATGTTTCCTATGACTATCAACATCCGTGCAAATATGTTCTTTTGAGTAAGTGAACTCATGACTGGTGTAGGGTTCACTTCTCTAACCCATTAACAGCATCTGAAATAAATGCGACATACAAATTATTACAATTTTTAACAGGGTTTATACTTTAATGTATCAGTGACAGCTTACAAACCATGCACTTGTCAGAATAAATAGGCGAATGCACAAAAAATAAAAAGTCTCTTGGCAGTACTAAGTGGCAAAATTATTGAACCAATTTAACCTCCAGCCAAGGTAATTAGACTCACAGGCCTACTTGGATTTCATATCACAGACTGTAATAATGACTCAATAACCATCTAAAACAAATTAAATAGGTAAAGTAGAATTGTGTCTACTATAGCACTTAATCAAGATACTGTCTAACACCACTCCATCAACCACCAGTCATCTCAGACAGCAAAAGGATACTGCCAGCTGTGACGACAACCTAATAAAAAGTAGGTACATTACAACATCTCCACTTCACCCCATCACTTTTTTTGTTTAATGCTTAACTCCCAAGTTTGCTAACAAACTTTTCCCCCCTGCCATCCCATTGCTGAAACATGTAGTGATTATCATCAACTCAAAAACAAACAACCTGTTTAACATAGGCAGGTGGATGGAGACTTTTCTCTGGCTAAACAATTGGCAAGCTGGGGCAAAGTTTTCAAAGGCAGGACAACATTTGCCTCAGCCCCCTCCAATCTAAACTAGGAATTCACCAATGTAATTGTTTTCCCACTCCCTTTCACATTTATTTAAGGTACTTATATAGCACTGTCAATTTACACAGCGCATTACACATATATATATTGAACATTCACATCAGTCCCTAACCCTCAAGGGGCATACAATCTAAGATCCCTAACTCATATTCATACATACACATACTAGGGACAATTTAGACAGGATCCAATTCACCTACCAAGCATGTCTTTGGAGTGTGGGAGGAAACCAGAGCACCTGGAGAAAACCCACACAAGCACAGGGAGAACATGCAAACTCCATGCAGGAGGCGCCATAGTCAGGAATCAAACCCATGACCCATTTACTGCAAGGCAGATGTGCTAACCACTAAGCACTGTGCCACCCATACATTCACTTTAAGCTGAATGAAACCATGGTTCCAAAGGAACTCAGGTTTCCATTATAAAGATTTCTGTGTTAAGAACATAGGGTATCTCTGGACCAATACTATATGAAGCTGTTTGCAAACTAGAATCTTTCTGCTAAACAATGAAAACTTTCCAGCTGACTAAAGCTATATTCAAAGCTTTGCGGTGCAGTAACGCATGCAATGCACATCATTGTTCAGTTATACATACAATAAAGTGCATTTCCCTTCTTTCTGAATTGCACTCCAGTGTACACAGAGTATATAGCTTAAAAAAATGCTCAGCTGTGAATATTGTACATCCCCAATGCCCCCAGCATACCACAAGATCCAGATGTGAAATGCCAAAATGCACTGGAGACAAAGGGAAAAGAATATGCAGGTGGTTTTTGGTGGTTTGTAAGGGTGCAGTAGGGTTTAAATGACCCCTGAGGAATATGAACGCTTCTTTCAACTATTCTTATTTGTTCTTTTTTTGCCAAAAATTGACCCTCTTTAGTCGTATTATTTTATAGGGTTTTTTGTTAAAAAAAAGAATAAATAGATAGTGAAATAAGTACACAGATGATTATCAAATACACAAAATAGATAGTAAAATAAGTACACAGATGATTATCAAATACACAAAATAAAAAAGAAGACATAAAATGTAATACGCTAACCTAAATATATCCAAAGCCCATACCCTCTAGAAAAATAGATTTAAAAAAAAAAAAACATTTCCACCTAGAAGCTCAATAAGCAAAATTGAGAGTTTCCACTTCGGTGAATATTTACCAATGCCAAAATTGTTTGTTTTTCAGCAAAATCATTTTTGACAAAATTGTTCTGCTTATCCCTACCTTTCAGTTTTATTACACTGCTGTATACGATATGTATTTTTGCTACATTGCACCTTAACCATGCCGCCATTTACTGAATGACTTTCTAAAGTTCTAATAATGGTACCTTGTCAGCAGTACATACATTACTTTTAATATTCTTAAACTATAGATCTTGAATGGTCATTGTACAAAATATGTTACACAAGATACATCAAATCCCTAACCACTTCCAGTATAACAGTTGTGATCAGTGTTTTGGGATATATCAATATTAATGCAGTGGTACTGGGTTGCCATATGTTGCACTCATTATCTGTGTTTACCAGCCTTCATGCTGTGAAAAGTAAATACCATGTAGTTTCGATAAAAACTAGCTTGCCAAAATCACAACAGATGATGCAATTTAAGAAGCAGCTGCTTGCATGCAGACATTTGGGATCTTATGAAGAAAAAAAACAATCCATGAGAAACAAGGCTGAAAGTGACATGAGACTGGGCATGTGCTTCACAGCAGGGCAGAGTTGTCTGTCTCAGAAAGAGGAAAGCGGAGGCTTAGAACTGCAAATTGTTTGAACATGAGAAGGCTCCTGCTAAAATATTCATGTGTAGTAAAGCATAGGGGAATAGTATGGTGGATGAACAAGTTGTGTTTTGTAATTGTTACACGTAAAGGAACTTGGTGGGTCTTTTCTGGGACTTAAAGGTAGTTCTAGCCTATAAATTAACCTAGTTCATCATTTGTCTTTACAGAGTATGTTATAATTGCTTTTATGTGCTATCATTATATCCGACTCTATACAGTATGTTCTTCAGTACAAGGGCACTTCAAGTGGGAGTAGACCAGTGTAGCACATATGTACTATAAAGTTCAAAAACTTCAGTAACCCTAAAGTGGAACTGTGGCCGTTTTTCTTTTATAGTCTTTTATTTTCTTTTACACATGTACTTACAGTACATACATATAATCTAGGAGGATAATCTGAGGGATGTGTTAACCATTCTACATTTCCATGATAAACTCAAAATTATTGCAGAACTTAGCTTCAGTAATTTCATAAATAACACCTTGGACACAGTGCAATGTACTGTGACATGGAGTACTTATCTCATGGTAGATGCAATTATACAGTGAGTCCATGGCAGACAGGAGCTATTTTTAAGGGCCTGGCAGCCCACTTTTATTTGAAATGTCTCACAAGGAGCAGATATATCGCCAATTGTGTAGCGCCCAACTATGTAAGCCAGTGTTATTTTTATCATTTTCGAGTGTTTTTTATATTCATATATTACAATAAATACTACACTTTTGGAGATATATCTGCTCCTTGTGAGCCTTATTTTGTTACAGCCCGTCCATATCGAGTGGTACCTGTGGATACAGTTATTTGCCAATTGCGTGTGCACATTGAACTTCTGATATGACAGAGGGCGGAATCGTCTTTGTTTTTTTTTTGTTTTTTTTAATCAAAGTTTAATTGAATAAGCTGTTAGAAGCTGACTGGCTAACATGTACTCTCTAGTCTTAGTACTCTTAAGTTTTAGTAAATCAACCCCAAAGTGTTTCCTTGTTGCCCATATTTTGTAACAATGGTCACATCTACCCATTGCTCAGCTAAATATTGGTGATATTGAGAGCTTTGCAAGCTGCAACCCTCTAAGGAGTATACTAAAGCAAATGTCCTAGGGACTCTGTAGCACCTTGTTTTGTGGCATCCCTTAAAAACAAAATGTGCCACCGAACTAAATTGTAAATTTGTGCCAGTTTATTACTCAGTCCCCTTGCAAACTCCCACAAATGCCTGTTGAACCTGCCAATAAAGTTCAACCAATGTATCTTCCTGTGATGTTGTGGCAAAAATGCTGCACTGCCTTTCAATTCAAAGCAGAGTTGCCACCCTCCTGTATGCTGTACCGGATTGCACTACATTGGGATGAAAAAAAAATATTGCAGGGGTCATGGTTATGAGCATTGCCAGTTTAGATTCCCACGTCTGTAGCTTGTCAATCAGCATCTGGACACATCTAGTACTGCCCACTGCTTTCTGGATTAAGATCACTGCCTCTGTTGTTGAAACTTTCCCACTGAAAGCTGCAGTGTCTGGGAGGGGAAGTATGTGAGACACAAACAGGGGCGGACTGACAACTCATGGGGCCCCTGGGCAATAGGGGATCATGGGGCCCCTGTGTCCTTGCCCAAACTCAAAAAAGCCTATGAAAAAGGTACCAGAGGCATCTCATGGGGCCCCCTACTGACCCTGGCCGTGGCAGTGCCCGAGTTTCCAAATGGCCAGTCCACCCCTGGACACAAATGATGGAGGATTTGGTTCAGTAAGGGAAGGCAAAGGAAGTTTTTTCTTTTACGTTGTGCATTTCATAGTAACTGGTTTGATACTTGTTTAGACTGTAATATAGAAGCATTTAGTTGTTCTTTAAACAGTTGCTGACCGCAGATAGCCGAATGATGGCTACACTGCGGCCGGCCAGTTCTGGGAGGGCGTCATATGACGTCCTTCCAGAACGCGCTCTCCTGCGCGCCCCCCGGGGCGCGCACACGGTGATCTCCGTGAACGGTGTGTCATACGGACACAGCTGGTCACATGATGTGGTAAAAGGCCAATCACAGCGGCTTTTTACCACATGATCAGCCGTGTCCAATGACACGCTGATCACAGGGAAATGCAATTGCCAGTTCTCGGCTGCACTTTCCTCACACTGTCAGAACGTGGGGAAAGTACTGCCGAGAACCGGCAGTTGTCAGAGCGGGGATCGGCACCGATCATCAGGGCACTGATGATCAGTGCCCTGAAGATCGGTGCCCAGCAGTGCCACCCACCAGTTCTACCCACCTGTGCCCAGCAGTGCCGCCCACCAGTGCCCAGCGGTGTCATCCACCTGTGCCCATCAGTGCCACCCACCTGTGTCACCCACCTCTGCCCATCAGTGCCACCCACCTGTGCCCATCAGTGCTGCCCATCAGGGCAGCCCAGCAGTGCTACCAGTCAGTGCCCAGCAGTGCCGCCAGTCAGTGCCCACAGTGCCGCCAGCCAGTGCCGCCTATCAGTGCTGACTAACAGTACCCATCATCAGTGCCGCCTATCCGTGCCACCTCATTAGTGCTGCCTATCAGGGCTGCCTATCAGTGCCCTTCAGTGCTGCCTGTCAGTGCCCATCAGTGCTGCCTATCAGTGCCCATCAGTGCTGCCTATCAGTGCAGCCTCATCAACGCACATGAGTAAAGGAGAAAAAGTAAATTAATAGAAACAAAGAAACCTTTTTTTTTGCTCTATTTTTGTTTATAGTGCAAAAATAAAACCCCCAGCGGCAAGTAAATACCACCAAAAGAAATCTCTATTTGTGAGAAAAAAATGATAAAAATGTCATATGGATACAGTGTTGCATGACCGCGCAATTGTCATTCAAAGTGCGACAGCGCTGAAAGCTGAAAATTGGCCTGTTAAGGAAGGAGGTATAAGTGCCCGGTAGGCAAGGGGTTAAAGAAATACATACACAAGACTCCTCTCTTTAGCAGAATGGCTACCAACACAAATCAACACCATGTGATAAAAAGTAAGGTGTACAGATAAACATACACTTACTTTAGTTCAAGGGACAACTTTTCACACGCATTCTCAATTAAACAGAATCCAAGAATGATGACATGCGGCAAAAGATATGAAAATGTATACAGTAGATGCTTTTGCATAACCAGTACACCACAAGATACATATAAAATTATTATTGTTTTCTTATTTATTCCATACATTTTATAAATGTTTGTACTAAAACATTATGCCACTTTATACCAAGCAGTATAAATGCATCATTTTTATATTGTCAACATGCATTTATTCATTGCTCTTGGTAAAACTATTGCAAGGTTCCTCGTCTTTGATGCATTTCATAGAACAGGAAGAAGTGAGTATCAGTAAGATCATTTTAAAGATTAATGTAAATATTTATGTCCCATTTTGTGGCTACTTTATTGTCACTTTGAATAAAGTGGTACTAAAGGCAAAATAAAGCAAATAAAAAATGACATATATGATGCAGTCTGTGACTAGCATTACCAAAGTAGTATTTGTCCCCATATATGTTTTTTTACCTGCTGGTCCTGCTTTTATTTTTCAACTTCTTTAACTGACCAAACTGTGAAACAAAAGCAGAAGTCAGAGCTGAGACAAGCCGTTTAACACTGACAGGGGTGCTTACGATGGTAATTCATTCATTTAGCCAAAACCTTTATAAATGGGAAAAAATATCTTTATAACCACTTAATAGTGTTAGCTGGAGTTAGGCTTTAACCAATTCAATACCGGGCAATTTTACACCTTCCTGCCCAGGCCATTTTTCAGGTTTCAGCGCTCTCACACTTTGAATGACAATTGCGCGGTCATACAACATTGTACCCAAACTAAAATTTTATCATTTTCTTCACACAACTAGAGCTTTTTTTTGGTGGTATTTAATCACCGCTGGGGTTTATATTTTTTGCTAAATTGACAAAAAAAAACCAAAAAGTTCGAAAAAAAACACGTTTTTCTTTGTTTCTGTTATAAAAGTTTAAAAATAAATAATTGTTCTTCATAAATTTAGGCCGAGATGTATTCTGCTACATGTCTTTGGTAAAAATAACCCAAATTAGGATGTATTTTTAGTTTGTAGGAAAGTTATAGAGTTCACAAACTATGGTATAGATCTGAAAATTGATCAATCCTGAAGTACTGACAGCCAATCTAATTTCTTGAGGTCCAAGAATGTCAGAATAGTACAGATATCCCCAAAATGACCCCTTTTTGCAAAGTAGACAGTCCGACGTACTTCATAAGAGGCATGGTGAGTTTTTTGAAGTTGTATTTCTTTTGTCATAATTTTTCGGAAAATTAAAAAAATTATTTTCACTATTTTGTTTTTTTACATACTGTCACCAGTGCAGTACAGCATCATCATATAACTGGCATGGCGGTGATCAGGGACACTGACTGGTGACAGTATGAAAAAAAAAATATTTTTTTTAGGTTTTTTTATTTTTTTATTTTTAATTTTTTATTACATTTTTTTAAAAAAAATTTAAGATTGTACTACTTTGGGGAAGTGATCAGTATTTTTTTTTTTTTTTTTACACAATTTGCTTATAGCAAAGAATTACTTTGCTATAAGCAAGCATTTACCTGAATGACATCAATTAATTCAGGGTTTTTTTTTTTTTGTGCTTAGCTGTGATTTGGCCACAGCTAATCACATGACATGTGCATGTGACCTGCTGTGACCATTCACAGCTAGGCACTAGTATACAATGGATGGCATGAATGAAGCCATCCATTGTATACAACTGTCATGTGACCTGCTGTGATTGGTCACAGCAGGTCACATGGTACCGGCAACGAGGGCCGGTACTCAGATCTGTTATCGGCTGTGTCCAAGGTACACGGCCGGTGACAGATCATGCCGCTGCGCGGCTCTGCAACCGCGCGAACTGCGCATGTGCAGGAGTACGCCAAATGGCGTACACCCCGGAAAGCTAGAGCATTTTTGTGGCCGCCAAACGGCTATAGGCGGAGAGGCTAATGGTTAATTTGTGCTGCTGTTCCAGGGTGGCTCCATTGCTCCTCCTTAAATATGAATGACTGACGAATGGTCATGCTGGAAAACTAGTATCTGATAAGCATTTGCAGCCAATGCTGTGAGCACTGATGAGCGTATTCTGGCAGGTGAGAGTCCCTGCTGTCAAAATATAATGGGGTTGATTTACTTAAGTGGAGAGTGAAAACTCTGGTGCAGCTGTGCATAGTAACCAATCAGTCCTTAAGGCTGGCCATACACTATACAATTTTCTTACAGTTTTCTGACCAATTTTTGCCCAATTTCCTTTAGATTTACCTTCCACTATGTAGTTCAAGGGCTTGCCTAATTAGATACAATTGAAAGTGTTATTTAGGTTTGACCTCATATTATATGGTTTATGGTAAATCTAAAGCACAAATCTCAGGAAAATTGTATAATGTATGGCCAGCCTAACTTCACGTTTTTCATGTAGCACTACCCTCGTGAGGGCCACTGTAAGATGAAGGTCCCCAGTGGTTGCCCTGACCTTGTGAGCCTCCTGACACCTCTGACACCCTGGGTTCAGACATAATGTAAAAGAAATCACAATTTCAAAGATACCAAATTGCAGTAAACAACTGAATATTTACTAATGTTTCTTTAGTTGCAGACAGTTAAGGCAAGTACTTCTTAACCACTTGCTCTCCAGAGGATTTATCCCCCCCCCCCCCCGACCAGGCCATTTTTTGCATTACAGCGCTGCGTTACTTTAACTGACAATTGCTCAGTCATGCAACACTGCACCCAAATGACATTTACATCCTTTTTTCCCATGAATAGAGCTTTCTTTCGGTGGTATTTGATCGCCTCTGCGGCTTTTATATTTTGAGCTATGAAAAAAAAAAGGACTGACAATTTTGAGAAAAAAACTATATTTTTGACTTTTTGCTATTAAACATGTCCAGCAAAAAAAATTAAAAATTCAAATTTTGTCGTACATTTAGGCCAAAATGTATTCTGCTACATGTCTTTGCTAGAAAAAAATCCCAATACGTGTAAATTAATTGGTTTACATGAAAGTTATAGCATTTACAAATGGGATTTTTTAAATGTTATTTTTACTAGTAATGGTGGCGATTAGCGCCTTATAGCGATGGACTGCGGCTGGCATTCACATGCCTGATGAAGGGGTCCTGCGAGACTCCGAAACGTTGCCTTGCTGTAACTATGTGATCATTCATTAAAACTTTTGGACTCATATAGGTGATCCTCAGTGTGCTGGTGACATTCTCCCTTGCTGATTCTGTTCAGTTCCAGCCGACGGTCCACTTATGCACACAGCCATTTTTAATGCAGGAACGTGTGCGTTTGAATTGTACACTTGCATTGCGGCATTCTGACATTGGGGGGGGGGGGCTGACTTGGTATCACTGACATCGCCAGTGACACCAATACAGTGATCAATGCTAACAAAAAGCACTGACACTGTACTAATGGCAATGGGCAGGAAGGGGTTAACATGTGAGGAGATCAAAGGGTTAACTGTGTTCTGTTTTATTAGGGGCACAGCAATGCAAAGCAGTGTGCAGGAGCTGACAGGGGAGAGAACTGTTATGTTTACTAAGAGAACTGTTATGTTTACTAACAGTTCTCTCCCACCGTAGGAGATGCTTGGCAGTCATCGGGTGCCGGCGATTAATTACCGGCCAGGACCCAGTGATTGACAGCCGTGGCAACAAATGGTGGCGCGTGCGCCTTGAACATGCCCTCTACCCAGAAATGCAAAATCACGTACATATACCTGCTAGGGCAGTTAAGGTAGTCACCTGATTACTAATCTCAAAGTGAACCACAAATGTACCTGCAGTAGTGAACACAATAAGACAAACAGCATTTCAAATATAGCCCTTGACCCCAAGTATGAAAGGGAGAAGTAAGAATTTTCTTCAATGTCAGTCTGCTCCCTTAGGCCAGGTTCACACCTGTGCATTTTTTTATGCATTTTGCAGGAACGCAGTGCATGCCATTTATCATGATTTCCTATGGATCACATTCACATCTATGCAGTTTTTGCAGGCAAGTTTTTTGGAAAGGGTCAGGTTAGGTTCACACCTATGCAGTTTATGCTTGATCCGTTTCTGCAGTTCTTTTTGCGGTGTGTCCTTGCACATGTGTTTTCAATGCGTTTTGCGTTTTTTATTTTTTTATTTTGGCCAATTTGTTGCTGGACAGATTAAAAACAAAAATCTCACCAAGAACGCATCAAAAACGCACACAAAATGTAGCACTTGCGTTTTATATGAGGTTCCATTGAAGTCTATTGGACTAAAAATGCAAACTGCTGTGAGAAAAGAAGTCCCTGACCCTTTCCAAAAAACGTGCCCGCAAAAACTGCATAACGTGATCTATAGGAAATCATGATAAATGGCATGCACTGCATTCCTGCAAAATGCATAAAAAAATGCACAGGTGTAAACCTGGCCTCAGGGACTTCTTTTCCCACAGCAGTTTGTGTTTTTAGTACAATAGACTTCAAAAGAACCGCATATAAAATGCAATCGCTGCATTGTTATTTGCTGGCAATTTTAGCTGTATCATTTTTTTTCTTTGTAATTTTTTTTCCTGTAGTACATCCTATAGCAATAATGGGCAGCACAGTGGCTAAATGGTTAGCACTTTCGCCTGGCAGGGTTGTTGGTTCATATCCCAACCACAGCACCACCTGCCTGGAGTTTGCATGTTCTCCCTGTGCTTGTGTGAGTTTCCTCCGGGTACTCCGGTTTCCTCCCACACTCCAAAGACATGCTGGTAGGTGAATTGTATCCTGTCTAAATTGGCCCTAGTATGTGTATGTATGAATGTGAGTTAGGGACCTTAGATTGTACGCCCCTTGAGGGTTAGGGACTGGTGTGAATGTACAACATATATGTAAAGCTCTGCGTAAATTGACGGCGCTATATAAATACCTGAAATAAACAAATAAATTATGAAAAAATTGCATAGAGCCCTCCCCTTCAAAGAAAATGTATACCAGACCCTTTGAGTCTGGTATGATTTTTAAGGAGACACCTTACACACAAAAAGCATGAGGTCTCCCAGGAAATGTATACCAGGCCCTCTGGCTATAGTACACATTTGAAGAGGGACTCCATGCAAAAAAGTGAAAAAAAAAAAACATGTGTGAGGTCCCCCTAAAAACACTGCTCAAAAAAATTAAAGGAACACTTTTTAATCAGAGTATAGCATCAAGTCAATTAAACTGGGATATTGATCTGGTCAATTAAGTAACAGGGGGGGTTGTTAATCAGTTTCAGCTGTTTTGGTGTTAATGAAAATAACAACAGGTGCACTAGGAGGGAAACAACCCCCAAAACAGGAATGGTTTTACGGGTGGAGGCCACTGACATTTTTTTCCCTACTCATCTTTTCTGACTATTTTTTAGTAGTTTTGCATTTGGCTAGGGTCAGTGTCACTACTGGTAGCATAAGGTGATACCTGGACCCTACAGAGGTTGCACAGGCAGTTCAACTCCTCCAGGATGGCACATCAATACGTGCCATTGCTAGAAGGTTTGCTTTGTCTTCCAGCACAGTCTCAAGAGCATGGAAGAGATTCCAAGAGACAGGCAGTTACTCTAGGAGAGCTGGACAGGGCTGTAGAAGGTCCTTAACCCATCAGCAGGACAGTATCTGCTCCTTTGTGCAAGGAGGAACAGGACGAGCACTGGCAGAGCCCTACAAAATGACCTCCAGCAGGCTACTGGTGTGAATGTCTCTGACCAAACAATCAGAAACAGACTTCATGTGGGTGGCCTGAGGGCCTAATGTCTTCTAGTGGGCCCTGTGCCCACTGACCGGGACCATAGAGCTCGATTGGCATTTGTCATTGAACACCAGAATTGGCAGGTCTCCCACTGGCAGAACAGGTTCACCCTGAGCACATGTGACAGACATGAATGGGTCTGGAGAAGCCGTGGAGAACATTATGCTGTCTGTAACATCATTCAGCATGACTGTTTTGGTGGTGGGTCAGTGAGACATATCCATGGAGGGACGCACAGACCTATACAGGCTAGACAATGGCACCCTGACTGCCATTAGGTATCAGGATAAAATCCCTGGACCCAGTGTCAGACCCTACGCTGGTGCAGTACGTCATGGGTTCTTCAATGCCCGGCCTCATGTGACAAGAGTATGCAGGCAGTTCCTAGAGGATTAGGGAATTGATACGATTGAATTGCCCCCACGCTCGCCTGACTGAAATCTAATAGAACACCTCTGGGATATCATGGTCCATTCAATGCCACTAGGTTGCACCTCAGACTGTCCAGGAGCTCAGAGATGCCCTGGTTCAGATCTGGGAGGAAATACAACAGGACACCATCCGTTGTCTCATTGAAGTTGTCAGGCATGCATACAAGCATGTGGGGACCGTACAAACTGCTGAGTACCATTTTGAGTTGCTGCAATGAAATTTCAGCAAAATGGACTAGCCTGCTGCATAATTTTTTCAGTTTGATTTTTGGGGTGTCTTTGAATTCAGTCCTCTGTAGGTTGATCATTTTCATTTCCATCATGATGGGGCATCCTTACATTCCTAACACATTACCCCGTCCATATCAGTATAGATATCCAGCATGATATTTTTCCCCATTGAGATCTGATGAGTTTTCAAAGTGTTTTGAGCAGTGTATATACCAGACCCTTAAACTGAACATACAGCTTGGCCGACCAAGAGGGGGGGGGGGACACGTGTGTACCCTCTGCCCTGAATCATACCAGGCCATATGCAGTCCACATGGGGGTACCCCTCCTTGCAAAGCACTTTGTTGCCATGTTAATGAGAGTAAGGTCTTTTGCACCACAACCCTGACCAGTGCTTGTTAGGTTCTGTGGGCAGGCGGCTTATCAGGATCTGGAAGCCCCTTTTATTATTAAAGGGGCCAGTGGATACAGTACCCCACCCCTACATGAGAGAGTATAGGATACATCAGGCCATATATTTAAACTGGTTGTTCTATCTGTCCTTAATGCAGTTTAAGATCTCCTTTAAGATCCTCCTAGTTTATTGTTGATTAAATGAGTTTATTGTTCATTCATACTCATTTTCACAGACTGACACCACTTATTACGGTTCTCCTGCGTATATTGCCACCTCAATGTATGCATGTATATTTTTTGCATGCAGTAATTTTTATTGCTGAAAATAAGTGTCAATGTTAGCATTAATTAATGAAAGGTGTGAATCAAGCAAGATCAGTGAGAAAATTAGAAACATTTACAGGTACATTTCCAGAGGCAGAGGTTCCATAACAAAAACAATGTACAGTGCGAAACTATATTATATACCTGTAGGTTTTCTATTTATAATTTATTATATGTAGTATAGCACTGTTTACGGGTTCTGCTACAGCTTAAAGTGCTTAGTCTCATTTGGTGCAATTTCTGAGAAGGTCTGTGTGAACACTCCTAGAGCTTTGTGGGGATGATGTTAGAAGTTAATTAGCAACAAGCTAAAATACATTACACTAGGCTCATTACACTGAAGCCTTAGCAGTATACTGTATATTAATAAACAACGCATTTCTCCTCCTCCTCATTGATAGAAAGCGACTACTAACATTTATGCAACCAAGTTATGAAATATTAGGATTTGAAAAAAGAAAATATTGTTTGAAGAAAATATTTTGCAAAAACATTTGCAAGAACATTTTCAGAACCTGACTTCTTTTCTATTTCTAGGTTGCAAGTACTAAATTATATAACTTTGGAGCACACAGGTTTTGCAAATAGACAAAATTTCACAGGAATGCTGACTTCTGGCTTTCTAAAATATGTACAGGGAAATAGCAATAATTTATGCAGATATGCTGTTAGATATAGAATTTAGAAAGATAAAATATTATTAAAGGAAAATTTTTGGCCAAAGTACTAAAACATGTGCGAGTGAATATTTCCTTCTTTTCTAAGTTTAGATTATAAATTCAAATGATATCCCCATGAAAGGTACCATGAAAATATATAGATGGTTAAGAGTAACTTTATACAAATTACCAAGGTCCTGCAGGCATGGGAAAATAACCTGAGGATAAAGCTTACAGATGACCAATGGCATAAAATATTTTTACTCTATCACAAAGTTTCAACTTTAGCTAGGCAACAGAAGAGTAGTTATAAATACAGCAAGGGCATAACCAATCATGCGCCCTATGTAATGTAGGGGCATATTAACTAAAGGCAAATAGACTGTTCATTTTGCAAGTGTAATTTCATGGTGAATAAGGTGAAACTCTGCTGACTTCCAACATCCAATTGTGTGCAAGAAAAAAAAAATTATTTTCCTTGCACTTGATTGGGTGTTCTTTGCAAAGTGAATCTTCGACACATTCACAAAGCTCTGGAGAAATTTCCCCTGTAGGGACCAACGCCACTTGCAAAGTGAACAGTGTATTTGCCTTTAGTAAATCAACTCTGTAAAGAATCCATTGAATCACTAAAATATATCTTGTGATCATGCCCTAGGTTACAACAATTAAAGATTCTGTCATACAGAGTATCATCTATGCTGCTGAAATAACTTTACTTAGGCAATGGAAACAGAATATATACCCTCCCTCTCCAGTTTTGGCCTGGATGACTGAAAGTAACGGAATGTGCAATATGGAGAAACTCAATTTTCAAAGCAAGATAAAGAGGATACTTCTCAAACTGTATGGACTCCTAAATAAAAAAAAAAACAAATAAATGTATATATTTAGTTCATAGAATTCCAGGAATTTCAAAAACTAGAATTTAAGGTAGATTATAACTATAAAGATCTTAAAGCAGAACTTTACCCATAACAACTTATTAAAAAATAATGCTCTTTAGCAAGAAACATAAATTCTACATTCATAATTATACTAACAAAATTAGCATGTGCTCTAAATTGCCTCCAGCACTGTTCATGTTTCTTCCTGCTGGAGAGTGCCATTTTGCTGAAGCCCAGAGCCCCTGAGCAGCACTAAATCTTCAGGCTGTCAGCAGAGCGGCCTCTAGTGGCTCTGATTTTTGTCCCAGTACCAAATAATAGAGAGCAAATCAGCATGTGCACAGCAGGGTGAGACAGTGTATTACTGGATTTTAAACAGTATATGTTCTAATTTTGTATTGTTTTCATAGCTATACCTGCAGAAGGGGCCAGCCTGAAGTGATCTAGCAGGAGTTTTCTGACTTTAGTTCCACTAGAGGACAAATTCCTGAACAGCATACAACAAAAGCCATACAGATACTATCGCTATATTGATGATATTTTCATCATATGGACAGAAGGTGAAGATCTAAATCTAAACAATTTTACTCATTGATCAACACTTTTCACCCATCAATCAAACTTAAAATGGATTATTCAAACACACATGACAACTTCCTAGACACTAGACACAGTATACATCAGAGATGACTAGTTGCACTCCTCAATATACAGGAACCCCACTGACAAATGCAACTACCTCCACAGTTCTAGTTTTCACCCCCAACACACTAAATGGGCCATCATACACAGCCAGGCCATCGGATACCACCGAATATGCTCAGATCCAGAAGATAGAAATAAACATAGAGAAAAGTTACAAGTACAAAACCATCAACACCAGCATAAACACGGCCTTGAAAACCTGAAGAGAAAATCTACTCTAATACTCTACAAAGAGGAAAAAGAAACAACCGTGCACCTCTAGTAACCACATACAATCCAGCATGAGGGATTAAAAAGATAATCAAAGTTTTGCAACCCATCATACCAGAGAATGAAACTCTGAGAGAAATATTCCAACAACCTCCCATACTGGTATTCAGACAACCACCCAACCTCAGACATAAACTAATCAGTAGATAACTTCATTCTGATTATGAAGTCACAAATAATGGAAGCAAACCTTCCAATAACAAACGCTACAAACTGTGTAACCAAATAAATAAAAAAAGTGTCACACTCAAAAAGAACCTTCAATATCAACTGATCATACAACTGCACCACCAGTAATGCTGTGTACTTCATCCAATGCAAAAAATGTAGCAAAAGATCTTATGTTGGTGAAACAGGACAGAAGCTGTGAACAAGGATGAATTTGCACAGACACATCATCAAGGAACATAAAGAAGATGAGTTCTGCACGCCTCTGGGACACCATGTCGTACAATCGGACCACATTATACAAGGCCTCGATGTCTTATTTCTTAAAGGTAACTGTAAAACTAATCAGGAAAGGAAAACTTTTGAACTAAGAATGATAGTTCTATTTGACACAAAAGATAAATTTAAGCCCATTGCCCCCTTTTTTTTTTTTACATGCTAGTCTCATATCAAAAGTGAAGAGGTTACTAAAGTTATGAAAATTCTTGTACGACAGAAAGAAAATTCAGAAGTGATGTAATGTATTTATATTGTATTTTCAGGTGAAAACTGTACTGATTAAGCGAAAATCCTATGATCTGTTATCATACAAGAAAAAGTTTAGTGTGTGTCCCATCAAATAATTTCAGCTGTGTACTATCATTCAGATAATCGTACGATCACTTAAAAAAATGTTCATACAATTTTCTGATCATGTGTACTAGGCTTTAGACTTGGGGTTTCTTATGCATTATCCAACAGTTTTATGACCCCCCTCCATAACTGCCTCCCCTCTAGTCTATAGCTTTCTCTGGGTCTTATGCCACTATCTTAAATTTTATTGAAATTGCTGTGTACATTTGTTTGTGTGGTTTTTTTTTGTGTTTTTTTTTTGTTCTCCCTCAGACATTGTCTTTTTTTTCTGCTAATACTTTGTGAATTTGTACTGCTTGGACCTTGAAGAAGGGGACATACCCCAAAAGCTTTTCCTATTTGCATGTTAGTGCAAATAAAAAAAGTATCATGGACAGTGCTCAATTGTTTCTGTCACAAGTGCACTAATACAGCTACAATCAACGCTAGCACTTTAATTAATAAGGAAACAGATGTGATAATCTATAAGGCATTGATAATGACCACAAATGTAAGGTGGACCTTGCTGGCCAGCTGAAATACAAAAATGAATGACTGTGATAATTAATAATTTTTTTTGACACTTAACATGGATGTGCACAAATTTTTCTCCAAAAAGTAATTGGTAATTAAAGAAATAGAAAAGAAAATAGAAAGAAGTACAAAAAGAGTACAGTGCCCCCCTAATGTATTTATTTGGGTAAGAAAAATGTAAAAGTGTTTTTTTTGTTTGCAAGGTCATCTTACGGTATGTTTTTTATTTCTTCTTTTTGTGTGTGTTCTGCAAATATTGTACAGGGAGTATTTAAAAAGAAATGTAGAACACAGTTAAGATAGGGAAAAATTGCACTAAACAAAGGTTATAAAAAAGTCACTGCAAGGCTGATTCAGTAAACAATACATAGAACAACAATTTAAGTGCATAGTTCTGTAGCACAGCAACCAGAATTTACTTTTGTGAGGAAAAATCAGCCAAAGGTGGATTGTAAATGGTTACTGTAGAAACAGTACTTAAATGTGGTAATATGCACTGCCTAATTGAAAAAGCGCATTTGTGAGTAAATTTCAGTATTAAGATAACAGAAGACCTCACTGTGATGAGCACGGTGCCCGTCCCTGCCCTTCTCACCAACTCGTGACAAAGGACCAGCCAATCTTATACCGCTGCACCCTGCACAAAGCTGCACCCTGCACAAAGATTTTCCAGCTCGTGGGACCACAATCTAGGTGCCAGCAGCCTGAGAGCGATTGTCACTGGGTTAAGTTTATTACACAATTAACCATTCAAACTCTAAACTGCCACCAGATAGCTTTGGGACTATCAACCCTTCACAATGTTAGCAAGAACAAATGTGAACAATAAACATCTGCAACACACACTGTCACCACAGACAAGTATATTCAGAGGATTATTATACACAGTAGCACTCTCCAAGAGGCAGGGATTCTTTGGTTTGCATTAAAAGCCTTATAGATAATTTTAACACTTTTCAAAATAGCGTTTATTAATGAAAAGGTCAAATGGTGCAATTAAAATATTTACAGAAAGGGATGTTATAAAGAAATAAAGAGAACAATAAAGCAACAGAGAAATAAAAGAAAGGAGTTAAGAAGGTAAAATACTTGCAAAGTCCTTAGTTTTAGCAGAGTCCAGTTGTCCAAGCAAAACAGTTGCCTTGGCTCTCAAGTCTGTTAAGATGTTCCTTGGTTGATGTTAAAATGACAGCTCCCCTACTAGATCTGGTCAGTCGCTTTTCTATGACATCAAAGGGTTGTCTCCCGAGAACAACTGACCAATCATCTGGTTTAGGGGATGGATGTTAGGAGGTCACCAAATTTAGTCCCAACTACAGTTTCATACTAATATTAACATCGTCCAATACGTGCAGGTGGTATTCTAGCAACTGGCAGATTATTATTCAGAATTATATTTTCAACTCAGGGATACCAAACACAGCATATCTTTGTCACTCAGGAGGGAAGAGACTGCTTTCTCCCCTTTCCTATGAGAAGAGGAAGAAAAGGAACACGTGCCCAGTGTTTGACTAGGAAACCAAATGTGCCACGCAGCTGCCTGAGAGAAGGTACCTGGGAGGAGGTTGGTTGCCCATATGGTAGTGCACTTGTGATATTTGTGCTCATTTACACCTTTGTGGCACTATTTATGCCTTGTTTAATTCTGTATTTATGTTTCACTCATTCTTCCCTGACATTCATGTCATCCACGTTTAGTTTTGCACTGGTATCTATCACTCTTGGGCTCTTTCTGTATTGATTATTGTTATACCAGCTTATTATTTTTATCTACTTATTTACCACTTTATTCATATATACAGTTCACTTTAAGTACTATAGCACATGTCCTGAGTTGAGGATGTGCTTATTTGTGTTTTCACATATGTTAGTACACTTGTGGTATTGTGTTGTTTACGTTGTGGTTCACATGTGTTAAGGTCTCTGTGGGTTAGCCATTTTTTCCAGCTTTCTTAGTTCATTTAGATTCCTGTAGATTTGTTAGCTTATAGTTCACCCCCCCCCCCCCTTTGTTGTATCTTCACTATCTGGTTATATAGCTGGGTGTTTTAAAACACCAATGTTTGGACTTCATTACCTTACAAAAACCCTTTTTCTCTTGGGCATTTACCTGGTAACATGAATAGATATAGGGGGAAGAAAGGGTACGGCTATTTTGAAACCTAATCTGCACAATTGCACGTCAGTAGTTGAATCCGGCAATACAAATGTTATAACAATAAGGCCTACATGGTCAACTGTAGCTTCAAGTAAGCATTAACAATTGTGTAAATAATCCAAAAATCCTGAGCTTCATGTCTTTATGAAAAATGTGTCAGAAACAGCAGCACTCTAATATCCTGAACACTGAATACAAAAGATTTAGATGAAAAAATAATAGGTGTGCAAGGTGAATAGCCTATTTGCCTTGAGTAAATTAACATCATTGTATTAAAGAGTTCACCACTACCGTGTTTCCCCGAAAATAAGACACTGTCTTATATTTTTTTAGGCTAAAAAAAAAACACACTAGGTCTTATTTTCGGGGTAGGTCTTATTTTTTAAATGTCCAGGTGTGGACAGGGGGTGCAGAGGTGAGCTGCAAGCAGTTGTTGATGAGGGTTACTATAGAGAGGGCCGGTTGATGACAGTTGTGAGCTGCAGTCTGGCGTTGGAGGGGTGACTTGACAGGTGAGTTTCAGACAGGGTGCAGATATGAGCCACAGACAGGGTGAAGGGGTGAGTTGCAGACAGGGAATGCAGAGCTGAGCTGTGGCCAGGGGGTGCAGAGCTGAGCTGTGGTCAGGGGGTGCAGAGCTGAGCTGTGGCTGGGGGTGCAAAGGTGGGTTGCAACTCAGCTCACCTCTGCACCCCCCCAGCCGCAGCTCACCTATGCACCCTGTCTGCAACTCACCTGGCTCAATTTACCTCTGCAACACCTGACTGCAGCTCACCTTTGCACATCCCCCCTCCCCCTCCACTGCCCTCATATGGTTAGCTAGCTTTGCAAAACGCAGCTGTCAGCAGCCGGCCCCTCTCTATAGTAACTCCCATTTCGGGTCCTATCTTCTCACACCGCTCAGCCTCTTCCCCACTGGCCGGCGATCACCCCTGGGGCATCGGCTTCCATGCATTAGGCTGCAGGAGGAGATGCCCCACCCCTAAACACACTGCATACTGCACCCACAAATATTTGTTCCTTCCCTGTCCCACAGTGAGTACAGAGGTAGGGAGGTTCTGTGGGAGCGGATGGTGCTGTCACTTCTGTTTATAACAGACAGTAGATATGGGTGTGTGCAGGGCCAGTGGCTGAGGTGGCGGAATGGCGTTCCGCCATGTTCCAGCTGAAAAAAGCCCTGATCACAACTAGGTCTTATTTTCGGGGTAGGTCTTATACTTTAGCAATTCCCAAAAATAGCACTAGGTCTTATTTTCGGAGTAGGTCTTATTTTAGGGGAAACGGTATCTGACACCCATGGTTTCAGCTGTTTCCTGGTATTTGGCAACCAAATGTTTATAACACAGTTTTGATACTGTATATATTAAAAAAATATAAAATAATAATATATATAGACAAGTGAAATAATAGGTGGAAGACTGTAGTGGATAAAAGCTGTGGATATATTTGCTAGTATATGACCAAATGTGGAAGAATTATCTGCATCCAACAATTTTCATTCACATATGTGAATTTTTTAAATTTGTTTTTCAAATAATTGATTTTATTATTTGTCCATGTACATTTTATTTCCTCATGGAATAGATAGCTTGCATCTATCTTTGTTTTTAAATAATATGAAACATTATTGTCTACTTTTCTGATATTTTCTAATTGGTATATAATATATTTATCAAAAAAATTAAATAACTGAGCTACACTCAGGCACTTTAAGTGTTACACTTCAGAAAGTAGATATATTAAATCTAATAAAATAATATTAATAATACTCTGACATGATAAAGCTAACCTGTCGATCTTGAATATTATTTTTCACAGCTTTACAGATCTGGATTTCTTGCAACAGCTGGAAGCTCAAAAGTAGAATGCTGCTTCACCACAGGACTGATAAAACATGACTGACGTGCTGAGTGGAGATCCATCAAGTCATAAATCAAGTTGTCTTTTCCTCTTCTGGAAAAAGTTATATGTTTGTGCCCCTTGCAGAGTAGCATATATACTGGTGCCCTCTGGGGTGCAATTATCACATTTTCCACTTGGATGTTTTTATTTTAAACTTATTTTCCTAATGCACCAAGGACCACAACTCATGAATATTTATTTTTGAAAACTTACATACCTCTAATTTCAGTCCCTGGGCAAAGAATAAATGATACTTCTGATTCTTCATTACTTTTGAAAAATTAATCAAAATAAGACTTTAAATATGACTATGATCATAAAATTTGTTGTGGTAACATATGTTGTATATTATCTTTACTATAACTGCCTAATGGGATAATTAAAAAGCATTTTCTGAGAGCACAAGGTTTAAGTTTTTTAACCAGCATTTTCTCTCTTTTTTTTACAAGGTTGTCATATTTTAATGTCCATTTAATACTTGGATTTATAGGTATGTCTTCATCTTTTTGTTCAGCATATAATAAATGAAGACAACCTACAGAAGTTTAAAGAGCATATTTTACTTCAAAAATGTACAAAAAAGGAGAATGAAGAGCTTTGGGTACTGCTTCCCAAGTTAATCAAAATACAAATATACAAAAGCTGTCAAATAATAGAACAACAAACATTTAAAAGTAATCAAAAAGTAGTGCAAAATGTTATTAACTGATTATCCTCTAAAAGCCCTCAAGAAGCAAAACCTCTAAAGCCAATTAAAATACAAAACTACATTAGCCATACAGTATATGACCGCTAAACCTCAAATTAAATGAATATACAATTGCCTATGAATTATGAATGATTGATGCCAAGTATGGATATTAAGTAAATGAGGTGAGGTATATCCAGCCAGATAAAATTAAAGTCTCTATAGGACAAATAAAATGATACAAACTCCATGCATACTCAAATAAAGTATTCATGTCAACTTGGCTGGCATTAAAGAGATCATATTACTGTGCACAATGTGTAATGTGAGAGGTCATAGAGGTGACACTTCACCAAAGTCACCAAAGGTCACTACAGAGGAACAATACACATTAAAGGATAAGTTCACCTTTTTTACAAAATTAATAAATGCACATTTTTTTTGCAGGTAAAAAAATGTGCATTTATTATTTTTGACTGCAGGAGCCTGGAAAACATTGCACCAATGATCAGTAGATCGGTGATGCCATGCAGGTCTCCTGCAGACCTGTCAGAATATCTGCTAGCCATATGGGTTGTGTGAGCAAGCGGATATTCTGACATGAATCACTACGGTGCTCCACAGTACTGTGGCAGTTTACTGAAAACTACAAGTCCACAGTCGCAAAGGCTATCGAGACTTGTAGGCACTCATACACAGAATTCTGTGAATGAGTAATGTGGCCGTGTGGGCGGAGCTTTTTCAAATCTTTTTCAAATCTGACAGATAGTATGGAGAATCTTCTCCCCATACTATCGGCTGGAGGGGGGGGGGGGGGGGTGGCAGTGGGCGACGGCTGCAGCTATGGGAACATGTTACATGTTCCACCCTAAAAACAGGTGGAATATGGAGCATCTTCCCAAAGGTGAACTTATCCTTTAAGTCCTTCCAACAAAGGAGGTCAGTGAATATTGCTGTAATGTTGGGCAGCACAGTGGCTGAATGATTAGCACTTCTGCCTGGCAGTACTCAGGTCATTGGTTCAAATCCCAGCCATGGCACCACTTGCCTGGAATTTGCATGTCCTCCCTGTGATTGTGTGGGTTTCCTCCGAATACTCCTGTTTCTTCCCACACTCCAAAGACATGCTGGTAGGTTAATTGTCTCCTGTCTAAATTGGCCCTAGTATGTGTATGTAGGAATGTGAGTTAGGGGACCTTAGATTGTACTCCACTTGAGGGTTAGGGACTGATGTGAATGTACAATATATATATGTAAAGCACTGTGTAAATTGATGGCACTATATAAGTACCTGTAATAAATAAATAATATAGAACAAGCAAATATCTACAACCCCTGGTAAAAAAGTATGGAATCACCACTCTATTTTCCTCAGAATTTAGTGATTCCATATTTTTTCCTCTGCTTGATCTGCAAAAACAGTTGCAACTGACTACAGTTTTCTTTCTTTTTTATTTTGTTAAGTGTTTCTTAAAGTCCGAAGGTTGGAATGTTAAATGAAATAGTTTTGAGGCATATCTGTGATTCGTTTTTCTTCTACACAATTAAACAATTGAATGGACATTTTCCATGAGTGGTGATTCCATACTTTTAGCCAGGGGCTGTACAAAATACCATCATCTATCATTACTGGCCATTAACCTCCCTAGCGGTCTGATTATGTCAGTAATTCTGTGCACAAAGTGGTACATTTTTTTGCATGGAAATATGTATTTTTTTATTGTAGGCCTGTAATTTTTAGGAATAACTCACTGAAATCTGTCCGAACAAGAGTCTAATAAACATCCCGGTATGATAAAACTTGAAAACACGAAATCATAAAAATTATAATTTAATAAATAATCATAAAAAATAATAATAAATTTAATTCAATAATATAATCAAACCAAAAACACTGAAATTTGAAATAGAGCGCCAAGTTCGCACATCACTGAGCTTAGTCGCAGAATCGTTTTAAGTGTCTGATGACGAATTTCCCTACGAATCATTATCACTCAATTCTGCAAGTAGTTCTAATTTACTATCACTGTTCTCTAAAACCGCTTTTGACCTAAAGGGACGCTTTTTGGACGCTTTCAGTTTCCAGGCAGAAAGAACGGTAAAAATGCAGGCAGGGCACAGGACAAAATGTATGTGAAATGGTTTGATACAGTAATGTTTTACGTTTTGATTTAGTGTATTTAGTGAATGCCACTTTCACATTTTTAAATTTCCCGCAGTTCCATCCCCCGTACGTTCCGACATCGCAGGAAACGGAACCCGGAAGACAGATGCCGGCATCGGCCAGAGGACATTGCCGGGGACACTGCTGGAGGGACATTGCGGGAGGGCAGGACAAGGTAAGTGAAGAAGAGATCCCGGAGCAACGCTGCAGGGTATTCCCGAGTGTAGCTCGGGGTTACCGCTTGTGGTGCTGAAACTTTACCCCGAGCAACACTCGGGAATACCGCCAGGGAGGTTAACACGTAAAAGTTAACTCCATGGTGACTATCATGGCTGACAATAATGGAATACATCACTAGTGGTCCTCTCTGTCTAAATTTACCAAACTAATAGATAAGGCAAGACCTGCAAAGACCTCATTTTGTGTGTCAAGTGTGCACTTCTACAGCATGAATTTATTCAAGAATTGCCTGAAAAGTTTTCAGTCTCTAGAGGATAATCACTCTGAATGCCTACCTTGATTTAATTTCATGGCATGGAGTTAGAACCCTTGGTGGTCCTTTATGAAGTAATTTTTCCTGGAGTTTCCAGGGGGTTTCTTCTCAGAAATGCTCCACCTGTATGGTGACTGGTGAACTGGTTCCAATTCAGTGGCAGCTTTGATCTACTATACATCATATTCATCACAAAGGGTTATATAGATTAGGTTTTTCATCGATTTCTCATTTATTCTGGTGCTCAATATGACACTTGAGAGATAACTCTCGTCTTTTAATTTATATTTATACTCGGCATCAATAATTCATAATAAGGTGATTGTATATTCATTTGATTTGTTGTATAGTGGTCCTATATGGCTAATGTGGTTTTGTGTTTTAAATGGTTTAAAGGTTTTTCCTCATGGGAGGTATTAGTGGATAATCAGCTAACAAACATTTTTACAATTTTTTGTATACCTTTAAATGTTTGTTCTCCTTTTTTTACTGTTTTTTCATATTTGTATTTTGATTGAAATAGGCAGCAGTACCCTAAGTTCTCCTTTCTCTTTTTTGGATCATTTTTATAGTTGGAGTCAGAATCTATTGGGTTGATTCACCAACTCTGGAGAGTGCAAAATCTGGATCTGGATCAGCTCTGCATAGAAACCAATCAGCTTCCATTTTTTTTTTAAAGCTTAACTGAGCAAGCTGAAGTTAGAAGCTGATTGGCTACCATGCACAGCTGCACCAGATTTTGCTCTCAACCCCTATATCTTCCTTTCTTTTTTATGCTCAGGGCTTGTCTCCTCAGAAACTATAGTTTTTTCAAAGTGTAGTGCACTAAAATAGTTTTGATTATTTTGGTCTGCTCAATCCATATGCATTCACAAAGATATAGTGCATAAACACTATGGATAAGCGAAGGCGGGAGTTTTAATTTCCTCAAAATACCATTTTATATAATTTAGGTGAATACGGATTAATGGGTACAGTGACATTAAGGTGGTTATCTTTGGTTTTTAAAAAATGCAAAGGACTGTTGATTGCTCCTAGGGATTAACCACTTGCCGCCCAGCCACCGCATATAAACGGCGGCAGGGCGGCACTCGTAGGCAAAAGCACGTTTTAAAACGGCTTCCTTCAAAACAGGTGGGGGGCACGCGCGAGGCGGGGGCCCGCCCTACCTGTCCCGCGGGTGTCAGCCGCCAGGTCACGGCCGGTTTTTACCGGCCGTTTTCCCGCGATTGACGGTGATCGCTGACACACAGCAGGGCTGCATTGTTTACACACAGCCCTGTTCTGTGTCAGTTCTCTGACAGCTTGTGAGAAGCTGCAGAGTTTCTCTCCCTCGATCAGCTCCCCCCTCCCTCCCCCAGTCCAGTACACACCCCCGCCCCCTAGTAAAACACTCCCCTTACACTGCAAATTCTAAAAATGTTAACCCCTTCCTCCCCAGTGACATTAGTACAGTTTCAGTGTTTGTTTTTCACTGATCACTGTATTGGTGTCACTGGGGATGTCAGTGACCCCAAGTCAGTTCCCCCCCCCAGTGTCCAAATGTCTGCCGCAGTCCCGCAGTCCTGCCATAAGTCGCTGGTCGCCGCCATATATCGCTGATTGCCGCCATATGTCGCTGATCGGCGCCATTATTAGTATAAATAAAAATTAAAAATTCCAGTATCTTTCCCGCCATTTGTAAACGCTATAACTTTCACGTAAACCAATTAATTTACACGTATTGGGATTTTTTTTAGCAAAGACATGTCGCAGAATGCATTTTGGCAGAAATTTATGACTAAATTTGATTTTTGCTTTTTTTTTTACTGGACATGTTTTATAGCAAAAAGTCCAAAATATTGTTTTTTTTTCCTCAAATTTGTCAGCCTTTTTTTTTATAGCGCAAAAAATAAAAACCTCACAGGCGATCAAATACCACCAAAAGAAAGCTGAATTTGTGGGGAAAAAAGGATGTAAATTTAATTTATGTACCATATTGCATGACCGCGCAATTGTCCATTAAACTAGCGCAGCGCTGTATAGCAGAAAAATGGCGTAAATTGCAGTATTTATACCATAGATTGTAGATGCTATAACTTCCACACAAAGCAATCAATATACACTTATTGGGATTTTTTTTACCAAAAACATGTAGCAGAATACATTTTGGCCTAAATTTATAACCAACTTTGAGTTTACTATATATTTTTTATAGCTGAAAGTAAAAAATATTGTTTTTCTTCAAAATTTTTGGCCTTTTTTTGTTTATAGCATGAAAAATAAAAAGCGCACAGGTGATCAAATTACACCGAAAGAAAGCTCTATTTGTGTGAAAAAAAGGACGTAAATTTCGTTAGGGTGTAGCATTGCACGACCGCGCAATTATCAGTTGAATTAGTGCAGTGCCGAGTAGCAAAAAGAGGCCTGGTCATTAAGGGGGGTAAATCCTCAGGAGCTCAAGTGGTTAAGGAATGTCATTTTAACTATCATGGAGTAGTTCTTGTGCCATAAAGATCTATTAGCTTTAATATTTTACTTATTTTTTCACAAAATGAGAAAAAAAAGAACAGTTAAACAATTTACAGCAAAATATACAGACAACAAAATAATACACAAACAAGAAATAAAACACATATATAAAAAAAAAATAACAAAAATAACTAAACTACCAATATAAACCCCACAATTAAAATATTTTTTTTAACTGTTTCCATTTCAAAAACCTTCATGAGTAGAGCACAGTGGGTACTGTGCTCTACTCATGAAGGTTTTTGAAATGGAAACCTCATACTCATAAGGATGAGGTTTGCATTCGCCATACTTTCAGTGGTGGTCAGATAGGTTATAATGGCAAATTATGGAAGCTTTGGCATGTGCCAGTCCCCTTAGTATAAACGTCAGGTTCCCAGCAGTCATTTGTCAGTGTGTTAGAGCAGTTTAGGGAGGACTAACAGTCTGTGTAGGGGGAGTAAGTTGTTCTACTGTGCTAGGTGTGGTGGGCAACATATTCTTGTGCATCCCCCTGTGTTCATGGTTCTGAGGCCCAACAGTCTTTTTAGGGGTAGGGTTTAGTATTTAGGGATGGAATCAGCAACCTGTAGAACACGATCCACCAGTAGATCGCTGCCAGGTGACTGGTAGATCATGGTCTGGGCTTGACCCCCCTCCCCAGAGCATCAAAGTGCAATGCAGAGGAACTACTTGTAAAGTTGGAGCTGTAGTAGGGAGAAAGAGCTGCATAAGCCGTTGCCTCCTCTTTAATGCTGGCGCCTGTCCAGTGCGAAGTGATTCCAACTGCACTCCACCCCTTATTCTGATTAGCGGTCTCCAGAGTGGTGCCAGCAGCAGGAAAGAAGTGACCTTCAAGTCAGTGCAAAGCAACACACTGGGCATTATAGTATAGGGCTGGTTTACTCACACCGCGGGTGCAGTGCAGTTTACCTGCAACTGAGTTAGCTGCGCTTAGTTATATTATTATTATTATTATTACATCGAGTTTATATAGCGCCAAGGGGTTTGCTCAGTGCTGTACAATAGGGGGGACAATACATGGCACAGTACAACAAAGACAGACAGCGTACGAGGGGTAAGAGGGTCCTACTCTTTCAAGCTTACAATCTAGGAGGGAGGGGGTAGTGGAACAATAGGAAGTGGCTGAGGGGAATGAAGTGGCTGAGGGGGATGAAGTGGTGGGAGGAATGAGGGAGAAAGGCCGTTAGGTGAGGGTGGGGTAGGCTTCCCTGAAAAGATGGGTTTTGAGGGAGCGCCTGAATGTGGGGAGGGAAGGCGACAGTCGGATGGATTGGGGCAGTGAGTTCCAGAGGATAGGGGAGGACCTGGAGAAGTCCTGCAGTCGTGCATGGGAGGAGGAGACCAGGGAGCAGGATAGAAGGAGGTCCTGTGAGGAGCGAAGGGTACGGGTAGGGGTAGTTATAGACTTCTATTATATCCTGTGGGTGTGCTGCACTTTCTGAAAGCACACCAAAACTCCTGAATGCATGAGTTTGTGTGCGCTCTCAGACAGTGCAGCACACCCACAGGATATAATAAAAGTCTATGGCAAAGCGCAGCTAACTCAGGATGTCACAGATGTACTGCATTGCACCCGTGGTGCAGGTAAACCGTAGCACATCAGTGTGAAAGCAGCCTTATAGGGGGCTCAGAACAGTAAGGGTTCATTTACATTAGCAGTTTGCTTGTGGGGGGGTAAAACCCCATAGTTAAGATGTGTTTTTACCACCCAAGCCCCAACCACACGCTCTTTCGCTGCAGAGGCCAGGGGTGTACATGTCACAGCCGCAGCAGGAGTTATACACCCTGTCATGGTTGGTGGGTGTAGCACCTGCCAATCATGACCCATTCAAGTGAATGAGACCACTCTGCAAGTGCTCTGAAATCTTCTGCAGTACTGCAAACAAGCGGTTTAACCAGGCAGTGTTATGTTGCTTTCTCACCACCTGCTTTAACCCCTTGGACCCCATGCAGTTGTGGGGCGCTTGCAGAGTGGCCCCTTTACTTGAATGGGTGGCGATTGGTAGGTGGTAGTACCTACCAAAAGCAACAGCGTGTTTAAGTCCTGCTGCTTCTTGTGTACACCTTTGGCTGCTGCCACAGCAGTTAAAGGAGGTAGGGACTGGGGGCGGTAAACTGCAACTCAACAGCAGGGTTTTACCACCCCCCAACATTACGTACGAATAAGCACTAAGGGTGCTGCTGCTGAATGCAACTATGTGCTCATTCACAAGTGCAGCAGGCACTACTGCTACTCTGAAAAATTATCTGAGTGTGTTTAACAGGTGGGGGGGAGGAGGGGCGATTTGTTTCCTCTCCACCACCTGATTTAAACCCATGATTGCCATGCAATGCACACAACACAGTAGTACAGCAATTAGACCTTTAAATCAGGTGTGAGGAAGCAACACTGTGCCCGGTCATCTTTGACTTCCTCCTTGTTGTTCAAGTAGATCTCCACCTCTTTAAGGTTGCTTAACCCTTTTTGGCTTGACAAAAGACCAGCACCAAGATTGATGTGATCAGAAGCTTTTAAGGGAAGAGGAGAGATCTGGGTTCTAACAGACCCCAGTTCTCTCAGTAAAGAGTACCTGTCACTGCCTAGTGCTATTAAAATAAATATATGTGTATATATATATATATATATATATATATATATATATATATATATACAGTGAGGAACAGAAGTACTTGAACACCCTGCGAATTTGCAAGTTCTCCCACTTAGAAATCATGGAGGGGTCTGAAATTCACATTGTAGGTACATTCCTACTCTGAGAGACAGAATTAAAAAAAAAATTCAGGAAATCACATTGTATGATTTTTAAAGAATGTATTTGGCTTGCACTGCTGAACATAAGTATTTGAACACCTGAGAAAATCAGGGTTAATATTTGGTACAGAACCCTTTGTTTGCAATTACAGAGGTCAAACATTTCCTGTAGTTCTTGACCAGGTTTGCACACACTGCAACAGGGATTTTGGCCCACTCCTCCACACAGATCTCCTCTAGATCTGTCAGTTTTCGGAGCTGTCGCTGAGCAACACGGAGTTTCAGCTCCCTCCAAAGATGTTCTATTGGATTTAGGTCTGTAGACTGGCTAGGCCACTCCAGAACCTTGATATGCTTCTTACGGAGCCACTCCTTGGTTATCCTGGCTGTGTGCTTCGGGTCGTTGTCATGTTGGAAGACCCAGCCACGACCCATCTTCAATGCTCTGACTGAGGGAAGGAGGTTGTTGCTCAAAATCTCACAATAAATGGCCCCATTCATCCTCTCCTTAATACAGTGCAGTCGTCCTGTCCCCCTCGCAGAAAAGCACCCCCAAAGCATGATGTTACCACCCCCATGCTTCACAGTAGGGATGGTGTTCTTGGGATGTAACTCATCCTTCTTTTTCCTCCAAACACGACGAATGAAGTTTACACCAAAAAGTTCTACTTTGGTCTCATCTGACCACATGACTTTCTCCCATGCCTCCTCTGGATCGTCCAGATGGTCATTGGCAAACTTCAGACGGGCCTGGACATGTGATGACTTGAGCAGGGGAACCTTCCGTGCAATGCATGATTTGAAACCATGACAGCGTAGTGTTCTACCGACAGTGACATTTGAAACTGTGGTCCCAGCTCTCTTCATGTCATTGACCAGCTCCTCCCTTCTAGTTCTGGGCTGATTCCTCACCTTTCTTATCATTAGTAATACCCCACAAGGTGAGATCTTGCATGGAGCTCCAGTCCGAGGGAGACTGACAGTCGTCTTTAGCCTCTTCCATTTTCTAACAATTGCTCCAACAGTTGATCTATTTTCACCAAGCTGCTTGGCAATTGCCCCGTTGCCATTTCCAGCCTTGTGGAGGTCCACAATTTTGTCTCTGGTGTCTTTTGACAGCTCTTTAGTCTTTCCCATGGTAGTAGTTGGCGTCTGACTGACTGTGGGGTGGACAGGTGTCTTTAAAGAGCTCAGACAGGTGCTAGTAAGTTAGATTAATGAGTGGAGTAGAGGTGGACTTTTTAAAGGCACAGTAACAGGACTTTGAGAGCCAGAATTCTTGCTGTTTCTTAGGTGCTCAAATACTTATGTTCAGCAGTGCAAGACAAATAAATTCTTTAAAAATCATACAATGGGATTTCCTGAATAGTTTTTTTAATTCTGTCTCTCAGAGTGGGAATGCACCTACAATGTGAATTTCAGGCCCCTCCATGATTTCTAAGTGGGAGAACTTGCAAAATCGCAGGGTGTTCAAATACTTCTGTTCCTCACTATATATATATATATATATATATATATATATATATATATATACATACATACATATATATATATACATACATACATACATACACACACACAGTGTGTACAGTACATACATACTCCCAGCACACTGATCACTGTGATGTGTGATGGCCAATCAGAGGCTATCACAATGATCAGGTGATTGGGAACCAGGCTTATCAGTTCCAGATTGTTAGTATGGGATCCGGTGTTCTTGGTCAGAGCCCTGTTCCTGTGCTGGGGGCAAGCTATGCACTCCCAGTATAAAGACACGTTTACATATATGTGCCCTCACGGAAGCAGATCCACTTTTGTGAGGCTGCATATATGTGTATACACTGCAGGAAGGGGTTAAATGATATCATATGCAATTAAAAAGTCTCATCTTTAAACTACATATAAAGGAAATAATACATACAATTGAATAGTATTGCATATAATCAATCACACTTGCAGACTATCTGAAAGTATCATTTTGGTAATTTTAAACAGTAGCAGCGGGTCCAGTGCAGCATAATGCAAGCAATTATCGGCTTTCAATTTGACAACTGGCAACCAGGAGTGGTGGTGTGGGGAAAGAAGCTGGATGAAAGAAATGCATCCTAATTACTTTTTTTGAAGTTTGTTAGAATATTTCTGTTAGGTTTAAAATACTCAATTGAAAAGATACACTGCAAATATATATATATAAGCAGAATGTGCCAAAAGTTTGGAAAAGTTGGAAAAGTAACCTAATCTAAGTTGAACCCCAAACCTGGTAAATGTATTTACTACTCTCTACTCATTATATACATTGATTTTGCTGTGTTTATTTACCTGTACTTTATTGATCTTTAAAACAATGTAAGTCCATGATCAAAGCTGTCACAGAATACTTTCACTGAAAGCAATCTAAGCTTTGGATGCCCTGTTCTCAGATTGATTTTCTAGCAACAAACATTTAGGAAGGATGCTGACTGCCTTGCCTGATATAAAGAAGGCTAGTAAGAAAATTATGACATGTATCCATGATCTACATGTGATTGTTAACAATATGGCATTGCAGTCATGTAAAAAAAGGCAAAGCTACAGAACAATACCTTCAGCTAATGTTTAGAAGAATAACATAAAATGAGTACATATGAAAAATGTATGAGAATGTAAGTGTAACTGAGCTCATATCTTTCAATTTAAAGTGTACAGACACTGGGGTGAATTTACTAAAGGCAACTAGACTGTGCACTTTGCAAGTGCAGTTGCACCTTGGAAGGACAGTTGCTTCAGATCTTAGTACATGAGATGAAGCTTCACTTTGCAAAAATATCCAAACACATGCAAAGAAAAAAAAGTGTTAATGCTTGCACATGATTGGATAATGAAAGTCAGCAGACCTTCCCCTCATTTACAAAGCTCTGAAGCAACTGCACTTGCAGAATGCAATTGCACTTGTGAAGTGCACAGTCTATTGGCCTTTAGTAAATCCACCCCACTGTCATCTTGCCCATCCAGAACAAAGGGAGAGAACCTTTGTATTGTGCCCCCTATATCATCTATACTCCTTACCGTTCCTTTGCTACTCCCGCCTCCGGAGTAGAGAAGAGCATCTAACCTCCTCCCATGTGATGGACTGCATTATGTCTCTTTACAATGAAAATCTATAGACAAAACTTTTTTAGATTAGGGAAGGGTTAAAACCCCTGAAAATGTATTTGCTGCTATTTGTGTCCCATTAGGAGGATTTACCTTTTCTTCCTGGTCAGGAGACAGTAGAAGAAGTGAAAGGAAAACTCAACAAAGTGGCAGGAATCCCCTCTTGGACAGCTGTCAGTGGAACAGCAGTCCTCATTAGAAGATTTCCCTCACCTCCTGTTCAGAGGGCAACTATAACATTTTCATTTCCCCATCACTTCCTGTCCTATGACATAAACTGCCAGGGCACATAGAGAGTGTGAATCACCCTTTGTGGAAACAGATAGCAATGAAAACCTGAAAGTCGTCTCATCCATCCAGAATCTATTAAAAACAAAACAAAGAAAAGGTTTAGTTATGCTTGCACTTTAAAGTATTTATTATATGAATCTTTATAATTCTGCTTTAAATTAGCTAAGTGGTATCTTACACATGAATAGCATTTTGTTTCTTGGAAGAACTAAAACATTTTATGGAAAAGTACTGTACCTGAAAAAAAAAATTAAAAAAGCATGAATATATATAACACCAAATCAGCAAATGCGCATTTCATGTGATATATGACCTGTTTTTTTGAACACTGCATTTGTCTTACCTTTACAGAAGTAAGTTGTCAAGGAAACCAGAAAGTACTTAACACTCTACCCTAGGGTAATACTGTTAAATAGTAAAAATAGAATAAATGATACACATGGAAACCATCTTCATGTATGGTTTTCTTGTTAAAGGCCAAAAACAGTCTCTGTTAAATTAAAAAGGTGTCAAACTCTAATTAATAGCTGCATGCTGGTGACTCAAGTTCAATATAAGGTAAATCATAAATTACAATATATCAATATCAAACTGTGCAGTTCCTTCTTTTACTATTAGCTATGCAGAGACTGTGAATATAATACATGAAGCTGCATGCAGGACAATATATACAGAGAGTCTTATTTATAAAGGCATACAAAGGAGAAATACAGATGTTTGAAATTGAAGTAGGCCATACTATAGTTATATGTTGGGGTTCCAGATCACTAGCCAGCAGTGTTGGTAAAAGGAAAACAGTCTTTATTTTTAAAAGGCAAACCAAAAACAGTTTATGTTCAGTATGAACATTTTCAGCTCACTGCCAGCAAAACTTGTGCCTTTACTAGGTTTACAGTCATTGCATGCTCCAGCAGTCCAAAGAAAATGTCACCAGCAGCTTAGTTACATAGTTGAATAGTTAGTCTGGTTGAAAAAAGACACAAGTCCATCTAGTCCTAAAGTTGATCCAGAGGAAGGCAAAAAAACTCAGCAAAGCAATATCAAATTTGCTCCAGCAGGGGAAAAAAATCTTTTCTGATCCCCCAAGAGGCAGTCGGATATTCCCTGCATCAACTTTACATATAAATGTTAGTATCCAGTTATATTATGTGCATTGAAGAAAGAATCCAGGTTTTTTTTTAAAGCTACATCTAACTAAATCTACTGAACTGGCCAGAACAGGCCGTTGAGGGATTCTAGTCCACATTTTCACAGCTCTTACTGTGAAGAAACGTTTCCATATTTGGAGATTTAACTCTACACCAAATTCACTTCATGAGCTGAGCTCCTCCATGCCTCTTATCAGTTTGGTTGCCATTCTCTGCACTTTCACTAGATACCCGATATCCTTTGTGTGAATTGGTGCCCAACACTTAACTGCATATTCCAGATGAGGTCTTAGTAATGATTTGTGCAGGGGTAAAATTATCTTTCTCCCTCTTTCTCCCCCTCTCTCTCTCTCCCCTCTCTCCCCCCTCTCCTCCCTCTCTCTCTCTCCTACCTATTTCGCGTTCTCTCTCTCCCCCCCTTTCTTTCTCTTCTCTCTCTCTCTCTCTCTCTCTTGTCTATACCTCTCCTAATACAAGAAAAAAATGTTGCTCGCTTTGGAAAGCGCAGCTTGGCATTTTATGCCATTATTAAGCTTATGATCTACCAGAACCCCCAGATCCTTCTCCACCATTGATTTCCCGAGTTGTACTCCCCCCTAGTATGTATGAGCATGCATATTCATATCCCCCAAGTGCATACATTTACATTTATCAACATTAAACCTCATTTACCACATAGTTGCCCAATTAAGCAGTGCATTCTGTAAGGATGTTATTCAAGTGCATAGATTGGTGTCATCTGCAAAGACTGAAATGGTACTTTTAATCTTAGATCCTATATTATTTATAAATACTGTATATTAAAAAGTAAGGGTCCCAACACTGAACCTTGGGGTACACCAATAATAACTTTAGACCATTCAGAGTATGAATCATTGACCACTACTCTCTGGATATGATCTTTCAGCCAGTTTTCTATCCATTTACATATGGATTTTCCCAAGCCTGTAGACTTTACCTTACACATTAATTTTGTGTGGGACACTGTGTCAAACGCTTTTGCAGAATCCAAGAATATTATGTCCACAGCCACTTCTTTGTATAAGGTTTTATTTACCTCCTCTCCTCATAAAAAGAAATCAGATTTGTTTGACAACTTCTGTCTTTCATGAATCCATGCTGTCTATTGCTTAAAACATTTTTTTCCAGCAAGAACTCATCTATGTGGTTTTTTATTCAACTCTGCAGTTAATTGGTAAAGACTTTGATCCCTTTTTAAAAAGCTCAATTCTTTTAGAACCCGTGGGTGTATGCATACTGGTCCTGGTGCTTTATTCATCTTTAGGCTAGGTTCACACTAATGCGGTGCAGTACATCGCATGTGATTCGCACAGGAGCCGCACCGCATTCCTGTGCAAATCTCTGATCGTACCACACCTGCACTAAAAAAGGTATAGGACCCTTTTTTGGATCCGCACTAGAATCGGATCGCATGGGTATTCACACCTTTGCGATCAGATTCTGCACATTGCACCACGTTTCGCGGACCGATTTTGGGTGTTGTTAACTTAACATACACATCCGCCTTGGTTCACATGAACGGGGTGCGATTCTGATGGGGTGCAGAATTTGCACAGAAAATGCTGCAAATTCCGCACTGCATCAGTGTGAACCCAGCCTAATTCCGTCTAAATATTTCTGGACCATATCAATTTTGAGCCATTGTGGATCATTTGGGGCTGTGTTACTATCATCCCCACTATGGACATGAGCTCCCCCATGCTCCTTTGTATACACAGAGCTGAAGAAGGTATTTTAAAAATGTGCCTTCTCTTTGTCCCCAGTCACCCACTTTAGATTATTTTGTAAAGGGCCACCATGCTCAGATCTGACCTTTTTACTGTTAATATATTTGAAGACTTTTTTGGGGTTTGTCCTATCTTTTGCAATTTGTAGCTCAGTTTGAATTTTTGGGGCCATAATTTCCTTTTTACATATTCTGTTATATTCCTTGTAACGGTTACATGATGATCTTGTTCCTCCATTTTTAGATTTTTAAAAAGTTCTTTTCTTATTATAGCTTTTTTAACTTTGGCCGTGGGCCACATACAGTAGATTTTATTTTTTTTTATTCCATAAAAGTTTATTTAGAAGTGACAACATGTTACAGGAAAATATAAAGAAATGCACATACAGCATCAATCAGGTCATAGTTACAGCTTAAACCAAAATACAGGAAGAAACAACATGGTAGAGTGTGACACTGTGGATAACATAAGCATGGCAAATTACGGCAGAGATAGGCCTGTAGTACTCAAGGTTCAAAAATGTACAATAGAGAAGGTAATAACAGCTTACTTCCACCAAGTGAATATCGGCGTACTGGCCTATGCATGGAGAAAATGAACCTTCAGAGCCTAAACCAAAAGCAGTACGCTATCATGAGGCCAAATGAGCATCGCAGTATAAGAGAAGATGTCATGAGTACCATTGACTATCCTAGAAGAGATAAGCTAACCATATACCAAGTAATCCTGGATAAAATGAAGACTAAGCCTGATCGAAGACTAAGAGGTTGTCGAGAAAGAAAAGAAAAAAGGGGAATAGAAAGAAAGAAAAGGATAAGAAAAGGAAAAGAATGGGAGTCATAGTAGATAGAGAGAAGAGAAAGAAGGGAAAAAAAAAAAAAAAAAGGGGGGGGGGGGAAAGCAAGGGAAGCGAAAGGTCCAGGCTGCGAAGTTTGTGTCAACAGTGTTAATGGAGATCAGAAATGAGAGTGTCAAGAATTTAAACACACACCAAAGCTAAGCAGGCAAATATAAATTACCGGAAAGGAGGTCATAACCACGCAGATCAGGAAAGAACCAAGGGCATAACCAGAGGTAGGGCTGAGCTCAATCAGGTATCCCGACCCATGAGAGATCCGAATTCAGGGGTAGTTACAAAGTGGGTCCAGCAGGCCCAAACATGTGAGTATTTAGTTGGCATGTCAAGTGCAGTCGCAATCAGTTCCTCCATTTCCGCCACTTTGCTTATTCGATTGAGCCAATCGCGTATAGTTGGGGGGTGAGTGGAGCCCCATAGCACAGGAAGACAGAGTCTGGCTGCGTTGATCATATGCATCGCTAGGGACTTGAAATATTGACTCCTAGGAATGGGGGTATGATGAAGCAGTAGCTGAGCAGCAGAGAAAACTATGGGCAAAGTGGTCACTGAAGTCACCAACCGGTGGACCTCCAGCCAGAATGGTTGAATAAGTGGACAGGACCACCAAATATGCAAGAAAGAGCCATCAGGTGTCCCACATCTCCAGCACACGTCAGGGACAGAAGAGTTAAACAGATGAAGTCTGGAGGGAGTACGATACCATCTAGTGGCTAATTTGTAGCCATTTTCCTGCGTCGAGACATTACTCGAGCAGGAGTGGGAGTACATAAAAATGCGGTCCCAATCCGACTCCGATAAATCCGTCTTTAGGTCTCTGTTCCACGCACGGCAAGAGGGGAAAGAAGTGCAAGTCCTGCTGTCCCCTAGGAGAGGATAAATCTCAGAGATCAAATGCGTCCGTGGTTCGGATTTAGAGCATAAGGATTCAAATGGAGTAACAGGGCGAGTCCAATTATGGCGGGATTTATGGAAAAGCAGGAAATGTCTAATCTGAAGAAAGGCCCAGAGAGGGAATTCGCGGATATTCAAGCTAACCTTCAGCTCCTGTAATGTTTTCACCTTGCCGGAGTGAAGAAAATGTTTTACTAGAATCTGATCGTGTGGCCAGTAATTTGATAAAAAATCCTTGTGCAACCCTGGGGGAAAATCTGGATTCAGGCGGAGCGACGTCAAGGGACTAGGAGAGTCTGAAACGGACGACGTTTTACAAGCCTTGCGGAAAACTTCTAACGTGGGACCTATCAAAGGATGGGAGAGGAGAACCTGAGGTGTGTGTTTCGGCAATAGCCAAGGGATCGATGGTAGGGGAGTGGGCGAAAAAGCCTTCTCCAAAAGGACCCAGTCTTTGGAAGCAGAATGAATGTGCCAGTCGACTATGCGGGAAAGATGACACGCCCAGTAATAGCGGTGTAGGTCAGGGAGCCCAATGCCCCCGCTGAGTTTGGGACGAGTTAGCTGAGAGAACGAGACCCGCGGACGCTTGTGATTCCATAAAAAGAATGAACATAGTTTCTTACAAGAAGCAAAGAATGTCATTGGAAGTAGAATTGGCAAAGTTTGGAAGAGATAGAGGAGACGCGGAAGTATATTCATTTTAATAATTGCAGCCCTACCAAACCAAGAGAAGCAAGGGCGATGCCACTTGTTTAGGTCTTCCTGTATGACTTTGAAAACCGGTAAGAAATTTTTGGCATAAAGGTCGTCCAGATTACGGGTGAGATGTATACCAAGATATGGAAGGGCATCCCTCACCCACTGAAATGGAAAATGAGACTCACAGAAGGAGACGAGATCAGTGGGAAGGGTTATGTTGAGGGCGAATGACTTTGAAAAATTAATTTTCAGATTCGACAAAAAGCGGAAAAAAGCAAAGTCTTTCAGCAAACGCGGTAGAGTAGTGCGAGGGTCAGCCAGAAAAAGAAGGATATCATCCGCATAAGCAGCAATTTTGTATTCTTTGTCTGCTATCCTGATCCCCTTAATATCTGGATTAGCGCGAAGTTGTCTCAAAAGAGGTTCAAGGGAAATGACGAACAAAAGCGGGATAGGGGGCAACCCTGACGAGTGCCATTTCCAAGGCGGAAAGGGTTGGATAAGTGTCCATTAACGCGAACTTGAGCTGTAGGGCCCGAGTATAGGGTCATAATAAAGTTCAGCATTTTCTCGCCCAGGCCCAAAGCTACCAGCGATCCCCGCAAATAATCCCAAGCAATCCTGTCAAAGGCCTTCTCAGCGTCCAATGAAAGGAAGAAGGCCGGAGAGTTTGATTTGCAAAGCCAGTGTTGGAGATTAAGGGCCTTGATAGTGTTGTCCCTTGCTTCTCTACCAGGGATAAATCCCACCTGATCCAAGTTAATGAGGGATGGGAGCAAAGGGAGAAGTCGGTTAGCAAGCATCTTTGCAAACAACTTAATATCCACATTCAGCAGGGAGATGGGTCTGTAATTAGACACCTGAGAGATATCTTTACCGCTTTTGGGGATGACGGAAATGTGTGCTTCCAACAGCCTATGGTGTGGCCCAGGGGACTGAGAAAGAGTATTGAAAGCGGAAAGAAATGGAGTACTCAGAATGTCCAGAAAGGATTTATAATAAGCCGCAGACAAGCCGTCAGGACCCGGACTTTTGCCCGCTTTCAACTGCCGTACTGCGCACTGCAATTCGCTTAAGGTCAGATCCTGGTCCAGCGATAAAACCGTCTCCTCAGAGAGAGCGTTTGGACCATGAAGACGAAGAAATTCAGAGATTAGGGACACTCTAGGCCTGTCAATGTGCATCGGGGGACGTTCTGGCGGAAGATTATAAAGGGACTTATAAAAATGTTCGAACTGAGAGGCAATATCAGGATTGGATGTGGCCATCACACCCCCAGGGCCTCTTATTTTATGTATAGTCATATGGGATCGTTTTTCCCGAAGGGCCCGAGCTAGAAACCTCCCGCTTTTATTGGCAAACTCATAATAAAGCTTTTGGGAGAGGATGAATCTTTTCTTGACCACTTTGCCCAGCTCAGTGAGAAGTTGCAAGCGAGCATTTGTGAGTTCCGAAAGAGTCGACGCAGCCAGAGTCTGTTTATGTGCCCTCTCCAGAGAGCGTATCCTATCTGTAAGTAGCTGCAAACGTTGCTGTCTGTCTTTCTTACGTCTCGTTGCTGCCGCTATAAGGCAACCCCGGATAACACATTTATGAGCTTCCCACTGCGTAAGGGGGGAGGTATCCGAAGAGCCATTTAAAGAGAAATATTCACGCAGATCAGAGCGAATGTCTTGTTCAATAGCACAATCTGCTAGAAGCGAGGCGTCTAAGCGCCATAGCTTCGAGCGAGCAAATTTCTCCGGGAGCCGCAAGGTTACGGTTATGGGGTGGTGATCGGAGAGGACCATCGGCTCTATAGAAGCAGCATGTAGAAATGGGAGGTCCGATTGTGACAGAAAAAGGTAATCAATCCTAGAATACTTATTGTGCGGCGGAGAAAAGAACGTGTAATCCTTAACAGTGGGGTGGAGTGTGCGCCAGGAGTCATGTAATTGCAAGTGTTGCAACTGCAAATGTATCTGCCTAAGGGCCTTAAAAGGCAAAAACGAACTGCCGGAGGAGGAGTCTAGCAATGGGTTTAATGGGACATTCAAGTCCCCCCCCAGTATCAGCATACCTGATTGAAACTCAGCCAAAGTAGCAGCAGTCATACGCATGACTGTTTGGTATTGGGAGCATAAATGTTGGCAAGTGTGATGGGTCTGTTGGAAAAAGAGCCCTTTACAAACAGATATCTGCCCTCCGGGTCAGCAAGGGAATCCTGTAGCACGAATGGAAGATGTCTGGCAAACAGGATAGCCACTCCTTTCGATTTAGCCAGTGGATTGGTGGCATGAAGAACAGTAGGGTATCTGAAGTTAAAAAGCTTGGGTATGGAGTCCCTGCGAAAATGCGTTTCCTGGAGGAGGAGTATATCCGCCTTTTGCTTATGCGCGTAAGAAAGCAACATAGATCGCTTTTCGGGAGTGTTCAAACCCTGAACATTGAGCGAAAGAATTTTTAAGGACAGCAGTCCCGCGTTAGAGGCGGGAGAAAGCATGACTGTCGAGCTTGTTCGCGGAAGCCTGCTGACAAAACTGCAAATGTACAGGGAGGGAGGAGAAAGAAAAAAAAAAAAATGGGGGGGGGGTGGAGTAGGAGAAGAGGGAGAGAAGTAAGGGGGTAGAGAGTGAGAAGAAAGAGAAGGAGAAAGAGAACTCCCAAGAGAGAAAAAAAAAGAGGGAGGAAAAAAAGGGGGGGAAAGTACTACACGGCTCGGGGAGAAGACCAGCTAGTCCACGTATGAAAGGAAAAGTACAGAAAGAAGGAGGGTAAATAGAAAAAGAGAAAAAAAAAAAAAATTTGAGCCAAAGAGAGAGAGAAAGAAGAAAGAAAAAAAAAAAAAAATCCTGCATGAGGACAGGGCAAATTATATCCGTATAAGAACAAAACCTACAGGCAGGACATGTAAAACAGTGGATCTGTGAGAGGCCGTAAGGAGTAATACAGGCTTATCAATTAAAGAAGCAATAATACAACATAACATATGAACAAATGCCATACAGGAAAAACAAATTACAATACAAAAACTGAGGTCAGGAGAGAACCCTAAAAAACAGTATACCCCAGCTTCAGGCATCCATACTACTCAGGATCCCCAGACTCAGTGCTAGAACTGTTATCCCGTGGAGACGAGCTCATCTAATTATTGCAAAATATGGAACGGATTCTACCAAAACCCCTGTGACACCCACGAGAATGAGCAGCACCTCTCCCACAACCAATGCTGAAAGGGGGGGGGGCACACCCCCAGGACTGGGGGGAAGCATAGAGCCCCAAAACAGCCGTAAGCGCTTACATAAAAGCGGGTCACAGGGGAGTACACCAACCGGCTCCGTGAGGCCTCAAACAAAGTGCGCAGAGGTGATGGTCATTAACGCGGCGTCGTTCAGAATGTAACAGGGCTCCCATCATTCCCCTGGCAGCAGCATTGTGAGGTAGATCCCTCTCCCCCCCGTCCCACCCCCCTTCCCCTAAATAACAACTACCCCTCATCAAAATCCCGTATCTAGTGCAGAACTCAAAAAGGATATCAGATGTAACCACGGGTATCATATAGAGCACAGGTCCGAAGCAGGAGCAGAGGCAACTCCCTCCGGTCAAACAGACCCCAAAAGGCTGCAAAAATCTTTCAGATGAAGCCGGGTCGCGGCCTGGGCTTGTAGTGCAGTACAAACTGGAAGGAGCCGGCCTTCCCGAGAGCTTTCACCAAACCGGAACGAGAGGAGCTGAAGACAGGAAGTGAACCGGGCACCCGAAAGGAGATAGAGACCCCTGCCGTGAGAGCAAGACCATTCTTCTGCAGTAGGCAATATATTGCGGGGAGATAGCTCCAGGATGTAATAGGCGCAGAGATCCATAGCAAGAGCAGTAGGCTTGTTAGAGCAAGGAGAATCCGCAAACCAATGGGGCGTATACCGGGTGTCGATCTTGAACAAGTCTCCTGACCTGTATGCTAATAAACATCACCCCAAAACCTGGGGAGGTGGCATATCAACATGGGTGACTAAAGCCTGCGGGAGCGACTGTAACGAGGCAACAGTAACCGTTGGGGCAAACCAGTAGAGCCCTACTCAAAGCAAAAGTAGCTGGCCAATCACAAATCAACAGGAAAACTTGAAAAACTGAGGCTGAAAGCCTGCTGGTGTAGCGGATCATCGGTTCTCGTGCCGAGGCTTCCTGTGCGCCGGGGAGGCCGTGGGACTGGAAGTGTCCATAGAGGCCCCTGCAGGGCATCGTGGAGGTGTCGAAGGGACCATCCGGTGCCGTCGCTGAGCAGGGTTAGGCCCGCCCGTTGCACCATTTTCAGCTCTCAGATCTGGGGCACGTGGCAACCTCATAGATCCGGTCCAATCGGGTAAGGCAATCGGAGGAATATCCAAAGCAGAGCAAAAAGATGGCAGTTCTTCAGGAACACGTAGGTTGAAATTATGGCCATTCACTTGAGCAGAAAGGCAGAACGGAAACCGCCATCTATAGGGGATGTTGTGCGTGCGGAGAGTATCCAATAGGGGGCGCAGCGCCCGCCTTTGTTGCAGTGTCAGATTGGATAGGTCCTGATATAGCTGTATCTCCGCCCCCTCATAAGCAAGATGTCTTCTCGCCCTGGCGCATTTGAGGATATCCTCTTTAAGCGGGTAACTTTCAAGACAGCAAATTATGTCCCTGGGGGGGTCTGTGTCTCCCCCCCTAGGACGGGTCGCCCGGTGTACACGTTCAATAGCAATCATGGTTGAAGGTGGGCGACCTAGGAGGTCATTAAAGATCGCTATTACCGCTTTAGGGACATCACAAGGTTCCACTGATTCAAGAAGGCCCCGTACCCTAATGTTGCGTCTGCGTCCACGATTGTCTAAATCCTCAATGTGTCTATAAAAATCTCGAATGGTCGACACGTGCAGCGCTGATTGTTGTTGTAAATCAGAAATTGCCGCCTGATTCTGCCTAGTATCCAGCTCCACCCGCTCCACCCTTGTGCCCATAGAGCGGATGTCATCCCTTAATTCAGTGAGGGCAGAGGTTAATGTAGTGGTTAAGGTGGACTTTATATCAGCTGCCACAGCCTGGAGGTCCCTTAATGATAGGGAATGTGTAGCAGAGGATGAATCCAGCTGTGGCACTGTGTCCAGCACAGCATATTCGGCTGTGCTTGCAGAGCCTGTGTCAGAGACTGCAGAGGGAGGGGGAGAGGGGGATGAAGCTGGAGGAGGAGAGGGCTGCGGCCCGTCTTTCAGCTGGGAGCGGAAGAGCTCCTTTATATGCCTCCCCTGTGTGTGCTGACCCCGCGGGGACCGCAATCTGGCCCCAGAGGGTGCCCTGTCGGTCTTCCCCATAGCAGAGGGGAGATGTCTCACCCGTCAGTGCAGAGCGGCAGCAAGGCAGGAACCGGCCGGCGGGAGCTCCGTGACTATGCGGCCATCCTCACTCGCGGCTCGGCCACGCCCCTAGATTTTATTTTTAGCCTTTTAAACGTATTGCCCATAGGAATATATTTTGCAGTGAGTGCACATGCGGTCTTTTTGAAGAGTCCAGCCAATCCCAGGTTTGGAGGCCCTGGTAGAGTGGTGGACTGCCCAATAAATATGGGAGAGTCAGGCTGACAGGGGTGTACTGAGGAGTGGAGTACTGAGGAGACTGTCGGTGCCTGGGAGGGGTCCCCTAGGTGTAGCAGGGGCCAGCCTCCAAGCTGGGCTCGAGCCAGCTCATGAGGATACATTCAGCAGTAAGGCGGGAATGGGATCGGGACCTGGAGCTGCAGGGATCAAAGAGGACAGAGTGAGCACAGCAGCACTCTCACACTCAGCAAGCTTTCTAAGGACAGCGCTGGGCTGGTAGTGTTTGCAGGCCGTGGAGCTCATACAGGGGGAGAGAAGACATCCCTACATAGAGTTTCAAGAAGTTAGGCTGATTTTTGAGGGGCTGCTAGTTCCTTGCCCATAACGGGCTGTTGCTACTAATCCGCAATGACTGACACTTTCAAGAAAAGAACAGTCCAGGATCTGCCTTTGTACATAGAAAGGAAGTGCCCCCCTTCCATTCATTCAAGCCAACTGGGCATCCCATAATACCTATTTCCCTATCCAAGCTGATTTTCCCTAATAAAACAACAAAACCAAGCTCATTGACTGGTCACTGTCTTTTGGATGCAAGTCTGTGATAGAAATACCTGTTGCTTGAACTGTACACAGAGACGCTTAGGGGCACACACAACACAGCGGCCCTGATGAGGCTGGTGCTACAAATGCAAATGACATTTTTAAGTACTTTCAAATTAAATTTGTCGAGTCGTTGAATGTACTGAGAATTTTCATATGAATGTTCACACACATGTTTGTTTGAAGAGCTGCTAGCGTGTGCCCAGCTTTACAGCAATGTTAAAGCTAAACTTACCTTTTCTTCAATGGTCCCTGTCCTCCTGATGCTGCCATCTTTTTCTGGGTGCCGGTCTGCAGCCGTCTTCACTGGCTGGTGTGAAATGACTGCACTCCTGCACATGCACAAGAGTCAGTCATCCCTGTGCCAGCAACGTAAGTTGAGCTGCACATGAGCAGCTCAGTTTCCATGCTGAGGGAGACACCAAGCAGACAGGTAGGTGTATTTTATTGCAGAAGAGACATTGCATGTCTCTTCTATAATAAAGACTCAGAATAGCTGATCGTGAAGTATTTTTCACTTATGTTTCTGATGTCTGTTTCTTGAAGCCTACAGGTTCAGCGTGTGCAGCAAAAACATTTTTGCACAGAGAGCAGTTATAGTGTATACATTTCTATTCTGCTCTGTCTTCTCCTGTCTCTCACATGTTTTGATAAAATTGTGACAGGATAAGGATGAAATGAAATATAGCAATGTATACATGCATTAATGCCTTTTTTTTAGATTAGTCTCCCTTGGGCTTTTTTCCTGGGTGGATATGTAAATAGCCTGTGCAGTTTCTATGACAGTCAGTGAAAAAAAACTATAGAAAAAGTACTAGAATTTGATGACTTGACAAAAAATTCAAAAAAGAAAAACATGTTTAAGGGAAGCAGCACAGCTCAGATGCCCTATATACAACCTTTTTTTAAATATAATCTTTATTTATAAAAAACATATGTTTACAAGAGTGCATACATAAAAGTAGGAGTATAAAAAAAAAAGGCATTCAAGTGGGTGCAGAAATCCTAGTGCGATTAACAATTGTCTGCAACACATCATATACAATATACAGCTAAAGAACCAACAATTACGATGGCAACACTTCAGATCTCTAAAGAGAGAGATACATATGATGAGTGCACCCAAGGAGAATAGCATCTCAAAAGGCAGACTGGGTTAGAAGTTAAGCAATAAAGCCCAACAGGGGCCGCAGAGCTGCCATTGTAAGTCCGTCAATCACCTAGATGACTGAATGGATGTACGAGAAGGTACGAGTAGGAAAGGAGTCATAAAAGAGAAAACATAACAGAAAAAAAAAACAAAAAACAAAAACTATAAACATAAGCAGTACGTGGATGCAGCAGTATGAGAACTAAACCCAGGTGCATGAATCATCACAATGCACATAGAACATATAACAAATGGAAGTACCCGCTAACAGATCACTTAGCAAGGCTCTGACAGAGTAGGGCCCGGTGGAGAAAACATTGGCAAATGTAGGCAAAGGAAATTAGGTCCCTGATTGCCCCTAGCTATACTGAATCTAAACCGCCCAAATAGAACAAAACTGTTCATATTTATCTTCGCATTTGGCCATGCATTCTCAGCATCCAATATATTAGTCACCAATCTTACCCACTCCATCCGACTAGGAACTTGGGGTTTCTTCCAGTATACCAGAATTAAGCACTGAGCTGCATCGAGGAGGTGAGGCAAAATACACTTCCTATAATAGCCTAGATCAGTGGTGGGCAACCTTTTTTTTCAACTGAGCCAAATCTCACCAAAACCACGATTGAAATTTATTTTGAGAGCCACATTTTTAAAACTGAACATACATCTCCCATATAGTAATTCATCCCCCATAGTAATTCATCCCCCATATAGTAATTCATCCCCCATAGAGTAATTCATCCCCCATATAGTAATTCATCCCCCATATAGTAATTCATCCCCCATAGTAATTCATCCCCCATATAGCAATTCATCCCCCATAGCAATTCATCCCCCATATAGTAATTCATCCCCCATATAGTAATTCATCCCCCATATAGTAATTCATCCCCCATATTAATTCACCCCCCATAGTAATTCATCCCCCATATAGTAATTCATCCCCCATAGTAATTCATCCCCCCATAGTAATTCATCCCCCATAGTAATTCATCCCCCATATAGTAATTCATCCCCCATATAGTAATTCATCCCCCATAGTAATTCATCCCCCATATAGTAATTCATCCCCCATAGTAATTCATCCCCCATATAGTAATTCATCCCCCATAGTAATTCATCCCCCCTATAGTAATTCATCTCCCATATAGTAATTCATCTCCCATATAGTAATTCATCCCCCATATAGTAATTCATCCCCCATATAGTAAGTCCCCCATATAGTAAGTCCCCCATATAGTAAGTCCCCCCCCATATAGTAAGTCCCCCATATAGTAATTCATCCCCCATATAGTAAGTCCCCCATATAGTAAGTCCCCCCCATATAGTAAGTCCCCCCCCATATAGTAAGTCCCCCATATAGTAATTCATCCCCCATATAGTAAGTCCCCCCCATATAGTAAGTCCCCCCATATAGTAAGTCCCCCATATAGTAATTCATCCCCCATATAGTAAGTCCCCCCTGTGTCAATTCACTTACCTTTGCTCCGCGCGTTCCTCTCGCCGTGCTTCCCGCGCCGTTCTGGTCTTCAGGGCGGACTGTGAGAGGAGAGGAGTTCGTCACGCTGCCCCGCCTACTCCTGGCTGCCCCGCCTACATCCTGACAGCTGCAGAGTCCTGACTTTTGGGGCGGCCGCCCGAGAGGAGGGAGGGGAGCGGGCGGCCGTCCGAGAGGAGGGAGGGGAGGGGAGGTGAGGGGGCGGCCGCCTTGCACACGCCCGTCCGAGAGGAGGGAGAGGAGGGAGGGGAGCGGGCGCCCGGCACACAGAAGAGCCGCATTTAAGCTTGTAAAGAGCCGCATGTGGCTCGCGAGCCGTGGCTTGCCGACCACTGGCCTAGATTGTAAGCTCGAAAAAGCAGGGCCCTCGAACCCTTATGTATTATATTGTTACTGTCTTGTCTCATGTTCTGTCCCCCTTGCTACTGTACAGCGCTGAGCAAACCCTTTGGCGCTATATAAATACTGTATAATAATAATATAATAATAGCCAGGAGGAATATGCAGCAAAAGATGGATTGGCACATCAGGCACATCAATACCTAGAATAAGTTTGATTTGGGCTCTAATGTCAGAAGGGGCGAAGCTTTGGGCACTCCCACCAAATATGTAGGAAAGTGCCACATTGGCCACAGTCTCTCCAGCAGGTGCTAGACTGAGAAGGGTAAATCACTGCCAATTTGGAGGGCACCAGCGCGTTAGCAGCTTATAATTGTTTTCCTGTATTCTCATATTGACAGAGCTGGAGTGGATCAGCCGATAGAGATGCTCAAGCTGAATCTCAGAAAAATCATGGTGCAAGTCTCTCTCCAACTCACAAATAAAAAAAGACTTACTAAGCGGTGATACAGTTTTTAGCATTTTATACAGTACCGAGCTAGAGTAGTAGCACATAACTTCTCAAAAGGAGTAAGGGTGGATGGAGGGCAAAGTTTTGGTGCCAAACTATGCATGAAGTAATGAATTTGCCTATAGTACCAGGCATCCATTGGAACGCTCCCATATCACTCCCTCAAGGCTTCCAATAAAAAAAGTCCCTTCTTTTGAAAACCTTGCCGCATCTCACCTCCCCATCCAAAGATAACATCCTAAAAAAGAAGTGTTCTCCTGGTTTGAACCAGGGGAAGCCCCGAAGAGCTGCGATTGGGGAAAACAGGGGGGATAACTGTCCTTGCACATTCAAAGCATCCCATAAGTATAAGGTGTGCATAGTAGTGGGGGAGACGAGACCAGTCAGGCCCTGGTGAGCATGAGAAAGATTGTGCCCTGCCAAGAATTTCTCTAGGGGCACCTAGAGTTTTGTTTTCATGTGATGATGCCAGTCTAGGATTCGTTGGAGAGTTATGGCTTCATAATACGTGTGAATAGACTGCGGAGACTTAGGAAAAATTAACTAAGAAGGGATATGGGTATCATTTGTAAGTAAAATAGAGACTATGGAGATTCATTTTCAAGATGTTCATGCGGCCCATCCACATAAAGAAAGTCCAATCAAAATTGGTTAGGACAGTGCAGACAGCAGTCAACAAAGGGGCATAGTTAGCCCAATAAAGCTGTGTACAATCACTAGTTAGGCGAATACCTAAGTATTTCAAGGAGCTCTTGCACCAAGAGAAAGAAAAGGAACTTTGCACCTGTGTATGCAGGGCCAAAGGCACAATAATCGTCAGTATTTCAGATTTGCTGTAATTGATCTTGAAATGGGAGTTTGCAAAGTCTGGAAAGTCTGCAGTTCAGCTAGTATATTCAGCAAGAAGGTCAGTGGATCTGTCACATAGAACAGGACATCATCAAAGTTTATGTTCTGAGGTGTCCACACGAACCCCCTTTATATTTAGGTTCAGATGGATTTAATTTATTAAAAATTCCAGAGTCAGTACAAAAATGAGGGGAGACAGGGGCCAACCTTGCCATAACCCATTTCTAATTGAAAATGGGCATGAGAGGGTGCCATTGACCTCGACCCAGGCCTCCAGAGAGTTGTAGAGTGCCGCTATCCACTGGAGCATATGAGGCCCCAACCCCGGGCTATCCAGTCCATCCTGTCAAACACTTTTTCAGGAAAGAAACAAACAGGGCGGCTTGCTGTCCCATGCGTTCACCCAGTGTATAATTTTAATAGCCCTGTTGGACTTGTCCTTGGCCTCCCTGCCTTTCACAAAGCTTGTTTGATCTGGATCAACAACCACAGGTATTAAGTGTTTCAATCGATTCACCAGGATTTTGGTAATTTGGGTATATGAGTGCCTGTCACTAAAGCGTTAAAGTAAATACACATGGGGGAGGCAAGCAGCGGTGAAAATTTCCAGTAGTAGGCATTCGTGAAGCTTTGTGGGAGACGTAGCGTAGCCGGGCTCAGATTCACATCTCCAATAGAGAAGACAGTTCCATACAAAGTCAGTGAAGCTCCCAGGCAATGTCTGGGGTATCCCAGCGGTAATGTTGTGAATTTGGGGCATACACAGTGGTAAAAGTGAATTTACGGTAAAAAATAATGCTTTTGAGAAAAACACACCGGCCATTGGGATCGGACTGATGAGCAAAGGGAACAAATGGGCAATTGTGTACAGCAATAGCCACCCCCTTAGATTTAGATCCCAGGGAGTTACTAAGATACCATTAATTAAAAAGGTGAGTAGGGAGATGGGGTACTGAATCCTGTTGAAAGTGAGTCTCCTGCAACAGCAGGGCATATGCCCCCAGTTGTTTGACCTCAAACCACAGTTTATTACACTTGCAAGGAGAGTCAAGACCATGTACATTATATGAAACTACCTTAATGGACGCCATGATGATGGAGAGATAAGAGATGTGAAAATGGGACACCCGACGGAGGGAGAACTGCACTATGCTAATCAATATCCTCAAAATAAACAACATATTAAGAACAAGGAACACAGTAGGAGAAACAAAAAGACAAGGATAACAACTCTTGCAAAATGGGAAAATGCACCCCCTCACAGAAGGCCAACTGTATACCTAGAACTGGCCCCTAGAGAGCCACCAACCTGAGCACCACTCCATACGGAGGTGACCATCAAGGCAAGTGTGTCCACTCAGTGAAATACACTCAGAACTGAGCAGGCCTACTGGGGTAGCGTGGAAAGACAGAAAGGCTAGAGTTGTAAGCTCCACCACAATCCTCACAATCATGGTACCTTTCAGAACCAAGTACACAAAAAGTGAAATTTTTATCATTATGGTTTGCATATTACAACAGAGGTGTATGTGGGATAAAATCAGGAAGATGAAGAGGGGAAAAGGGATAGAGGTAGATAGTGGCAGAGGGGATGGGAAAGGGAGGGGAAGAGGAGGTGAGGGGAGAAAGGGCAAAAAGGTATGAGGGAAGGCAAAAGGCGGGCCTCAATAAACTAGTAAAGGCCCGATAAAGCAGACCAAAGCTCAACTAGCAATAAAGTGATCAGTATCTGGCTTAAAAGTACACCTGAAAGCAAAAAAGAGAAGGCCTCATAAACAAGTGTTTCCACTACATAAAACTAGCCAAAAAGTCACTGCGGAGGTATGGTAAATAGAAAGTAATAAGGGAGAATCAGGAGTCCAAGGAGCAAGACGATCCGATCACAAGCAGATTGCTGGGGTTGCGAGCAGGTCAGAATCGGGATGCCTACGGAGGAGCGCCAGTCCAGAATATCCACAACAGGCAGCTGTAGCAGAAACAAAAAGTGAGGGAGATCATCCTTGTCCTGAAAAATGTATTGCTGGCCATCCTTATCCATAGACAGGCTAAAGGGGAAGCCCCAACGATAGGAGAGGTCTGCATCCCTGAGGGCTTCAAGGCATGGTTTCAGGGTCCTACTCTGCATCAACATGTGGCAGGATAAGTCTGTATACAAAGACAGCTTGGCCCTGTCAAAATCAAAGTAGGGAGTGCCCCTCATTTGGTACATGAAACGTTCTTTCACGACATATTTGTGGAGCTTAAAAATAATGTCCTGAGGTTTAACCAGATCTTGCGAAGGTGGTGTGAGTGCCCTGTAGGCCTTGTCAATCTCAATGTTGTCCAGAGCCTCACAGTCTAAAGTCTCCTTGAAAATGCCTTGCAATGTGGGGACTATGTCCCTGGGAGCTGTGGCTTCTGGAAGGCTCCATATGTCACTATTGGATCAGCAGCTCCTATTTTGATAATCATCCAACTGACTAAGCAGAGAGTCAATCTGCTTGTCTTGGGCAATGCATTTGTCCTTAAGTGCCTGCAGAGAGGAGATAATCTCCTTCAATTTGGTTTTGAGGATCTCCACTCTGCCTACCAATTGTTTAGTCCTAGCTTGCAAATGTTCGATATTCTGCCTGAAGGCTTTCTGTACCTGGCCCGTGAATGTCTTCAGGTTATCCTTAATGGGGAGAGACCAGAGCAGAGGTCTCGATCCCCCAGTACTCCCCCTATTTCAGAGCCCCTATCTTGTGTGTCAGAGCTGCAAGAAGAGATGGGAAATGTGAAGAAGACTTTCACCAACCTTGGAGATGGGAACATTCAGGAGGCTGCTGTGTGGTAGACAACTCTGCACTTGGCAACATCTTGCACAGCATGGTGGGCTCCCTCCAGCTTTAAAGAAAGTAACTGTTGATCAAGCTGGATCGTGGTCTCAGGGTGTGCTGTAGCTGCAGGAAAGTCTACGATTTGGGGGACATCGCCTGGCAGGTAGAAGTCTACAGGGGAGTTGCTGCGGGTTCTTTAGGAGAAGCTGAACTCAAGCAGAACATAGCCTCATGCTCTCATTCCGAAGCCACACCCTATGTAATCTTATCTATTAATCCAGGACCCTGCTCTAAACAATCCTAAATGGTCCCCTCACTGTATAGCAGACCCATTCAAATGCCTTAAATTTGCTTACCTATGTGTAGCGGTTTATGTGCCTGTGATGAGATGTTCTCCATTTCTCCTTCACAACACACTGCAAAGTTGTCATTGATTTTTACACAAACATCAAGTTTATGAAGGTGTGACCTAAGCACCTCACTGACCATCTATGTAAATATCTCCCTCCCTGTTTCTCCAGTTTACAGGTCAAATTAAGCAGGGAGAGAGGAGAGTAGGAAGTTGATTAAAGACTTAATTTTTTATAAACCAGCACCAGCTGCCCCCAACCTCAGTGAAATATATACTGTACATACAACTTACTAGAGTAGGCTCAAAATGAATAGAAATAAAAACTCTTTCTCCCTCTCAAACCTAGTTGTTCTAATATATATATTGTATATATATATATATATATATATATATATATATATATATATACACACACACACCGATCAGCTATATCTTTATGACTAGAGATGAGCGAAGTATTCAAAAATTCGATTCGACTGATTCGGCGAATTCATGGAAAAATTTCGATTCGAGTCGAATATATTCGCTGTGAATTTAACTTAAAAAAGGGTGTTTCTAGGCTTCAGAGAGACTTAATATTAGTGCTGAACACTGTACCTTTAATTTAAATGCCCTTGGAGTCTGCTGGGGAAGAGAAATAATACTGTCAGTCAGTATGACATGCAGATGAGTGCCGTCGATCTTAGAATCACCGCACACTTCACTCATTTGGGCAGTCACGGGGCCAAAACCAGAGTGTGGAGCCACAGTGTGGCGGTGGAGGCAGCAGCAATGGGAGGCCATACAGCACCCTATGACAAAAATGGAAACCACCAGCAGTGTGAGGAGACCTGAAAGTGGCACATGGCAGAGTGTGGCGATAGAGACAGCAGCAATGGGAGGCCGTACAGGGACCCATGACACACTCTGGACCTGGCAGCAGCATGAGGAGGCGGTACAGGGGCCCATGGCAGATTACGGGCCTGGCAGCAGCATGAGGAGTCGGTACGGGGGCCCATGGCAGATTACGGGCCTGGCAGCAGCAATGGGAGGCCGTACAGGGACCCATGACACACTCTGGACCTGGCAGCAGCATGGGGAGGCGGTACAGGGGCCCATGACAGATTACGGGCCTGGCAGCAGCATGAGGAGTCGGTACGGGGGCCCATGACACACTCTGGACCTGGCAGCAGCATGAGGAGGCGGTACAGGGGCGCATGACAGATTACGAGCCTGGCAGCAGCAACTTGGACAGGAGGACGTTCAGCTTCTGCACCGTCTGGTGCGTGCTCGCAAACTGTTGTCTCTTGGAAACGGATTCCAAGAAAGACTGCTGACGGAATCCGTGAAGAGGAGTAGCAGGAGAAGGAGCATCTGAACGAGCAGAATATGCCAACAAGCGACAACAGGGGCCCATGACAGATTACGGGCCTGGCAGCAGCATGAGGAGTCGGTACGGGGGCCCATGGCAGATTAGGGGCCTGGCAGCAGCTATGGGAGGCCCGTAATCTGCCAGCACCCTATGACAAAAAATGGAACCCACCAGCAGTGTGAGGAGACCTGAAAGTGGCACATGGCAGAGTGTGGCGATGGAGACAGCAGCAATGGGAGGCCGTACAGGGACCCATGAGAGACTCTGGACCTGGCAGCAGCATGAGGAGGCGGTATATAGGGGCCTATGGCAGATTAGGGTCCTGGCAGCAGCTATAGGAGGCCCATAATCTGCCAGCACCCTATGTCAAAAAATTCAACACACCAGCAGTGTGAGGAGACCTGAAAGTGGCACATGGCATGAGACACTGTGGACCTGGCAGCAGCATGAGGAGGCGGTATATAGGGGCCCATGGCAGATTAGGGGCCTGGCAGCAGCTATGGGAGGCCCGTAATCTGCCAGCACCCTATGTCAAAAAATTCTACACACCAGCAGTGTGTGAGGAGACCTGAAAGTGGCACATGGCAGAGTGTGGCGATGGAGACAGCAGCAATGGGAGGCCGTACAGGGACCCATGAGAGACTCTGGACCTGGCAGCAGCATGAGGAGGCGGTATATAGGGGCCTATGGCAGATTAGGGGCCTGGCAGCAGCTATGGGAGGCCCGTAATCTGCCAGCACCCTATGTCAAAAAATTCTACACACCAGCAGTGTGTGAGGAGACCTGAAAGTGGCACATGGCAGAGTGTGGCGATAGAGACAGCAGCAATGGGAGGCCGTACAGGGACCCATGAGAGACCCTGGACTTGGCAGCAGCATGAGGAGGCGGTATAGGGGCCCATGGCAGATTAGGGGCCTGGCAGCAGCAATGGGAGGCCCGTAATCTGCCAGCACCCTATGTCAAAAAATTCTACACACCAGCAGTGTGTGAGGAGACCTGAAAGTGGCACATGGCAGAGTGTGGCGATGGAGACAGCAGCAATGGGAGGCCGTACAGGGACCCATGAGAGACTCTGGACCTGGCAGCAGCATGAGGAGGCGGTATATAGGGGCATATGGCAGATTAGGGGCCTGGCAGCAGCTATAGGAGGCCCGTAATCTGCCAGCACCCTATGTCAAAAAATTCTACACACCAGCAGTGTGAGGAGACCTGAAAGTGGCACATGGCAGAGTGTGGCGATGGAGACAGCAGCAATGGGAGGCCGTACAGGGAACCATGAGAGACTCTGGACCTGGCAGCAGCATGAGGAGGCGGTATATAGGGGCCTATGGCAGATTAGGGGCCTGGCAGCAGCTATAGGAGGCCCATAATCTGCCAGCACCCTATGTCAAAAAATTCTACACACCAGCAGTGTGAGGAGACCTGAAAGTGGCACATGGCAGAGTGTGGCGATGGAGACAGCAGCAATGGGAGGCCGTACAGGGACCCATGAGAGACTCTGGACCTGGCAGCAGCATGAGGAGGCGGTATATAGGGGCCTATGGCAGATTAGGGGCCTGGCAGCAGCTATGGGAGGCCCGTAATCTGCCAGCACCCTATGTCAAAAAATTCTACACACCAGCAGTGTGTGAGGAGACCTGAAAGTGGCACATGGCAGAGTGTGGCGATGGAGACAGCAGCAATGGGAGGCCGTACAGGAACCCATGAGAGACCCTGGACTTGGCAGCAGCATGAGGAGGCGGTATAGGGGCCCATGGCAGATTAGGGGCCTGGCAGCAGCAAAGGGAGGCCCGTAATCTGCCAGCACCCTATGTCAAAAAATTCTACACACCAGCAGTGTGTGAGGAGACCTGAAAGTGGCACATGGCAGAGTGTGGCAATGGAGACAGCAGCAATGGGAGGCCGTACAGGGACCCATGAGAGACTCTGGACCTGGCAGCAGCATGAGGAGGCGGTATATAGGGGCCTATGGCAGATTAGGGGCCTGGCAGCAGCTATGGGAGGCCCGTAATCTGCCAGCACCCTATGTCAAAAAATTCTACACACCAGCAGTGTGAGGAGACCTGAAAGTGGCACATGGCAGAGTGTGGCGATGGAGACAGCAGCAATGGGAGGCCGTACAGGGACCCATGAGAGACTCTGGACCTGGCAGCAGCATGAGGAGGCGGTATATAGGGGCCTATGGCAGATTAAGGGCCTGGCAGCAGCTATAGGAGGCCCGTAATCTGCCAGCACCCTATGTCAAAAAATTCTACACACTAGCAGTGTGAGGAGACCTGAAAGTGGCACATGGCAGAGTGTGGCGATGGAGACAGCAGCAATGGGAGGCCGTACAGGGACCCATGAGAGACTCTGGACCTGGCAGCAGCATGAGGAGGCGGTATATAGGGGCCTATGGCAGATTAGGGGCCTGGCAGCAGCTATGGGAGGCCCGTAATCTGCCAGCACCCTATGTCAAAAAATTCTACACACCAGCAGTGTGAGGAGACCTGAAAGTGGCACATGGCAGAGTGTGGCGATGGAGACAGCAGCAATGGGAGGCCGTACAGGGACCCATGAGAGACTCTGGACCTGGCAGCAGCATGAGGAGGCGGTATATAGGGGCCTATGGCAGATTAGGGGCCTGGCAGCAGCTATGGGAGGCCCGTAATCTGCCAGCACCCTATGTCAAAAAATTCTACACACCAGCAGTGTGTGAGGAGACCTGAAAGTGGCACATGGCAGAGTGTGGCGATGGAGACAGCAGCAATGGGAGGCCGTACAGGGACCCATGAGAGACCCTGGACTTGGCAGCAGCATGAAAAGGCGGTATAGGGGCCCATGGCAGATTAAAGGCCTGGCAGCAGCAATGGGAGGCCCGTAATCTGCCAGCACTCTATGTCAAAAAATTCTACACACCAGCAGTGTGTGAGGAGACCTGAAAGTGGCACATGGCAGAGTGTGGCGATGGAGACAGCAGCAATGGGAGGCCGTACAGGGACCCATGAGAGACTCTGGACCTGGCAGCAGCATGAGGAGGCGGTATATAGGGGCCTATGGCAGATTAGGGGCCTGGCAGCAGCTATGGGAGGCCCGTAATCTGCCAGCACCCTATGTCAAAAAATTCTACACACCAGCAGTGTGAGGAGACCTGAAAGTGGCACATGGCAGAGTGTGGCGATGGAGACAGCAGCAATGGGAGGCCGTACAGGGACCCATGAGAGACTCTGGACCTGGCAGCAGCATGAGGAGGCGGTATATAGGGGCCTATGGCAGATTAGGGGCCTGGCAGCAGCTATGGGAGGCCCGTAATCTGCCAGCACCCTATGTCAAAAAATTCTACACACCAGCAGTGTGTGAGGAGACCTGAAAGTGGCACATGGCAGAGTGTGGCGATGGAGACAGCAGCAATGGGAGGCCGTACAGGGACCCATGAGAGACTCTGGACCTGGCAGCAGCATGAGGAGGCGGTATATAGGGGCCTATGGCAGATTAGGGTCCTGGCAGCAGCTATAGGAGGCCCATAATCTGCCAGCACCCTATGTCAAAAAATTCAACACACCAGCAGTGTGAGGAGACCTGAAAGTGGCACATGGCATGAGACACTGTGGACCTGGCAGCAGCATGAGGAGGCGGTATATAGGGGCCCATGGCAGATTAGGGGCCTGGCAGCAGCTATGGGAGGCCCGTAATCTGCCAGCACCCTATGTCAAAAAATTCTACACACCAGCAGTGTGTGAGGAGACCTGAAAGTGGCACATGGCAGAGTGTGGCGATGGAGACAGCAGCAATGGGAGGCCGTACAGGGACCCATGAGAGACTCTGGACCTGGCAGCAGCATGAGGAGGCGGTATATAGGGGCCTATGGCAGATTAGGGGCCTGGCAGCAGCTATGGGAGGCCCGTAATCTGCCAGCACCCTATGTCAAAAAATTCTACACACCAGCAGTGTGTGAGGAGACCTGAAAGTTGCACATGGCAGAGTGTGGCGATAGAGACAGCAGCAATAGGAGGCCGTACAGGGACCCATGAGAGACCCTGGACTTGGCAGCAGCATGAGGAGGCGGTATAGGGGCCCATGGCAGATTAGGGGCCTGGCAGCAGCAATGGGAGGCCCGTAATCTGCCAGCACCCTATGTCAAAAAATTCTACACACCAGCAGTGTGTGAGGAGACCTGAAAGTGGCACATGGCAGAGTGTGGCGATGGAGACAGCAGCAATGGGAGGCCGTACAGGGACCCATGAGAGACTCTGGACCTGGCAGCAGCATGAGGAGGCGGTATATAGGGGCCTATGGCAGATTAGGGGCCTGGCAGCAGCTATGGGAGGCCCGTAATCTGCCAGCACCCTATGTCAAAAAATTCTACACACCAGCAGTGTGTGAGGAGACCTGAAAGTGGCACATGGCAGAGTGTGGCGATGGAGACAGCAGCAATGGGAGGCCGTACAGGGAACCATGAGAGACTCTGGACCTGGCAGCAGCATGAGGAGGCGGTATATAGGGGCCTATGGCAGATTAGGGGCCTGGCAGCAGCTATGGGAGGCCCGTAATCTGCCAGCACCCTATGTCAAAAAATTCTACACACCAGCAGTGTGTGAGGAGACCTGAAAGTGGCACATGGCAGAGTGTGGCGATGGAGACAGCAGCAATGGGAGGCCGTACAGGGACCCATGAGAGACCCTGGACTTGGCAGCAGCATGGGGAGGCGGTATAGGGGCCCATGGCAGATTAGGGGCCTGGCAGCAGCAATGGGAGGCCCGTAATCTGCCAGCACCCTATGTCAAAAAATTCTACACACCAGCAGTGTGTGAGGAGACCTGAAAGTGGCACATGGCAGAGTGTGGCGATGGAGACAGCAGCAATGGGAGGCCGTACAGGGACCCATGAGAGACTCTGGACCTGGCAGCAGCATGAGGAGGCGGTATATAGGGGCCTATGGCAGATTAGGGGCCTGGCAGCAGCTATAGGAGGCCCGTAATCTGCCAGCACCCTATGTCAAAAAATTCTACACACCAGCAGTGTGAGGAGACCTGAAAGTGGCACATGGCAGAGTGTGGCGATGGAGACAGCAGCAATGGGAGGCCGTACAGGGAACCATGAGAGACTCTGGACCTGGCAGCAGCATGAGGAGGCGGTATATAGGGGCCTATGGCAGATTAGGGGCCTGGCAGCAGCTATAGGAGGCCCGTAATCTGCCAGCACCCTATGTCAAAAAATTCTACACACCAGCAGTGTGAGGAGACCTGAAAGTGGCACATGGCAGAGTGTGGCGATGGAGACAGCAGCAATGGGAGGCCGTACAGGGACCCATGAGAGACTCTGGACCTGGCAGCAGCATGAGGAGGCGGTATATAGGGGCCTATGGCAGATTAGGGGCCTGGCAGCAGCTATGGGAGGCCCGTAATCTGCCAGCACCCTATGTCAAAAAATTCTACACACCAGCAGTGTGTGAGGAGACCTGAAAGTGGCACATGGCAGAGTGTGGCGATGGAGACAGCAGCAATGGGAGGCCGTACATGGACCCATGAGAGACCCTGGACTTGGCAGCAGCATGAGGAGGCGGTATAGGGGCCCATGGCAGATTAGGGGCCTGGCAGCAGCAATGGGAGGCCCGTAATCTGCCAGCACCCTATGTCAAAAAATTCTACACACCAGCAGTGTGTGAGGAGACCTGAAAGTGGCACATGGCAGAGTGTGGCGATGGAGACAGCAGCAATGGGAGGCCGTACAGGGACCCATGAGAGACTCTGGACCTGGCAGCAGCATGAGGAGGCGGTATATAGGGGCCTATGGCAGATTAGGGGCCTGGCAGCAGCTATGGGAGGCCCGTAATCTGCCAGCACCCTATGTCAAAAAATTCTACACACCAGCAGTGTGTGAGGAGACCTGAAAGTGGCACATGGCAGAGTGTGGCGATGGAGACAGCAGCAATGGGAGGCCGTACAGGGACCCATGAGAGACCCTGGACTTGGCAGCAGCATGAGGAGGCGGTATAGGGGCCCATGGCAGATTAGGGGCCTGGCAGCAGCAATGGGAGGCCCGTAATCTGCCAGCACCCTATGTCAAAAAATTCTACACACCAGCAGTGTGTGAGGAGACCTGAAAGTGGCACATGGCAGAGTGTGGCGATGGAGACAGCAGCAATGGGAGGCCGTACAGGGACCCATGAGAGACTCTGGACCTGGCAGCAGCATGAGGAGGCGGTATATAGGGGCCTATGGCAGATTAGGGGCCTGGCAGCAGCTATGGGAGGCCCGTAATCTGCCAGCACCCTATGTCAAAAAATTCTACACACCAGCAGTGTGTGAGGAGACCTGAAAGTGGCACATGGCAGAGTGTGGCGATAGAGACAGCAGCAATGGGAGGCCGTACAGGGACCCATGAGAGACCCTGGACTTGGCAGCAGCATGAGGAGGCGGTATAGGGGCCCATGGCAGATTAGGGGCCTGGCAGCAGCAATGGGAGGCCCGTAATCTGCCAGCACCCTATGTCAAAAAATTCTACACACCAGCAGTGTGTGAGGAGACCTGAAAGTGGCACATGGCAGAGTGTGGCGATGGAGACAGCAGCAATGGGAGGCCGTACAGGGACCCATGAGAGACTCTGGACCTGGCAGCAGCATGAGGAGGCGGTATATAGGGGCCTATGGCAGATTAGGGGCCTGGCAGCAGCTATGGGAGGCCCGTAATCTGCCAGCACCCTATGTCAAAAAATTCTACACACCAGCAGTGTGTGAGGAGACCTGAAAGTGGCACATGGCAGAGTGTGGCGATGGAGACAGCAGCAATGGGAGGCCGTACAGGGAACCATGAGAGACTCTGGACCTGGCAGCAGCATGAGGAGGCGGTATATAGGGGCCTATGGCAGATTAGGGGCCTGGCAGCAGCTATAGGAGGCCCGTAATCTGCCAGCACCCTATGTCAAAAAATTCTACACACCAGCAGTGTGAGGAGACCTGAAAGTGGCACATGGCAGAGTGTGGCGATGGAGACAGCAGCAATGGGAGGCCGTACAGGGACCCATGAGAGACTCTGGACCTGGCAGCAGCATGAGGAGGCGGTATATAGGGGCCTATGGCAGATTAGGGGCCTGGCAGCAGCTATGGGAGGCCCGTAATCTGCCAGCACCCTATGTCAAAAAATTCTACACACCAGCAGTGTGTGAGGAGACCTGAAAGTGGCACATGGCAGAGTGTGGCGATGGAGACAGCAGCAATGGGAGGCCGTACATGGACCCATGAGAGACCCTGGACTTGGCAGCAGCATGAGGAGGCGGTATAGGGGCCCATGGCAGATTAGGGGCCTGGCAGCAGCAATGGGAGGCCCGTAATCTGCCAGCACCCTATGTCAAAAAATTCTACACACCAGCAGTGTGTGAGGAGACCTGAAAGTGGCACATGGCAGAGTGTGGCGATGGAGACAGCAGCAATGGGAGGCCGTACAGGGACCCATGAGAGACTCTGGACCTGGCAGCAGCATGAGGAGGCGGTATATAGGGGCCTATGGCAGATTAGGGGCCTGGCAGCAGCTATGGGAGGCCCGTAATCTGCCAGCACCCTATGTCAAAAAATTCTACACACCAGCAGTGTGTGAGGAGACCTGAAAGTGGCACATGGCAGAGTGTGGCGATGGAGACAGCAGCAATGGGAGGCCGTACAGGGACCCATGAGAGACCCTGGACTTGGCAGCAGCATGAGGAGGCGGTATAGGGGCCCATGGCAGATTAGGGGCCTGGCAGCAGCAATGGGAGGCCCGTAATCTGCCAGCACCCTATGTCAAAAAATTCTACACACCAGCAGTGTGTGAGGAGACCTGAAAGTGGCACATGGCAGAGTGTGGCGATGGAGACAGCAGCAATGGGAGGCCGTACAGGGACCCATGAGAGACTCTGGACCTGGCAGCAGCATGAGGAGGCGGTATATAGGGGCCTATGGCAGATTAGGGGCCTGGCAGCAGCTATGGGAGGCCCGTAATCTGCCAGCACCCTATGTCAAAAAATTCTACACACCAGCAGTGTGTGAGGAGACCTGAAAGTGGCACATGGCAGAGTGTGGCGATAGAGACAGCAGCAATGGGAGGCCGTACAGGGACCCATGAGAGACCCTGGACTTGGCAGCAGCATGAGGAGGCGGTATAGGGGCCCATGGCAGATTAGGGGCCTGGCAGCAGCAATGGGAGGCCCGTAATCTGCCAGCACCCTATGTCAAAAAATTCTACACACCAGCAGTGTGTGAGGAGACCTGAAAGTGGCACATGGCAGAGTGTGGCGATGGAGACAGCAGCAATGGGAGGCCGTACAGGGACCCATGAGAGACTCTGGACCTGGCAGCAGCATGAGGAGGCGGTATATAGGGGCCTATGGCAGATTAGGGGCCTGGCAGCAGCTATGGGAGGCCCGTAATCTGCCAGCACCCTATGTCAAAAAATTCTACACACCAGCAGTGTGTGAGGAGACCTGAAAGTGGCACATGGCAGAGTGTGGCGATGGAGACAGCAGCAATGGGAGGCCGTACAGGGAACCATGAGAGACTCTGGACCTGGCAGCAGCATGAGGAGGCGGTATATAGGGGCCTATGGCAGATTAGGGGCCTGGCAGCAGCTATGGGAGGCCCGTAATCTGCCAGCACCCTATGTCAAAAAATTCTACACACCAGCAGTGTGTGAGGAGACCTGAAAGTGGCACATGGCAGAGTGTGGCGATGGAGACAGCAGCAATGGGAGGCCGTACAGGGACCCATGAGAGACCCTGGACTTGGCAGCAGCATGAGGAGGCGGTATAGGGGCCCATGGCAGATTAGGGGCCTGGCAGCAGCAATGGGAGGCCCGTAATCTGCCAGCACCCTATGTCAAAAAATTCTACACACCAGCAGTGTGTGAGGAGACCTGAAAGTGGCACATGGCAGAGTGTGGCGATGGAGACAGCAGCAATGGGAGGCCGTACAGGGACCCATGAGAGACTCTGGACCTGGCAGCAGCATGAGGAGGCGGTATATAGGGGCCCATGGCAGATTAGGGGCCTGGCAGCAGCTATAAGAGGCCCGTAATCTGCCAGCACCCTATGTCAAAAAATTCTACACACCAGCAGTGTGAGGAGACCTGAAAGTGGCACATGGCAGAGTGTGGCGATGGAGACAGCAGCAATGGGAGGCCGTACAGGGAACCATGAGAGACTCTGGACCTGGCAGCAGCATGAGGAGGCGGTATATAGGGCCTATGGCAGATTAGGGGCCTGGCAGCAGCTATAGGAGGCCCGTAATCTGCCAGCACCCTATGTCAAAAAATTCAACACACCAGCAGTGTGAGGAGACCTGAAAGTGGCACATGGCATGAGAGACTGTAGACCTGGCAGCAGCATGAGGAGGCGGTATAGGGGCCCATGGCAGATTAGGGGCCTGGCAGCAGCTATGGGAGGCCCGTAATCTGCCAGCACCCTATGTCAAAAAATTCAACACACCAGCAGTGTGTGAGGAGACCTGAAAGTGGCACATGGCAGAGTGTGGCGATGGAGACAGCAGCAATGGGAGGCCGAACAGGGACCCATGACAGACTCTGGACCTGGCAGCAGCATGAGGAGGCGGTATATAGGGGCCCATGGCAGATTAGGGGCCTGGCAGCAGCTATGGGAGGCCCGTAATCTGCCAGCACCCTATGTCAAAAAATTCAACACACCAGCAGTGTGAGGAGACCTGAAAGTGGCACATGGCATGAGAGACTGTGGACCTGGCAGCAGCATGAGGAGGCGGTATAGGGGCCCATGGCAGATTAGGGGCCTGGCAGCAGCTATGGGAGGCCCGTAATCTGCCAGCACCCTATGTCAAAAAATTCAACACACCAGCGGTGTGTGAGGAGACCTGAAAGTGGCACATGGCAGAGTGTGGCGATGGAGACAGCAGCAATGGGAGGCCGTACAGGGACCCATGAGAGACTTTGGACTTGGCAGCAGCATGAGGAGGCGGTATATAGGGGCCCATGGCAGATTAGGGGCCTGGCAGCAGCTATGGGAGGCCCGTAATCTGCCAGCACCTTATGTCAAAAAATTCAACACACCAGCAGTGTGTGAGGAGACCTGAAAGTGGCACATGGCAGAGTGTGGCGATGGAGACAACCCACCGACTGTTTTGCTCGCTGCCAAGCTGCCACCCTCTTCTCCTGATGATGCGGAAGCAATAGCCTGATGACGACGAGGCTGCCAAGTGCGATCAGCCTCATCATCATCAATTAGGGTCTCCGCCTCACTACTAGCCCCCTCGGCTGCGTGTGGGTCAGGAGACAGACCTGTCTCTACACCGGCTACCGAGCCACTCTCCTCGCCACTACTTCTTCGCCTGGCTGCTGAAGAGGCGGATGTCTCCCCCCGTTCCTGACCGCCCTCTGTTAGCTCTTCCTCACTGTACTGGATGACACCGGGAGCACTAGCCTCTGGCTGCGAATAGTGCTGCCTCGACCCCTTCCTCTGCTGCCACGTCTGCTCGCTCCTAAAACATTGCCTCCTCTGCCACTCCTCTGCATGTTGTCTGACATACTCTTTAATTAAACGATTCTGTGTCCCTGAGTAACAATTCTGTGGCCCTAAGTAACGGTTCTGTGGCCCTCAGTAACAGTTCTGTGTCCCTGAGTAACAATTCTGTGTCTGTGCGAGTAACAATTCTGTGGCCCTAAGTAACAGTTCTGTGGCCCTCAGTAACAATTATGTGTCCCTAAGTAACGGTTCTGTGGCCCTCAGTAACAATTCTGTGTCCCTGTGTAACAATTCTGTGTCTGTGCAAGTAACAATTCTGTGGCCCTAAGTAACAGTTCTGTGGCCCTCAGTAACAGTTCTGTGTCCCTGAGTAACAATTCTGTGTCTGTGCGAGTAACAATTCTGTGGCTCTAAGTAACAGTTCTGTGGCCCTCAGTAACAATTCTGTGTCCCTGAGTAACAATTCTGTGGCCCTAAGTAACGGTTCTGTGGCCCTCAGTAACAATTCTGTGTCCCTGTGTAACAATTCTGTGTCTGTGCAAGTAACAATTCTGTGGCCCTAAGTAACAGTTCTGTGGCCCTCAGTAACAGTTCTGTGTCCCTGAGTAACAATTCTGTGTCTGTGCGAGTAACAATTCTGTGGCCCTAAGTAACAGTTCTGTGGCCCTCAGTAACAGTTCTGTGTCCCTGAGTAACAATTCTGTGTCTGTGCGAGTAACAATTCTGTGGCCCTAAGTAACAGTTCTGTTGCCCTCAGTAACAATTCTGTGGCCCTAAGTAACGGTTCTGTGGCCCTCAGTAACAATTCTGTGTCCCTGTGTAACAATTCTGTGTCTGTGCGAGTAACAATTCTGTGGCCCTAAGTAACAGTTCTGTGGCCCTCAGTAACAGTTCTGTGTCCCTGAGTAACAATTCTGTGTCTGTGCGAGTAAGAATTCTGTGTCTGTGCGAGTAACAATTCTGTGGCCCTAAGTAACGGTTCTGTGGCCCTCAGTAACAGTTCTGTGTCCCTGTGTAACAATTCTGGGTCTGTGCGAGTAACAATTCTGTGGCCCTAAGTAACAGTTCTGTGGCCCTCAGTAACAATTCTGTGTCCCTGATTAACGTTTCTGTGGCCCCAAGTAACAGTTCTGTGGCCCTCAGTAACAATTCTGTGTCTGTGCGAGTAACAATTCTGTGTCTGTGCGAGTAACAATTCTGTGGCCCTAACAGTTCTGTGGCCCTCAGTAACAATTCTGTGTCCCTGATTAACGTTTCTGTGGCCCCAAGTAACAGTTCTGTGGCCCTCAGTAACAATTCTGTGTCTGTGCGAGTAACAATTCTGTGTCTGTGCGAGTAACAATTCTGTGGCCCTAAGTAACAGTTCTGTGGCCCTCAGTAACAATTCTGTGTCCCTGATTAACGTTTCTGTGGCCCCAAGTAACAGTTCTGTGGCCCTCAGTAACAATTCTGTGGCTGTGCGAGTAACAATTCTGTGTCTGTGCGAGTAACAATTCTGTGGCCCTAAGTAACAGTTCTGTGGCCCTCAGTAACAGTTCTGTGTCCCTGAGTAACAATTCTGTGTCTGTGCGAGTAACAATTCTGTGTCTGTGCGAGTAACAATTCTGTGGCCCTAAGTAACAGTTCTGTGGCCCTCAGTAACAGTTCTGTGTCCCTGAGTAACAATTCTGTGTCTGTGCGAGTAACAATTCTGTGTCTGTGCGAGTAACAATTCTGTGTCTGAGAAATATTAGAAAAATAGTGCAGCGCTCAGACCGGGGTAAAATATATTATATCAGATGACATATATATAATTGAAAGTGACTCACACAGCCGTATCTCATATATGAATAATTGGGCTAATAATGACATATTCTCAAGTAACTAAAGCATGCACTTAAGTGACTATATGCATAATGCAGTAATATAGTGTCCATGTGCATAAAATTCCATGCAGGTGAAAGCTGTAAGTGCCAATCCTCAAATAGGTGAAGTGCCCCCTCACCTTCCTGCCCAGGCCCCTAGGGACCAATGAGCTTTTTTGATATATGGTAGGTCTTGGATAGATCCTTCAGATGATGGATCCCTCGAGAGGTAATGGTGGGACTCTCCTCCTCTAATCTCCTATACCCGAGCGTTGGTGGTATCGAAGGTGCCCTTCCCACAGGGTCATCAATAAGGAGAGAGAACTTATATAGTGTAAAACCGCTTTATTAAGAAAGTGATAAATCACAGAAAAACTACTCACACTTTTCACATGTAAAAACGAGCCTTCACACCACTCAAAGGGTGTACTGTATTCAGGGACTGGGAGCACCAAGATGGCGCCCGCGCCGGATATGACGTCAGAACGTTCGTGTAAGCTCCTCCCACTGGCGTATCTACGCGTTACGTCACTTCAATCACGTGACTTCATCAGGATATACGCCTATCCTGGGTGGAGCCCTATTTATCTGATGTATTAGCCAATCAGTACTTCCGATGGGCGGAACTTGGCCGCCATTTTATTGGAGTTCACAGGACACCTTCAGCCATCATACTAGTTGCGGCTGCAGAACGGAGGACCGAGATCATGCTACTAATCGCTATCATACCAATGTATATATATAAATCCACATACTGGATATAATATAAAACTAAAACCTGCATTCATTAAGTAAAAATAGAGAAAAGAGTAAAAATATTATATTATAACTCAGTGTCTTCAACTCATTTGATCCATGATGCCAAAGAGCCTATCATAGTCCCTTATGATACGACATGTATACATATAAAGGTGTAAGAGTCCCCTTGGTCGGGGAGAAGCCCCTTATAGTGGTATACATAATATGTATAGTATATGTATAAAAAATATGTATAAAAAATATGTATAGAAACCTATATCTATATATTATAAAATTATAAAAAAGGAACAAAAACCCGAAAAAACCTGATGTACAATACACCGTCATCGTGGAAATTCATTATGCAATAACCTAAGGGGAAATGTTGATATTACATACATGGATTAGTGGTTAAGCTGAAACATTTCATGAATGAAATTACAAGACCATCACAACACTGGGGGTTGAACTGATCCTTGCTAGAAATTGCTGATGAAGCAGTTAAGATCAAATTCTACGTTCAAGCCCCTCGGATGTTGAGACCTCATCAGGAAGATCCATTTGGATTCTGCCTGACTGATAACTTTAACCTTATTGCTTCCTCTCCAGTGATTACTAAATTTCTCTATTCCCCAGAATATCAATTTTGTGGGGTCACTATTATGGTGATTAGCGAAATGTCGGGAGACACTGTGTTTGGTGTGACCCTTTTTGATGTTCTGTACATGCTCCCGTATCCTTTTCCACATAGGCCTCTTAGTTCTTCCGATATATTGGAGTCCACACTCACATTGGAGCCCATATACTACACCTGCCGTCTGGCAGGATATGAAATCTTTAATGGTGTATGTTATTCCTGTTGTTGTGGCCTGAAATTGTCTCCTTCTTACATTTAATCCCTTTGTCTCTTTGCACGCATAGCAGGTTTTGCAGGGGTAGAAGCCTTTTAGGTCAATAATAGTGGTTCTTAAATTGGTTCGGGGTGGGTCAATCACATTTTTTACTAGATGAGTCCTAATATTTGGAGCCTTTCTATATATAAATTTTGGTATGGCAGGTATAACCTTCATCAGGGCTGGATCAGATTACAAAATCGGCCAATGTTTCAAAAAGATCTTCTCAATCTTTTTATGATGTACATTGTAGTCCAAAACAATAGGTACCAGGTCATCTAGGGGTTTGACTCTTTCATTATCTTTAAGCAGTTGGGATCTGTCCATATTTTCTACCTCCTCTATCTTTCTCGAGATGAAGTCTTTGTTATAACCTTTTTGTTCAAACCTTTCCCCTAATTTCTGGACCTGCACTTTGTAGTCATCTACAGTAGTGCAATTCCTTCGTAAGCGGACAAATTGTCCCTTACGGATATTGAGAAGCCACTGAGGATAGTGGCAACTATCTAAAGAGATGTAACCATTCCGATCTACATTTTTAAAAATTCTGTGTCTGTGCGAGTAACAATTCTGTGTCTGTGCGAGTAACAATTCTGTGTCTGTGCGAGTAACAATTCTGTGGCCCTAAGTAACGGTTCTGTGGCCCTCAGTAACAGTTCTGTGTCCCTGTGTAACAATTCTGTGTCTGTGCGAGTAACAATTCTGTGGCCCTAAGTAACAGTTCTGTGGCCCTCAGTAACAGTTCTGTGTCTGTGCGAGTAACAATTCTGTGTCTGTGCGAGTAACAATTCTGTGGCCCTAAGTAACAGTTCTGTGGCCCTCAGTAACAATTCTGTGTCCCTGATTAACGTTTCTGTGGCCCCAAGTAACAGTTCTGTGGCCCTCAGTAACAATTCTGTGTCTGTGCGAGTAACAATTCTGTGTCTGTGCGAGTAACAATTCTGTGGCCCTAACTAACAGTTCTGTGGCCCTAAGTAACAGTTCTGTGTCCCTGAGTAACAATTCTGTGTCTGTGCGAGTAAGAATTCTGTGTCTGTGCGAGCAACAATTCTGTGGCCCTAAGTAACAGTTCCGTGGCCCTCAGTAACAGTTCTGTGTCCCTGAGTAACAATTCTGTGTCTGTGCGAGTAACAATTCTGTGTCTGTGCGAGTAACAATTCTGTGTCTGTGCGAGTAACAATTCTGTGGCCCTAAGTAACGGTTCTGTGGCCCTCAGTAACAGTTCTGTGTCCCTGTGTAACAATTCTGTGTCTGTGCGAGTAATAATTCTGTGGCCCTAAGTAACAGTTCTGTGGCCCTCAGTAACAATTCTGTGTCCCTGATTAACGTTTCTGTGGCCCCAAGTAACAGTTCTGTGGCCCTCAGTAACAATTCTGTGTCTGTGCGAGTAACAATTCTGTGTCTGTGCGAGTAACAATTCTGTGGCCCTAACTAACAGTTCTGTGGCCCTCAGTAACAATTCTGTGTCTGTGCGAGTAACAATTCTGTGTCTGTGCGAGTAACAATTCTGTGTCTGTGCGAGTAACAATTCTGTGGCCCTAAGTAACAGTTCTGTGGCCCTCAGTAACAGTTCTGTGTCCCTGTGTAACAATTCTGTGTCTGTGCGAGTAACAATTCTGTGGCCCTAAGTAACAGTTCTGTGGCCCTCAGTAACAATTCTGTGTCTGTGCGAGTAACAATTCTGTGTCTGTGCGAGTAACAATTCTGTGGCCCTAAGTAACAGTTCTGTGGCCCTCAGTAACAATTCTGTGTCTGTCCCTGAGTAACAATTCTGTGGCCCTAACTAAAGTTTCTGTGGCCCTAAGTAACAATTCTCTGGCACTCAGTAACAATTCTGTCTGTCCCTGAGTAACAATTCTGTCGCCCTAATAACGTTTCTGTGGCCCTAAGTAACAATTCTCTGGCACTCAGTAACAATTCTGTCTGTCCCTGAGTAACAATTCTGTGGCCCTAATAACGTTTCTGTGGCCCTAAGTAACAATTCTCTGGCACTCAGTAACAATTCTGTCTGTCCCTGAGTAACAATTCTGTGGCCCTAATAACGTTTCTGTGGCCCTAAATAACAATTCTCTGGCACTCAGTAACAATTCTGTCTGTCCCTGAGTATGAATTCTGTGGCCCTAACTAGCGTTTCTTTGTCCCTAAGTAACGATTCTGTGGCCCTAATTAACAATTCTGTGTCCCTGAGTAATAGTTCTCTGTCCCTAAGTATCGTTTCTCTGTCCCCAAGTATCGTTTCTGTGGCCCTAACTCTGTCCCTGTCCCTAGTACAGAGCGGTCTGCCTCTGTTCAATGACTGCAGGCAAATGAAGAATTCCAAAATGGCCGCTATTTATAGCTCGACCATTACACAGTGCTAGCTGGCTGGCTGCTGATTGGCTGATGCGATCACATGTCGTTGAGGAATGCATTATGGGTCAGCGCGCCTTGTCTGCGCGCCTTCCCAGACATCCCCGCTCCGTCGCCGCACATGTCAGCCGCCATTTTCGGAAAAATTTCGATTCGCGCGTCCGAATTAGGCTATTTTTCGGATTCGGCGCGAATCGAAATTTTTCCGATATTCGACTCGAATTCCACTTCGGCTACTTCGATTCGCTCATCTCTATTTATGACCACCTACCTAATATTGAGTATTATTATTATTCAGGATTTATATAGCGCCAACAGTTTGCTCAGCTCTTTACAATATGACGGGAGACAATACAGCAACAATACAGTTCAATACAAGAGGGATTTGAGGGCCCTGCTCCTTGGAGCTTACAATCTAGGAGGGAGGGGCTGGTGGTACAAAAGGTAGTAACTGTGTGGGAATGGACTGGTTGGAAGTGTAGAAGATTCCAGTATTAGCTGAGGGCAGGATAGGCTTGAGTAGGTCTCCCTTTCCCTGCCAAAACAGCCCCGGCCAGTCAAGGGCCTCCATGGATCAGACTTATCCATATTTTCCAGCACAACCCACAAATGCTTGACTGGATTGAGATCTGGAGAATTTCGAGGCCAAGTCAACGCCTCATTATTGTGTTCCTCAAATCATTCTTGAACCATTTTTGCATGTGGCAGGGCTCATTAGCCTGCTAAATGAGGCCACTGCTATCAGGGAATATTGTTTCCATGAAAGGGTATACAGCAACAATGTTTAGATATGTGGTATAGATTAAATGTGGATAGGGCACAAGGCCAAGAGGTGGTTAATTGTAGAGGGCCTTGTTTGCACTTGCAGTTTGAGGGGGTGGGGGCAAGGAAAACAGGAGGTTGAGCCATGTTTTCCTGCCTCCCAATTGCCCCTCCCCCTTCCTGAGCTGCTAAGGTGACTGAATGGGGCATACACATGCTCAGCAAAAATTATCCATATCATGTTTGACAGGCAGTACTGTTCACTGAACATGAACCATGTAAATTAATGGGGCTGAGCTGGAACAGCATGCAATCTTGGCGCAGTGGTGCAGGATGTTAGGGGATTAAAACAGGTGGTCACATGCCCTCTGAAAAGTGATCCAATGCAAATCACTCTTCAGAGGGCTAAAACTAGTGTAAACTTGTCCTAAGGCTGCATTTACATCTTTGTAGTTGTGAGAGTGTTTTCTTTTTTGTGCAGCATGTATAGGGCAGCCCATTCATTTCAATGTGCTGCTGTATGTGCTAAAAATGCACAAAATGACCTTTTTAAAAAATTGTGCCATACCGAAACGCATGGGTCTTTGTCACCATGTTTTTTGGTGTGGGTGAATTACTGCAAAAGCAAGGTGGGGGTGCCATCAAGAATAATGACACCACCACACACCTACAGAACATCTGTGTGTTTTTGTGCATTATAGGAACACATGTAAATTTTGGGGGGGGGGTCTGAGGAGAAGGGGGGTCTGAGGAAGAGGGGGAGGTCTTGAGGATCTGAGGAGGAGGGGTGTCTGGGGGGATCTGAGAAGGAGGGGGAAGGTCTGAGAGGATCTGAGGAGGAGGGAGACCTGAAGGTCTGAAGAGGAGGGAGACCTGAGGTCTGAAGAGGTGGGCATCTGGGGAGGTCTGAGGAGGAGGAGGTGGTGTCTGGGAGGGTCTGAGGAGGAGAGGGGGCATCTGGGGGAATCTGAGAAGGAGAGGGAAGGTATGTGGGGAACTGAGGAAGAGGGGGGAAGACTTGGGGGGCATGAAGGGGGGTGTCTGGGGGTGGTCTGAGGAGGAGAAAGAAGGTCTGGAGTAGTCTGAGGAGGAGGGGAAGGTCTGAGGGGGTCTGAGATGGAGGAGGGAGGTCTGAGGAGGTGGCTGTCTGGGGTAATCTAAAGAGTTGAGAGAAGGTCTGGAGGGATCTGAGGAGAAGGGGGAAGGTCTGGAGGTGTCTGATACAGGGATTGACTGGGGGGTATGGGGAGGGGGGAAGGTCTGGGGAGTTCTGAAGAGCAGGGGGAAGGTCTGGGGGAAGTCTGAGGAGGAGGGGGCTCTGAGGAAGGGGGGTCTGAGGAGGAGGGGGGAGGTCTGGAGGACTCTGAGGAGGGGTGGTTTGAGGAAGTGGGGGGTATCTGAGAAGGAGGGGGAGATCTGAGGGGGGGGGGTTCTGAGGAGGAGGGGGGAGGTCTGCAGGTCTGCAAATATTTTAGGCAAGTACTGATCCTACACTGATGATCAATACCTACAAGGTACTAGGCAGCTACTAAGGACTTGATAACTAATCAGACACAGTCCACTGCATTGTGGAAAGTCATTGGGAAGATTATGTATTATCATATACCCAGATGTACCACAATTCTTGGGTGCAGAGATGATGGAGACAGTGCACAGGAGTGGAAAACAAACATTTAAGTATAGCTAACACCAATAATTTTTTTTTTACATTTTGAATAAGTTACAGAATGGTTTAAAGCTGAAGTCTAGGCATACATTAAAAAACAACAATTAATGTAACTCTGTAATCCTCAATATACCTTTAAAGTTTCATTTTGTTAGGTTAGAGGAATGTACATACCTGCATTTAACCTGAATCAGGCCAATCTCAGTCTGTGTACAGCAGGGCTAGTGTGTTAGAGGAAGAAGCAGTACAATGAGCCAGTCTATTCATATGCTGACAAGAAGCTTGTTGACAAGAGGAGAATGCAGAAAGAAAGAGAGATGACCTTATCACTAGTGATCAGCCAAACTGCCCTGGGTTTGTTTCAAGCAGGGTTCTGTGAACTTCAAAAGAACTTTGGATGCTGATCCCAAACCCAACTGAAATCAATGGAAGGCAAAGTTAAAAATGCCCATTTTCTGGGCTAACAGGCAAGGAGTTATAAAAAAAATAGCATATGGTAGGTGGGCACTAGCATATGGTAGGTGGGCACTGCCTCTCCCAGTGGCTCCACTGATTCTTCCCTGTCCTACACTCTCCATGTGGACAAGGGAGATACAGTTGCTAGTACAGTGCGGTCATGGGTGAGAGGGGGCGTTGTGTGCTAGGCTGCATCCTTTATTTTCCCAGGTGCATGGAACCGGCAACCACAGATGATCTTGCTGCAAATAAGAGAGGTAGAACCACAGATGGTGTAGAGAGCTTTTTTAAAGGTAATATGCGTGGAAGCTCTGAAGGAATGAGGGGAGGGGGGAGATGAGGGCAGTGAAGGGGGGTGTGCAGAGTTATGGGATGGAGGAGTGCTGCAGAGGTCAGTCTGAGAAGGGGTGAAAATGTGGATGGGTGATGCAAATGTAAGGGCCTGTGAAAGAGAACCAATAAATAAATAATTTGCGCTAGTAAATGTGTATAAAAAGAAATCATCAAATCATAAGTCCAGAAAAAAATATATATATGCCAATACCACAAAAAAATTAAAAAAAAACTTTTAAGTGCAAACAACTTTTGTGCAAAAAAAGTGTCTAAATATGAAAAATTTTCACCAAAAAACCTTGATAATATAATGGCAGATCATCCATAAATATATCTTCAGAAACGGAAACTCTGCAACACATCGATCCTCATCGATCGAAATAACAGGATGAAAAACTTTGTAGTTAATCGAAAATCCACTTCTCCAATAGATAAAGGACCACCTTCAAACGTATCCATGGGGGGAAATGCCAAGTACTCGAGAGAAACCGAAAGACTTCATGGTGCAATATTATAAAAACCAATTCCTTTATTAGGTACTCATTGCACTTACTCAAGAGGTGTCCCAGCCGACACCAGCATCAACAGCATAACAGCAATCACATAAACGAGCCTGGCTACTCAGCACATGCGCAGTAGCTGGCAGCCAAAAACGTAATGACGTCACATCAATCAAGCTCCGCCCTACGCGTTTCGTCATCGACGTCCTCACGGAGCGGAGCCTGTGAAAGAGAGCTGAACCCTGCACTCGGTATGTGGTGTACCACTGAACCTTGCACCCTGTACATAGCACACCCCTGATTTCTGCACTCTATACATAGCGCACCCCTGAACCCTGCACTCTGTACATAGCACATTCCTGATCCCTGCACTCTGTACATACTGCACTCCTAATCCTTGCACTCTGTACATACTACACCCCTAATCCTTGCACTCTGTACATACTGCACCCCTAATCCTTGCACTCTGTACATACTGCACTCCTAATCCCTGCACTCTGTACCAGGGGCGGACTGACCATTTGGAAACTCAGGAACTGCCCAAGGGCCGGGGTCAGTAGGGGGCCCCATGAGATGCCCCTGGTACCTTTTCATAGGCTTTTTTGACTTTTGGCAAGGACACAGGGGCCCCATGATCCCTTATTGCCCGGGGGCCCCAAGAGTTGTCAGTCCGTCCCTGTTCTGTACATACTGCGCTCCTAATCCCTGCACTCTGTACATACTGCACTCCTAATCCCTGCACTCTGTACTGCATTCCTAATCCCTGCACTCTGTACTGCATTCCTAATCCCTGCACTCTGTACATACTGCACTCCTAATCCCTGCACTCTGTACATACTGCATTCCTAATCCCTGCACTCTGTACATACTGCACTCCTAATCCTTGCACTCTGTACATACTGCACTCCTAATCCTTGCAATCTGTACATACTGCACTCCTAATCCCTGCACTCTGTGTATACTGCACTCTGTACATGGCGCACCCCTGAACTCCGTACATAGCACACCCCTGATCACTGCACACTGTATGTAGTGCACTCCTGATCCCTGCACCCTGTATGTACTGTACTCCTGATTCCTGCACTCTGAACGTAGCATACCCCTTAACCCTGCACCCTCTATATACTGCACTCCTAATCCCTGCACTCTGCTCATGGCGCACCCC